>NC_048221.1:58232823-58571008 GCF_002007445.2 Ailuropoda melanoleuca | reverse complement strand
ACAAAAAGGGATCAAAGGTATCCAAATCGGCAAAGAAGAAGTCAAACTGTCTCTCTTTGCAGATGACATGATACTCTATATGGAAAACCCAAAGGAATCCACTCCCAAACTATTAGAAGTTATAGAACAATTCAGTAAGGTGGCAGGATACAAAATCAATGCCCAGAAATCAGTTGCATTTCTATACACGAATAACGAGACTGAAGAAAGAGAAATTAGGGAATCCATCCCATTTACAATAACACCAAAAACCATGCGTTACCTTGGAATTAACTTAACCAGAGACGTAAAGGACCTATATCCTAGAAACTATAGATCACTTTTGAAAGATATTGAGGAAGACATAAAAAGATGGAAAAATATTCCATGCTCATGGATTGGAAGAATTAACATAGTTAAAATGTCCATACTACCCAGAGCAATCTACACTTTCAATGCTATCCCGATCAAAATACCGAGGACATTTTTCAAAGAACTGGAACAAATAGTCCTTAAATTTGTATGGAACCAGAAAAGGCCCCGAATCTCCAAGGAACTGTTGAAAAGGAAAAACAAAGCTGGGGGCATCACAATGCCGGATTTCGAGCTGTACTACAAAGCTGTGATCACAAAGACAGCATGGTACTGGCACAAAAACAGACACATCGACCAATGGAACAATAGAGAACCCAGAAATGGACCCTTGGCTCTTTGGGCAACTAATCTTTGACAAAGCAGGAAAAAACATCCAGTGCGGAATTCCCGAAGTGTGGCTCAAGGGCTTTTATCACAGAGCATGTCTGGGAGCTTGGTGTCAGTCAGCTTTCAAGCACAGGTGGATATATAAACCAGGAGATGCTGGTAAATGTACTTCCCACCTCCACAACTTTCGAAAGCTCAGGCTGGGATCTCCCTTGGATGCACCCCTTCCCAACTTCCCACACTCCTGGGACTCTTGGCTGCCTTGGTAGTTGTTAACCGCCACCCTGTGCGAGGCCTTCCAGGAGTGCCCCCTGCTGGCTCCGCACTCTGCTGTTCCCTCCTGGCTTGTGAGGGGCAGGCATGCTTTTTTCCTGCTGGTCCATTCCGGTGCCACCTCACCTCCCCACCGGCCATAGTTCTTGGCTGAGCTGTCGGCTGATGGCAGGCGTGTCACAGCTACTTGTAATGGAAAAGCCCACTGATGTGCCCGGATCTGTGTGAGTCTGAGGAATAGGGGTATTTGATCCAGCAGCTAGTGAAGGGCCCCAGTTTCAAGGTGTGGGGCATCCACTCCGCAGAGGGCTGTGCTGGGTGAGGCAGTGCCTGCACGCACAGGCATGTGCTGTGTGTCTTTCACACTGGAGACAGTGTGTCCTTAGTCAATCCTGGAATTGGTATGTCATTAGTGCAGGTGGTGCGCTTTCTCCTCTCCGCTCCAAAGACTGCTTGGCATGCAGGACATACTTCCTAGTACTGAGTGCCCAGAATGTGCAGTCAGGACAATGAGAGTGGGAGTTCGAAGAGCTCTGGATGGTAAACAGAGGATTACTTGCTTCCTTACTACAGACCCATTTTTTTTTTTTTTTATTAAATGCTAGTTGGAAAAGAAAAGGAGGAAAAGTCCAGGAGAGGGGAAAAGAAGAGGAACCTGTGGCATAAGAAGGCAGGGGAAAGATGTGGCCCATCTCAGGGATCCCCGTCTGCAGATTGGAAGACATGCAGCTTTTTAGAAGCAGGGTAGTGAAAAGGAAAAAGTGAAACAATTCTTAAAAGGAACCCTGATATTTTGGCTCCTTGACTGAAAAGGGAAGCACTTTACAAATGTATTTGCAGCTGGCAGATGGTTAAAAAGAAGATGAATTTGGTTCTCTCTGAAGTGAGGGAAGCTTATTGGAGACAGGAATAGGTAACTAAGAGATGTCTTCGTCTGCCCACTCCCTCCAGCGCTCAGGCGGCGGAGAGGTGAGGAGAGCCTCTGGAAGTGGGGGACGTGTGCCAGGCTGCAGGTGTCCACCTGTGTCCCGGGGAGGTGTGTCAGTGAGGAACAGGGGACACAGGAGCTGGGCACCCCCCATCCCGGACGACCCTAGCCCTGCAGGCTGCGGTGTCTGCTGTTGGCTCTGAGCTCCCAGCCACTGGCTGTCCCCACCCCTTCCTGGCATGGGCATTTAAAGAGCTGTCTATTTTATTTGGGAAACCCACATTCTTCAGAGACCTGTTTAATTAAGTTCCCATTTGCACCTAACGCTGGCATACATGGTGGATTTTGCTCACTGGAGCTATTTTTAGGTCGTTTTCTGGAAAGATGCCTCTTTCCCCGCAGGCAGTGTCTGACTGTGCCAGATAGCTCAGCTTCTGCATGTTATTTTTCTGAGGACTTACTATTTTTGTGGGTTTTTTAGTGCTTATTTGACCTGGACTTCTGATAAGGTGTTTAAAAATAGCTTTTGGGCCTCCTGTGGGCTATTGGCCTTTTACAATGACTCTTCTGATCTAAAATACCTGCTTTTTGTCATCACTTCATTCTGGAATGGAGTAAGTCCAGGTATTTGGAAGATTTCTCTAATTCCCCTTCCAGCTCTGGGTGTTGACTGGCCTTGTTACCTGACTCCCGTCCCACAGTGTAAAGTGCCAGGTGACCTGTCCATCTTGTGGGCCTTCTGGAAACTGGAGACTTACGCAGACAGGTTGCGTTTGCTGGTCTGTAGGTCTATGTGTTTTTCTATAGCTGGAATCCGTGTTATCCTAAGGGTCTGCAGGAAGTGTCTCTAGGCCATTTTCTTCAAAGCCTCCTTTGTGGGATGTGGATGGAATAGAGACCAAGAGGGGTCGAGTGTCACTCAAGGTCACACAGCTGGTCAGTCGAGGCAGAGCTGGCTCTCTGGAATCCCTAGAGGCTGTGTCAGGTGGCACTTGGGATGGTCAGTCCCTGAGACCATCACGGGGCACCCCTGAGAGGGGGTGATGGTAGAGACTGTCCCCTGGCTGTGGGTGCCATCCCGCCCTTCCTACGGCCCTTGCCTCCCTGGGTCGCTGGGGTTGGCTCACAGCTAGGTCATCCTCTTCCTGTAGGCTGGCATTTTCACCGTGGCCTGGGTCCTGTCCCTGATATTCACTGTCATTTCATCCCTGGCATGCAGCTTCCAGCCCTGAGCGTGGTCCCTGCTCCTCTGCTTCTCCCCTGGGGCCCTGTTGGGGAGAGGGAAGCAGACATTCCCATCTGGTCTGTTTGGAGAGTATCTAGGACCAGCTGCTTGAAACATGTGCGGAAGGCCCTGGCTTGTCTGCCTGTAGGGTGGCTCAGGCAGTGGGACTGGATTTGGACAACGTGCATAGGACCTGGGCTCACAGCTGCAGGAGTGTTGCTGTTATGTGATCACAGGCTGTGCCCTGAACCACGTGGCTCAGGTCTAGGCACAGTGACTAGATTAGATCCTGGTGTGTGCAAGGTTTGCCCCAGCGGGGGATGGGGGAGCTGCACCTCACACCTTTCCCAGGCCCACTGCTCAGCATGGTGGACCACACCACCGCTTATAGTCTGACTCCTGACTTGTGGGGCCACAGTCCTGGGGTAGGTGAGCCCCAATGAACATCCTCTGAGCCGGGGCACGGGTGTGTAGAGGCTGGGGTTAACTGCCGGGGAGTGTCACAGCTTCTTTCTGTCCAGGGCTTCCACGTGCTGGGCCCAGGTTTCTATCAATTCTTTTAGCTTCCACCACAGCTCCATGAGTGGGTGCCGCTATTTTCCCTTTTTTGCAGGTGAGTCCACAGGGCAGAGTGAAGAACTGGCCCAAGGTCTAGAGAGGGTTTGAACCCATGCAGTGGTCTGGTATGCTTCCCACCCTTCTGCTGTAGAATCCCAGGGGCCCCTGCTGTCCTGCCTGACCTGAGGGAGTCCTGGAAAGCTGCAGAGTGGAGGGGGTTGGGAAGGGGAGGGCCAGACCCACGTGTGTTTCAGTCTTGCCTCTGCCACCTGCAGGCTTTCTGTCCTCAGGCAGGTGATGGAGTTTCTTGGACGCTGTGTTTTTTCATCTGTAGGTGGGGGAGGATGAAGCTCTCTTCCCTCTGGGAGCAAATGAGATCCTGTTTGTAAAAGTGATATGGGACTCATACGCCTACGTACCCCCAGGTGCTCTTTGAAGCGGGTTACCTGTGGTTGGTGCCTGAGCAGCAGGCTGCATGGAGAAGCGGCAACAGGCCCTCAAGGGGACCCTGAGCTTGGGGTTGAATGCTTGGTGGTCACTGTGTTAATACTCATAATCTTATTTTTCAGTCTGTTTTGTGAGGTGCGATGGGACAGTGAGCACGGTGGGACAGTGAGCACGGTGGGACTTGGTGCCTGGGCTTCCATGTGGTCTGGGTTCCCCAGGGCAGCCGCTCCCTGCTGGTGCTCCCTGCTGGTCTGAGGGTGGCTGGGCATCCTCGGGCTCTGCTCTGGCGCTGCCTGGATCTCCTGCCTGGAAGCCAGCATGAAAAAGCGTGTAGAAAACCCTGTAACGGGTAGGGGAGTGATCACAGAAGAAAGGAGGAGACTTTGCCTGATACAGGCCCTGTACTTGCGTTTTGCTCTGGGTCCCACAGGTTAGGGAGGTGGCCCCTGGTGGCAGCCCCAGTTATCTGGGATCTAGAAGGTAGAAGCTTTTCGTGGAGTTGGGCCTGTGATTTGTGAGGAGCAGGCCTCTAGTGGGCTGCCCCGTGGGTACACTCCGCAGCAGCGCCCTGTCGGTTTTCCGGCCAGGCAGGCTGTGCTCGGGAGCGTGGTGCCCTGCGGCTGGCATTTGCTGTCTCTCCGTGACCAGCACACTCGGAGGTCCCTTCTAGATGCCAGGAACAGCAGGAACCTCAGGGACTGTAAATAGCATTGACTGCATGTGTTTAAATGAAAAAATAAAATAAAACAAACTGACAATCTAAACCCTGTGAGATTACAGCTGCAATAAGTGTACATGGCAGTAAAATTTATGTCCCTAAAGAATAAATTCCCAACAGTGCAAGACAGGGATTACTTTAAAAGTCCATGTGATGAATAATCTAAAAATAAAACTCAGTGAGCTCGGGGTGTGCAGGCAGGAAGGGACTGGATGGACTGTCGCACGGAGGGGGGACTGGCTCTCAGTATGTAGCCTGCAGGGGACATTTGGCAATGTCTGGAGATAGCTAATTGCGGGGGGAGTTGCCGAGCATCCTCCAGGGCTTACGACAGACTCCACCACAGAGAAATGGCCCCGGTGCCAAGGCTGAGAAGCAGCATCTCTAAAGAGACTGTGGGGTAGGTGCCCTAGCGAAGTGGGAAGCCCCTCCCTGACAGCCTGCCCTATTGGGGACGCCAGCATCCTGTTCACTTCATCTGCTCTGAGTGCTCAGTTCTGGGCTGCTGCTTCTCGTCCCTGCTCTATCTGCTGCATCACCAGGCCCTTCAGGACCCAGAGCCAAGACAAGGAGAAAAACCTTTTCCTTGTCAGTGGTCTCTCTCCACCTGTTGACCTGATGTGGTGTTTTCTGTTTGCCATGGGGACCTGCACACCCTCATAGTCTGGGGGCCTCCTATGGCTTGGTGCAGAGCCCTGCGGCCAGCCCAGCCCTCCCAGCTCTGTTGCCCAGGCCACTGGGGACAAACGGTGGAAGGGGAGCGGGGAGTGGCACTGAGGCCAAACAGACCCGGGAAGCAGGCGGGACCAGCTGGGCAGCAGCAGCCCCCGCCCAGCCCCTCTACGTGTGGATCTCACGAGGGAGGGTTTCTGTCTACCTCTTCTTCAGCTCACCCCGCAGAGCTTCTGAGCAGCTCCAAGCTGCTAGGGAGCCTTGCACACTGCTCAGAGGGCACAGCCACCGTGGTGATAGGTGTAAACAGGGGTGTACATGCTGGTGCCTTGGGAAGCCAACTTAAATGCCGTCTTCATGTTCCCTATATGGAAAATCATGCCCTCCTAAGAGAATTATGTCCTGTGCTGCTAAGCCAGAAACATCCCACCCATTTGTCTAACAGGTCTGAAATCAATACCAGGGCACATGGAGTCAGAAAAGAATGTTGGTTGAGAGGCAACTGTTTTAATGACAGTCATTGGTTATAGATCCCAAGATAATGGGGGACACAAGCAATGACTGCGGGCCACATGTGGATTTTCACTGAGGCCTGGTTAGGTTTGTTACTGCGAGGCTCAGAGCAGGTATGCAGACGTTCCCTGAGAGGCCCGTGGCCCATCAGCTTGTGGTCAGTCAGAGGCGGGGGCCACCTCCTCCCCTTGCCCACCCTCACGGGACAGATAAAAGGGATGCATTCACAGCTAGTAGAGCACAGGGAAGAACGCAGCCCCCTCTTCCCTCATCCTGGACCACACAGGGTCACCCTGAGGCCTTCTGTGGACAGCAAGCCCTCGGCCTGGTGTCAGCATCCGCAGGGCTGCTCCCAGCGTCCCAGCCCATCATGGCCCCACAAGACTGGAGCGTCGCCTGTTATCGGGTCTTGTGCAGGCAGGGCCTTGAAACCGTTTAAAAGAGAGATTGAAGGGGAGTTCTCCGGTGACTGCATTTCAGCTGCTCCAGGGGCCTTCTAGTGTCTAAGATTTGCTGCTGTGAAGCCTGGATGCATTTGACTGACAGTTTTGGTGGTGTCTTCTCTCTCCCTGCCTCCACCCTCAAGATGCCATTTGCACCACCTGCCTCTGTTGTGAAAACCAGAGCCGTTTCTAGACATTGCCCGGTGCCTGCCAGCAGACGAATTGCCCTTGTTTGAGAGCCACTGTGTAGAACAGTTTCCCCAACTTTGTTTCGTAAGACATTGACCTTTTGAAGACACCAGGCCAATAGTTAGTTTGTAAAATGTCCCACATTCTGCATTTGCATTCTGGTCATTAACTTGTTTCTCAATTCCCTGTATTTTCTCCAAATTGGAAATGGGGCCAAACTAAGGCTTTATTACATTTCAATTAAATGATATGCAAAGCCTAACTTTTAAAGTAGAGCAACTTATGTGACTGTGTACACTCACGGTGGAAATAACTTTTGGGGGTGGAGAAGGGCACATTTCTCCCACGTGGGCGAGCGCGGCCGCGTGTCCGCCGTGAGTTTCTCAGAGCAGTTGGCTGGTGGCCGACACTTTCATGGAATGGGGTCTCCTCCAAGCTCGGCAGGGCTGTTGTGTCCTGTCAGGAAGCCGTGCTCGCTTGCTGGTAGTGAGGACCACCCGCCTCTGCGTTGTGCCCCAAGGAGCATTTCCCTGGGGCGGGTGTAAGCTGCATGTATGCATGTCCCTGACACTGTAGACGTCTATACCTCCAGCTCAAATGGTCTCTGTCTATGTCCTGTTTTTCCATAGAAACCAATGGAAGGTTCTGCATTATTTGTTCACTTAAAAGAAAAAACAGATGTGTGTTTCTCTCAGCTTTGGAATACTGAGATGATCATACTTTAAAAGAAAGTGCTTGAAGGCCAGTGGGTAGCTGGGACCACTGGGGGCCTGTCACCTGGACTCTGAGGCTGCCCTTCAGGCTCTGTGGTCACTCTCTGGAATTGCATGAGCCAGAGTGTGTGAATAGGAGGGCAGCAGGCTCTCCCTGCCTGGAGATTCTGCTCGGTGTCCAGGGTTGTTCCGGAGCCTCGAGGGGTGTTCTCAGCATGTCACGAAGTAGAGGGTTTGTGGCAGGACAGACCAAGGGTCGCTGTCCCTGTACCAGCACCATAGTTAACCGCGATCATTCTTTACACCTTCTGCCCAGCTTGCTTTGGGGTTAGTAAGTCTGTTTCGTGGCTGAAATCAAGCTTGGCACACATGTGTGGCTGGGCTCTGCCTTCGTGGGAGGTGAGGGTCGTGCATGAGCCCGCAGGTGCCCGAGGTGGGGCCTGGCCTGCACCCGCTGGAGGAAAGGCTGTGGGGCTGGATGTGCTTCTCTGAGAAGGGGGGGGGTGCTGTGGCTGTGTGGGGTTACAGAGGATGGTAAATGAGGGGATGAGGGTGCAATGGTGAGAGAAGACAGAGCACCGCGTTTTATAATTATGCTGTCATTGAGTGTAAACAGAGAGGTCTGTTTACAGAGGTTCATTTTTATGAGCTACAATTATTATTTCTGGATAATTCTGGTGTATGGTAATCATTAGAGTAAGCTGCGTATCTGATTAAATAAAGAATTTGTCTCTAATTTATGCCAATTTAAAGATGTCTTCTGTGTTCTCTTTGTCTCTGGGGGAGGGGAGGCAGGTTGCTATGGAGACAGCATAAGAAAAAGAGACAGCAAGGAAGCTTAGCAGTTTCGATTTGGAAAATATTTGTGATGTAGGTAATTATATATGTAATAATGTTATGCAGCAGAGCCATCTGCATTTGGAAAGATGTGTGTCATGGAATTTTACAGTGAAACAGTGTTTCTATAAGGCACAAAATGCTATTTGTGTGTTATTAGGATGTTGAAATTGCGAACAATAAAGAGCAGTGGAGCCCTGAAATTGTTTGCAGGGGTGCAGCTCCTGCGTGCTGTCACATGCCACCTACAGAATTTGGGAAGCTAGCTCTCTTGGAAGTAAAGCATTTATATAGTAAGATTTACCTGAGACTAAACTGAGTATGTAGCTAAAATCGACTTTTGTTCTGATCCATTTCAATGGCACCATTTTCTTTCTGTCTCCTTTTTTTTTTTTCAAGTAGGCTCCACACCCAGCGTAGAGCCCAAGGCAGGGCTCGAACTCACCACCATGGGATCCAGACCTGAACTGAGATCAAGAGTTGGACACTTTACCAACTGAGCCACCCAGGCGCCCCTCTGTCTCCTTTTTTTATTAAACTATGTCTTGTATTCTTGGGGGCTAATTTAACAAACTGACACATGGTGGTTTCCCTCCATCCTCATTTTCCCTGGCAATTTGGGATCCTTTCTTTTACTCACATGCAGTTGGTAATCTCTCCCTACCCCCATCCCTAACCCTACCCTTAGTTTGAGAATTCTGATGTGATTGGAAAGACAAAGCACAGACTTGTTAAATGTATGGGTTCAGCACACATTTGTTGAATGCCTGTGCCAGGCACCGAGCCGGCCCCTCAGGCTTGACGGAACGTGTATCCCGAGTTGAAGCCCTACCAAGACATAATGTGACTATCCTGCGGTTCCTAAGTGACTCCTCTAGCAGAGCTGAGGTTTTAGTTCACATCTTGAGGTGGCAGGTTTGAGATGGATGCACATTCATGGGCACTCCTGCCATCCAGAGGTGGGGGCACGCTCCTTCCCCTTGAACCTAGACTCCGTGGCAACTTTGGCCCGTAGATTATAGCAGACGTGACTCCCAGTTTCTGGGTCCAGCCTTCAGAGACCGGCAGCTTGCATTTTGTCTCTTGGAACGCTTGGCCTTGGAACCTGACCATCCCATGAGGAAGCCCAAGTAGCCCTGGGGAAAGGCCCATGTGGGAAGGAGCCAAGACCCCTGGCTGATGGTCCTGGCTAAGCTCCGACAGCCAGCATGTGCCTGCCCCGCGAGTGAGCTTCTTACAGACAGATCCTGTGGCCCCAGCTGACCTGTGAGGCTGTTCTCATGTGGAACAGAGACACACTGTTCCTGCCAAGCCCTGTCAGGCTTCATGTTTGTAAGCAAAGCTGACTGTTGTTTTATGCCTCTGAGTTTTATGCCTCTGAGTTTTGGGCTGGTTTGTCTTGCAGGAGTAGATATCCAGGACACTTAGTTGTTTCTCTAGGCTCTCTGCTGTTGTTCTGGGAATACACCAGTGTGGAATAGTCTTTTCATAGGAAGTGAGGTAAAGGATACTTGCCTAGGTCATAGACATGGTTGATAGCTGTCCCAAGGGTGTAAAGCACAAGCAGCTCCATCAATGGGCAAATTCAGGATAATTACTCCTTACCAATAACTTTTGTTTTACTGATCTGCTAGAGGAGATCCTGAAAAAAGGCCAATGTGGGTGGACGAGAAGGTCTGAGGGATCTAGGTCACCTGACAGACGTGCGTTTGGCAGAGGGCTCCCATGGAGGTCCAGCATCGGTGGGGATGCTGACCATGACATTGGGTGTCCCAAATCAAACCCACACACTTTGCCCCTCTTTTCCTAAATGCTCCAAGTTGTATGAGGTCTTTTTGTGAGCACAGCCAGCATTCTCAGTGTGCTAGTCTGGGGCTGGTTCTGTATTTACTTAGCTACCTGTTCATGCTATGGTGAGTATTTTATGCGGAGGATGAGGAGGACTGATCAGTTCTGTCTTTCTCCCTCTGCACTGTGGTCTGGCTGCCATTGTTATGTAGCTGAGACCTGATGATTTGATATCCTCTGCAGTCATGGGGGATTTCTAGACTATAGGAAAACCAAGAGGTCATCAAATTTTGAAGTTCCCTCCAGCTGGCTCACGTCTCCGGCACCCTGACCAACTTTTCTTGGCTGCAGAGATATGCTGGCAAATGCCTAACGGTCAGTTCTCTGGAAAAAAGCCCTGATAGCATATGCCAATTTGGGGGTAGAAATACATCTGTCACGGCAGATTCCAGGCCGCCAACGTGATGTCACCGACTTGGGGAGAGATGTTCACCTTCGGCTCACCTGGCCCAGCGCAGGTGGCTCTGGCCTTGGTCCTGGGCACAGTGAGAGAATGGGGTCTGTGTGAGGCGTGTGTGCACATGCAGCTTCTGTGTCACGATATCTGAGTGAACGTGCCAGCTGTCCCTGGGCAGATTTTCCTTCCTTTTGAGCTTTCTGTCCACTCCTTCTTTTTGGTGTTAAAATCGCTTTTGTTTTATGAGCTGATTTGTTATTTTTGTTGTGGTAAAATATGCACAACACAAAACTTACCACTTTAGCCGTCTCTAAGCGAGCGGTTCAGTGGCATTAACATTCACAGTATCGTGCAACTACCACCACGATCCATTTCCAGAACCTTTTTATCATCCCGAACAGAAACCCTGGACACTTTTAGCAATTATTCTTCATTCCCTCCTTCACCCAGCCCCTAGTAACCTCTGTTCTACTTTGTCTCGCTATGAATTTGGCTGCTCAAATAAGTGGAATCATACCGTATGATGTAGCATGGGTCAGAATGTCCTTCCTTTCAAAGGCTGAATATATCTTTATATCTATCTATCTATCTATCTATCTATCTATCTATCATCTATCTATCTATCTATCTGTATGTATGTATAGATCACATTTTGCATGTCCATTTATTCATCTGTGGACATTTGGGTTGTTTCCACCTTTGGGCTCTGTGAATTATGCTGCCTTGAACATGGGTGTACAAGTATCTGTTTGAGTCCCTGCTTTTATGTTTTTTGAGCATAAATCTAGAAGTAATATTCCAAGACTTTTAATGCAACTGGTCCATTAAATTCCAAAATGGAGTTCTCACTTTTCATTCTTGTCAGTGGGAATTGAGCCCAGAGAGGCTACATGCTATTTTAAAAGTTGCCCAGCTAATGAGTGGCATGGTAGGTACTGGAACCCAAGCCCTTGTGGGAGAGGGCTGGCTGGAGTCATAGGAACCAAACAATTGGAATGAACATCTGAGCTTGGAGCAAATGGTCTGAGCAGGGCAGTTAGCAGATTTTTCCTGACTCCTGCGGGCATGGGCAGCAGGAAACTCTGCCAGCCCTTTCTCAACTCAGGGAGGTGTCTGGGCCGGACTGGACAAAGTGGGGAGATGGAGTCTGGTGAGCTTCCTCCAAGCGAGGAGTCAAGGGGAGGAAGTTGGGTTTCCTACTTAGGTTCTCTTGGTTCAGGCAGGGAAAGACTTTGTCCCCGTTTTAAAAACATGAATCACCATAAAACATAGTATTTTATTAAATTTTTTGAAGCTGTTTATTCGAGAGAGAGAAAGCGCATGTGCATGCGGACACATGTGCACATACACTGAGTGTGAGCAGGGGGAGGAACAGAGGGGGAGGGAGAAAGAGGGGAAGGAATCTCAAGCAGACTCTGCACTGAGTGGGAGCCAGTGCAGGGTTTGGTCTCAGGACTCTGAGATCATGGCCTGAGCCGAAACCAGGAGTCAGACCCTTAACCAGCTGAGCCACCCAGACATAATATTTTAAATTAAAAAATTAATTTACAAATCCAGGTAAGAAGCTTTCTTGTTAATTGAAAAGAAAAACCCTGTGTCTGCGTGGTGGAGTTACTGCTGTCCTTAACCCACCGGGGCACTTTTCCAGGGTCGCTCACTACCTCTGCAGGGGGCCAGGGGCCCTCTGCCCAACTCTGTACCCTCTCAGGGCAGCGGATTGCTGGTGGCCTTTGGGTCGATTTTACTTGGCTCTGGTCTTCTGTACAGAACGCATCTACTTTGGTTAACACACTCATTTATGCATATCTGTGGGGCCTCTGGAGAAAATGTTACTTGCAGAATTAAGCTCAATTAAAGGAGAGGTGAGCCCTGCCACTAGGCCTGAAAGCTGGTGGGTGATGGCTCAGTGGCAGAGACAAAAAGCAAGGAGGCGACCATGATAAATGGCAGGATGGGAAGTGGGGAGAGGTGTCCCACCATTGCAGCAGGCGTTGGTTACAAGCCTGGGTTTTGTTTAACATCTTTATTAATGATGCTGGAAGCATCAGTAAACAGCAATTTAATGAAATTCACAGATGATGCTAAATCGAGAGGTGTTACAAACAGCAGCAAAGGCTGAACGAAGCCCTGGAGAGGGTAGAGAGCTAGAGAGGATGTAGCATGGGCCTTGTTGAAGAAAAATGCAGAGGGGAGCAAGTAGAGGGAGGGGAGGAACCAGCCCATGCAGGGGTTTATCAGGAGGGCAGGCATCAGCAGGGCCATTGCAGATGGGGAGAGGTGAGCTTAGAGCAGTATGGCTCTGATTAAGGAGGGCGCGGGATGTGATGAGCCCGGTGTTATATGCAACTGATGAATTATTGAACTCTGCGTCTGAACTAATGATGTACTACATGTTGCCTAATTGACTTTAAATTAAAAAAAGAACACTCTGGCCCTGGAGAACGTTGAAGATGCAAAGACCGATGGTATTCCTTCATTCCCCACCCTTCTGTCACCTCTTCTTAGAAACCTGAATGTGGATTCCATTGGTTCAAAAAGCAATTCAGTGAGCACTTGCTTTGGCACAGCTGGGCCAGCTCCAGAATTCCAGGAAGATGTTCAACCTCCAAGGGCGATTCTGTGTTTGGTGAATGGGTTGGTGGGTATGGCTTGCCTGATGATGGCTCGGAATCCTGGCCCTGGGTGAGGTATGGTTTTGTTTGGCTTCTAGATGACTTGTCAGGGTCCCAGGCCACTGGTGTCTCACTTGGAATTCTATCCCTCCTTTCCTTTATTCCTGTCTCTCCAATTCCATGAGGTAAGAATCCCTAGAAAGGGCTAAGGAAGATAAATTGGTTACAGTTAAATTCTAGCACAGGTGCCCTAAGAGAGGAGACTGCTTTGACTGATCATAGCTGATTATCAGTCCTAACTTGGTCAACATTTCATTTAGGACCTTGACAAGTATAAAAAATATAAAAGCCTCAAAACGAATCTATTCTAATCACTGTGGCAGCTTGTGGGGCTTAATTATAGCACCAAGGAAGGCCTAGCATTGCTTTACTGTCTGGTTAGAGAAATGAGATGCAGTCGATGAGCTTATATGGCACAGCCACGGTCCCAGCCTGGGCACTGAAAGAACGGGGGAGGACCAGACACAAGTGAGCTTCTGTCTGGTGGGGAAGAAAAATGGTTGGAATACGATGTGACAAATGATAGGGCAGACATCTGCCCACATCCCCTGGAGGAGGCCCTGCCCTGAGAGCTAAGCAGGGAGGAGTGGCGTTCTGAGTAGGCAGAGGAAGTGGTCTGGGGGAAAGTTCAGAGCAATCTATTAATGTAGTCAAGTAGATATGTCATTTGGATGCTCTTGGCTACAAGTAACAAAAACCCAACTGAAAGTGGTTTAAATCATAGGGAAACTCATGTTCTCATTTGTCAAGTTTTCAGGGAGTGAGTGGTCCCAGGGTTGGTCCTGGGCTCAAAGATGTCATCAAGGATGCAGGCTCTTCCTACCTCTCTGCTCTACCTACCACACACAATATGCCCCTCATGGGAAGATGGCTGATACAGCCCAGGCATGTGTCCTCCAGTGATGAAGTCTAATGATAGGATGGAAGGGCTGGAGCTCGTGGAGCTGCTCTCCATTTATGAGGGAAGAAAGTCGTCCCTTTGCATCTCATTGGTGGGAATGTGGCCATAGGGTCTGCAGGGGAGTCTGGGAAAGTGAGTGCTGGGTACTGTCAGCCTCTATCTCAGGCATGGGGCTCTTAAAGCAAGGAAAACAGGGGTCTGTGGGGAGGGATGGATGTCAGGGGGTACCAGCTTTGTCGGCTACAGCACGCTCTGAGTGGTGTCAGGACTGCGGACTGTGAGTGTAGACAGGCAGTTGGGATCGGGTCAATGCAGGCCTCATAGGCCACATTCTCGCGTCTGACCTTATTCGTTTCCTTGAGTGGGAAAGCATGGGATGGTTTGAAAGAGCGGTAGGACATGATTACTGTGGTTACAGTCTGGTAGACAGCAGGGAGGTGTGGTTAGGGACCATGCATGTGGTTAGGGGGTTATTTCAGTAATCCAGGCAGGTGATAGTACTAGAACACAGAGAAGGCTGCCTGGGTGACCCCTTGAGTCCGTCCCTGAGGTGAGATTTGATGATTGGGCTGAATGTAGGGACCAGGGGAGGGGTAAAGTCTGAAATGAGCTCCATGTTTTTGGTTTGAGTAAATGAAACAGGGAGAACAGGCAGGTGGTCAGGTTCGGAGAGAGGAGGAAGACAGGGTTTTCTATGATTTGTTTTAGATGTACAGGCTTGTACCTGTGCCACATGTAACATCAGCAAGTGGTTGGACACAACAGGCTAAGATGTTGACTGGAAATGGAGCTCTCAACACATCGTTTATAGTTAAAACCACAGAAGGGGATGGGGCGCCAAAGGCAGGAACTAGGCAGAAGGACTCATGTACTCCTCCTGGAATCACCCACCGTGATGGCTGAATGGAGGAGGAGCCCAGGGGCCACAAGGGCGAGGCAAGAGCCTGGAAAGGTCAGGGCTCTGAGCACCAAGGAGCAGAGATGTTGAGGTAGGAGTGAGGCCCAGCACTGCCAGGTGCTGTAGGAGTGAGCAGGAAGATAGGATTAGGCCTTCTGTTGACATGAAGCAACAGGGTAGGGACCCTTTTTGAAGAAGGACATCTGACTATGAATTCCCCTGGCAGAATGCATAAGCCTGAGCTTCTAGCTCACACTGCTGGCGCTTCTGGGGACTCCACCACCAGAAAGCTGGGGTCTGGCTACTACATAGTGCGTGACCTTGAGCCAGTCAGTGCCCACCCCCCACCGTACTTCCTCATCTGCCAAGGGAACAAGGTCTGTGGGCCTCGGGGCCGAGGCCACGGAGGGTGGGAAGGTGAGCTTAGGGTGGACTCCAGTGGGGAAGGCACAGAGATGTGGGGTGGGGTGGGGGCAGAAGTGCTCTCAGATGGAGCCATGGACCACGCAGGGCCTGCCCATTCTGCTGGGGACTGATGCTCCGTGAGAACCAGCCAGTCATTCTGGTCACACATCTCCTTAATGGGAGAATGAGGTATCAAATAATCTGGGGAGCAGCTTTGGTGCTTCTAAATGTAGTAATTCTGGCTTTTATTTATAGTTTTTAATTTTTTAATTTTCTTTAAGTAGGCTCCATGCCCAGCATAGAGCCAAACATGGGGCTTGAACTCAAGGACCCTGACATTAAGACCTGCGCTCAGGGGCGCCTGGGTGGCACAGCGGTCAAGCGTCTGCCTTCGGCTCAGGGCGTGATCCCGGCGTTCTGAGATCGAGCCCCACGTCGGGCTCCTCCACTGGGAGCCTGCTTCTTCCTCTCCCACTCCCCCTGCTTGTGTTCCCTCTCTCGCTGGTTGTCTCTATCTCTGTCGAATAAATAAATAAAATCTTTAAAAAAAAAAAGACCTGCGCTCAGATCAAGAGTCACAAGATGCTTAACTGACTGAGTCACCCCAGGTGCTCCTAATTCTGGACTTTTAAAAAAATGAGCAGCATTAAAGGTTCAGCTGAGATTATGAAGTGTAGCAATTTACTGTGCTGAAACATGTCATGTGTCTCTGTATCTCTCTCTGTGTCTCTCTCGGAGCATGTGTCACTTTTGTGATAAGAAGTCTGTAGTTCAGCCCCTCACTCATGCCAGGCGTGGAGGCAATGGGAGGGGGAGAAGGCAGCCTTGGGTCCTGGGAGAAGAAGGGAGAATGATTCTTCATTACACAGCTGTTTTCTTGGTTAAAATCACGACAGTCAATCTAACACAGGTGGAGAGAGTTGCTCTATCAAGAAGAAGCGCTTTGACGGAGATCAATGAGTAAAACATGCAGTTTAGCCGACCTCTTCACAAACTTCTTGAAACCTTTGGAAGAGCAGCAGGAGGAAAAAGAGTCCATTTAAACAGCGTGTTTCCCGGGAGCGCACCCTGAGTTCTGTGCACGTGACCTCCGTGAAGCGTCGCAGGTCTCGGGCACTTGCTGGCTGCCTCGGAGAGAGCCTTATGGGGTGAGGTTCTTTGCTGCTGGTGCCGGGTCCCAGCCATGGGGATGGGTTCTTTCCAGGGCTGTTGCTTGTTGGGATGAGCTTCTGGAATCATACTGTGTGCCGTGAGCTTCCTGCTTCGACCTCACAGGAGACATGGCACATAGTTGCTTCTGGGGGTGGAGTGGGAAGCTAGAATTTGCCCGTGCGCTGGAGTTTGTCCCATTTCCTTCCTCTGATATGGAGGTGGGATGTGCGGAATCCCGAGAACACACACTGTGGGGTCCACTCAAAGCTGCAGATGTGTGCTTGGCTCCTGCCTTGCCAGGGCCCGGGGTCGGGGGGGTCGCATGGGCATTCGGGTCGGTGGTTGAGTGCAGAGTTCCCAAGGCTCCTTAACTTCCATGCCCCGTGCTTCGCAGCCATGCACGGTTACCAGGGAGGAGAGGGTTACAGGGAGTTTCCAGCCAGTTAATCTGAGCAGGGAACACGTCAGCCTCCAAGGAAGAGCCCAGACCTGGCTTCAGGGCAGAGGGGAGAGCAAGGTGGGAGCCCCCAGGCCCTGTGGCACCTGGCCACAATCGCAGCTGGCCCAGAGAGAGCAGCCGCAGCTGCTTCACTGCCTCCTTCAGACCCTGAGCAAAGTCCTCCCCGGCCAAGTCTAGCCCTGAAACATAGTAAAGGGCCTTCTAGGAAACCTAGTTCCCATCCTCAGGAACCGCCGGGCACAGTGCTTATAGGTTCCATTATCTCACTGAATCCAGTTCTCAAAACAGCCCTCTGTGTTAAAGTGATGGGATCCACTTTGCGGAGGAGGAACCTGAGTCCTAGGGAGGCAATCACCTGAGGACAGCTCCACATGTGGTCAGGGAGCTGCAGAACCCCGTGCTCTTTCCCCTTTGGGAAAGGACCTGCAAAGCCTGAGGGTGTTCCGACGCTGGACCTGGTTGCCTGTTTGACTGTAGGGCTTCAGGGAGCCACCTGTGCACCTCACTGGGGACCTGCCCTCCTCCCCTGGCTCCCCACCCCACTCCGGTCGGGTGTCTTCAGGGTGGCAAAGGTGGTCAGACTGCAGAGTCACACGCTTATCTGATTGCCTTCTAGAGCTTGATTAAAGCAGCATGGAAGTATCAATTTTTTAATTCTACTAAAATACACACAAATTTTACCATTTTAAGTATTCTTAAGTGCACAGTTCTGTGGCATTAAGTACATCCATGTTGTTGTGCCACCATCACCAGCATCCATCTTCAGGACATTTTCATCTTGGAAAACTGAAACTCTTCCCATTACACACCAACTCCGCACCCCCACTCCTGCAGCCCTGGCACCCAGCATCCTCGTGCAGAAGTCTCTATGAATCAGATGATCCTGGGACGTGATGTAAATACAGTAATGGCCCTTTGGTGACTGGCTTATTTCACTGAGCATAATGTCCTCAAGGTTCACTCATGATGTAGCACGTGTCAGGATTTCCTTCCTTTTTGAGGAATGTATGGATAGACCATATTTTGTTTATCCATTTGTCAAGGTTTGCTGTTGTAAAAATACTTTCATAGGCTGTATTCTGGGAGCAATAACTCTTTTAATACAGTTTTATCTTTTCATTGAAGCTTTTGGTTATGCTTTGTTATTGTTTGTAGTCCTCGAGAAGCCGGGTGTCCTTATCCATAGATACAGAGTTGGGGTTGCAGTTAGCGTACATGAGTGAGGTGACAGCTCAACTCCCAGGTGAACATCACTGGCTGACAGCTCTTTTCTTTTTTTTAAGATTTTGTTTATTATTTGAGAGAGAGAGTGTGCAAGAGCGTGAGTGGGGGACAGGGGGAGTGCAGAGGAGCGGAGGGAAAGGGAGAAGCAGACTTCCCACCGAGCAGGGAGCCCAATGACATAAGACTGGATCCCAGGACCCCGGGATCATTACCTGAGCCCCGGGACCCCAGGAAAATGATTGAGCCAAAGGCAGACACTTGACCCACTGAGCCACCCAGCAGTCCCTGGCTGACAGCTCTTAATTTGTTGTTTTGAGACCACTGCCCGTCCTCTAGCCCTCGTGCATATGAGCCATCCCTAGTCCCGACCTTACTCTGCTCAGCTGCTTTTCTTCTCCAGCTGAGGGTTTAGGTCCAGGATTGAAAAATAGACTTACTCCTGGGGTACCTGGGTAGCTCAGTCGTTAAGTGTTTGCCTTCAGCTCAGGTTATGATCCCAGGGGTCCTGGGATCGAGCCCCGCATTGGGCTCCCTGCTCCACTGGGAGTGCTTCTTCCTCTCCCGCTCCCCCTGCTTGTGTTCCCTCTCTCGCTGTCTCTCTCTCTATGAAATAAATAAATAAAATCTTAAAAAAAAAAAAGGGAAGAAAAATAGGCTTACTCCTCATCCTAGGATAGGAGGAAGTCCTCTTGGCCAGCCGTCTTTAGGATGCCCAGCCTCAGGGCAGATTTTTCCCTCCTCTGACCTACTATATCACAATGTTTGATAGACACACTCAGTCCACCAGAGTGGGGATGAGAAGGACTAACACAGGAGTTGCCAGCAAGGAGACTGATATTCCAAGGCCTCCAGGGAAAGGAGAGCTATTACTTAACACCAAATAACTATGGCATGACAATAAACACAGATTATTCTCCCTGCTGTGTTAAATTATTGTGAGGCTGGACATGGTGTGGGGCAGGCTGGGCTGGTACCAGCCATGGAGGGCCCGAGTATCACAGGCTCATAAAGCCCTGCGCCTACGTTGCATCATCTGCAAACGCCCCTTGACCTGGGCTGCCTTCTAGAGCAGCTGGGACCCCACCTGTCCCCTCAGTCATTCCAGGACTACTTCGGAGCCTCTCACCATGCCCCAACCCACCAGAAGGCTCTAAAAGTTCTATCTGTAAGCTTAAGACCTCTGACAGAGCTTAAAAACAATGGGCTGAGCTATCTTAGGCTGGTAACCAGCTGCTGAAAGTCAGGCTTTCTAGGTCTCAGACACAGCAGTCATTCCTGTAGCACACTTTCTTCCTGTCTGTCCTGTCCTACATGAGGAGAGGTGTTGGTGTTCCACCTCTGTTTTCCTTTGCCTGGGTTGGCTCTTGACCACATCTGTGGGTTCCTGGCCACGTCTGCGGGTTCCTGGCCACGTCTGCAGGTTCCTGGCCATGTCTGCGGGTTCCTGGCCATGTCTACAGGTTCCTGGCCATGTCTGCGGGTTCCTGGCCACATCTCTGGGTTCCTGGCCACGTCTGCAGGTTCCTGGCCATGTCTGCAGGTTCCTGGCCACATTTCTGGGTTCCTGGCCACGTCTACAGGTTCCTGGCCATGTCTGCAGGTTCCTGACCATGTCTGCAGGTTCCTGGCCACATCTCTGGGTTCCTGGCCACGTCTGCGGGTTCCTGGCCACGTCTGCAGGTTCCTGGCCACATCTCTGGGTTCCTGGCCACATCTCTGGGTTCCTGGCCATGTCTACGGGTTCCTGGCCATGTCTGCGGGGTCTTGGCTGGCCAGCATTCCTTCATCCCATCCAGCCTTTGTCACTACAGTGAGGCACAGTTCCACAGGGCACACGGAGCCCTTTGCAGACCAGATTTCTGCCTGTCATGTGCATGATTAATGTGGGCAGAGGGTTGGCTAGGGCACACTTGGCTTTTAGACTTGCTCTCCCTTTGGCCTGTTCTGACTTTCTCACCGGTGTGGATCAGACAGGCCAGGCTCTTACGCAGTTATGATTGTGTGAGACCTTCCTTCCCTGGCCCATTTATTTATGGCTTGCCTAATTTCTACCTTTGAAGCTTCTTATGAGGAGAGGAAAATACAGTAGTAAAGGAAACAGGGAATGCAGTTCCTGCTGGAAGTGTCAGGGCAGCCTTTGGGGAGGAATGGTGGTTAGGTAGAGCAGGCCCAGGACCTGCCCAAGCCCAGTACGCAGCCAGTAAGAGCAGGCCAGATAACTCCAGAAGACCTCTGTGCTGTCTTTCGGTCACCATGCGGGGGTCGAACTTGCTCTCAGACTGCCCACCCCCAACCCTGATGGGGCATCTCTTCATGGCCCCACACGAAAGGAGCTGCCTGACTCCTAGAGACCTTCCAGGACAGCTCAGCCTGGAGTGCACATGTGGCCCTTCCCCTCCAGGGTTTCTGCTGTTGCTCCTGTCCCTTGCTTTTCCCTGGGCCCGTGGACTTTGCAGAGAATGAGGTACACACTGAGTGTGGGCCATGGTGAAGCTGACCACAGTTGTCAGGCTAGAGGGTTTTGGATACTGAGTTGAGACAGAAAACTCTTTTTTTTTTTTTTTTAAGATTTTATTTATTTATTTGACAGAGATAGAGACAGCCAGCGAGAGAGGGAACACAAGCAGGGGGAGCGGGAGAGGAAGAAGCAGGCTCACAGCAGAGGAGCCCGACGTGGGGCTCGATCCCATAACGCCGGGATCACGCCCTGAGCCGAAGGCAGACGCTTAACCGCTGTGCCACCCAGGCGCCCCGAGACAGAAAACTCTTAATCCCTTTTCTGCCCTTAAAAAAAAAAAAAAGAAAAAGTCCAGCCTGACCTCACTAGCTTTCTAAGATGCATGACAAAACCTAGTTTTAATCAGAGCTCATTTATATGACATGGCACAAGAAAGGGCATCATTTCAGTATTTGGAACTTCTTGGCTCTCCTCCTCTTGTTTTTGTGGCTGAAAGGAAGGTATGGATTTCTTCTACTTCACCAGAAGTTGTCCTTCTTTTGATTTGAAATATGAGCTTCTGAGTTGCTGGATGGAATGTTCTAGAAATAGCCTCTGAGTGAAAATGTTATGCTTAACAAAACTGGGCTTCAGTTTCCACTTCCTTTCTGCTGTCTGAGCCTATATGGTGCTGCTTACTAGGCAGAAACGGGGTAGCAGATGAAAGGTGTGTGTTACTGGCGCCTCCAACCACAAAATGAAACAATAGACCTTTTCATCTCCTGGCAAAACAGAGCCTTATTGCCCCCCTCTCTTAGCCAAAAAGCGACACCAAGGTGCAGACGTGGTACCGTGCAGTGGAGGGTGGTGCTGTTTTCCTACCCTGTCATGGGAGCCTTGCTTTGGCATCTTGTTCTCTAAGAGAAAACAAAAAAAGCTACTCACCAGGGCTCTACTACATTTGCTGTTTATTTAATGTTCCTCTGCGTGGCTGCAATTAAATGTGAAGTGATTCATTAAAAAAAAAAAACCACGATTAACACAATTAGAAAAATAAAGATGAAGAAGGAGGTTAGATTGAAGGGGAGAACAGGGCTAGGAGAGCCCCATGTGCCCTGAGAAGAAATTAAGATTCAACACATTTTCTGAATTCCAAGTTTAGAGCTCAGTGGCCAAAGAGAAAGGGTGGGGAGTTTGGAAGTTCCAAGGAATTGCGTATCCACCAGGCTGAAGTGTTCTATGTCCCGTGATAGGAAGACATGGATGAGCACTCCAGGCAGAAGGAACATTTCCGTCTTAATCCTATGAAAGCCCACAGCTTTGGCCACAGAGAGGTGTGATCCCCAGTTACAAGGTGGAGACGGACACAGGAGAGTCCTAGTGAGGATGGCAGGTGGTTCCCCAAGACTCGGTGCTACAGCCTTATGGGCATGGCTTCTTCTCCTTCACAACAACCCTAAGATGGAGGGGATGCATTATCCCTATTTCACAGTTGAGAAAATTGGGGTTCAGAGTGGTTAGGCAACCTAGCCATGAAGTCCCAGCTTGAAACATAGCAGAGATTTGCCCCCAGAACCAGTGCCCTTAACCTGAGCTCATGAAGCTTGTTTTCACACCTGTAAGTCAGAACCAGAACCTGTGTGTGTGTGTGTATCTGGAGTAGGACGTCTCAAACTTGTGAATGTATCAAGATCACCTGGGGCTTGTGACTGTGCAGGTTGCTGTCCCCCACCCCTGAGTTTCAGCGGGTCTAGGTCTGGGTGGGGACTTCTCACAACCTACATTTCTAACAAGTTGCCAGGGGAATGCTGGTGCTACTGACCTAGAGAGTGCTCTCTGGTGTGAAGCACCTTTTTTTCCTTGTGACTGTCACTCCCCTTCCATTTTTATTGATGTTGCCATGTGTTTTGTCCCCTCCCCTTGATGGGGATAACAGATCTAGGTTGATCCCCTACAGATGGTAGGACCGAGCATCAAGGCAGCAAGAGCTCTCTCCAGGGTCACCGGCTAAATCCATGCAGAGCTGGAGAAAAACCCCCAGGCCTTTGACTCCTGACCAGGGCTTCCCTTACTGAACCACAGTGAGCAGGATGCCTTCCAGCCTCACCTGGGTGTTGGAGGAGAAGGGGCACAGAGCATCCAAGGATATAGATGGGCCCTGGGTAGGGTCCATGGCTATCCATGTTGACGTTGTATTGTAGAGTGCATCAGAGTTCTCAAAGCAGTTGCGTGTGTATTAACTCATTTATCCTTAGAACACTCCATGGGTGGACTAGATGGGCTGGATGTTGGCCCCTGTGGATATGAGGAGGCGGAAGCCTGCTTGGCTGGGAGCCAGGCTCTCAGTTAGTGCTCTTTCTACTCTAGCACCTCTCTCCCTGCGGATCCCAGAGCTTCCATCTTGGCTTTAGTGGTCTGACTCCTCATGGCTCCTCCTGAACTCAGCTCTTTCCCCTTTCCCCTGCTGCCTTCTTGCCCTCCAAGCCTTTCTTGCTTGCCACTGCTGTCTGCTCCTGGTCTTGTTTTTCAATGTGTGGCATACATGAGAGGGGTAGGGATGGAGAGACCAAGAACAAGGCTCCTGAATTTCTGTGTGACCAATGGGGACCCAAGTAACAAGGGGGCAGGCGGGGGGTGATGACATGGTTACAATGGCCATTCTTCTGGGTGGGGGGAGGGGCATGTGCCAGCCTCTTCAGAGCCTGCCTGTGCTTCCATCTTGGCCAGAATCAGGTGAGATCTCTGTTTTCTCTACTGGCATCTAAGCTTGTAGACTGGTATGTTTCTTCTCCTTTCTTTTTTTGGGATTTTGGCATTTATGGGAATGGACCCCTCCTTCTTGGTTGGAGTGCTACTTGGGGCTCAAGTCCTCACCTAACTGATCTTGATTTGGATGAATTTCAACTTGCCTTCAATTGGTGGCTCACTTGATCAGCCTTGCAGCATCCCAGTCTCCCTTTACCCATGCATCATCTGTAGTAGGGTGTGGAGGGGGCACCATTTCCTGGAGAATCGGAGGACCATGGGCTTGCAGGAGGGCTTCCTCAAAGGTACTCAGCAGAATTCTTAGACCTGTGTTTTTGATCAGTATTTGTTTTGTTTTGGACTCGGTATCATTTTCAAAACATTTTGTGTAACTGCATAGTTTCCACCTCTTCATTTTACCAAGTGAAATATTAATTTTTTTTACTGTTACTTATTAAAATAATGAACATTTTAATATTCCGAAAGTAGAAAGGACAGCCATTTCTATTCAACATAGTAGTGGAAATTCTAGCCAGAGAAATTAAGGGATAAAAAGAAATGGGGCATCCAAGCTGGAAAGGAAGAAGTAAAATTGTTTCTGTTTGCAAGTGACATGATCTTATGTAGGAAACTCTAAAGAATTCTCAAAAATGGTTTTAGAGCCAATAAATAAATTCAGCAGAGTTGCAGGATATAAAAAATCAACCCTTGAAATTCAGTTGTATTTCTACATACTTGCAATAAACAACCTGAAAAGAAAATAAAAAAAAACAATTCTATATACAATAGCATCAAAAAGAATAAAATACTGAGGAATAAATTTAACCAAGGAAGCAAAAGACTTGTATGCTGAAAACTACAAAACATTTCTGATACAGATGGATGGAAAGACATCCTGTGTTCATGGATCGGAAGATGATACTGTTATGGTGTGTAGACAAAGCAGTCTACAGATTCAGTGCAATCTCTATCAAAATCCCAATGGTGTTTTCTACAGAAATAGAAAAAAAAAATTCTAAATTTCATATGGAATATCCAGGGATCCCAAATAGCCAGAACAATCTTGAAAAAGGTGGAGGACACACTTCCTGATTTCAAAATGTACTACAAAGTTACAATAATCAAAACACTATGTTACTGGCATCAGAGTAGATATATAGACTAAGGAAATAGAATAGAGAGCCAAGAAATAAACCCTTATCTAGATGGCTAACTGATTTCTGGCAGGGCGAGAAGACCAGTGAGGAAAGGACAGTCTTTTCAACAAATGGTGCTGGAAGAACCTGACGTCCACATGCAAAAGAGTAAAGTTGGACCCTTACCTAACTCCATATACAAAATAAGAGCTAAAACCTAAACATATTATGTTTTATAAAACCCTCAGAACACAGGTGAAAGTCTTCTTGTCTATCTATTAGGCAATGATTTCTTAAGTATGACACCAAAAGCACAATAAAAGAAAAAAGTAGGTAACTTGGACTTTGTTAAAATTAAAAACTTTTGTGCATCAAAAGACACTATTGAGGGGCGCCTGGGTGGCACAGCGGTTAAGCGTCTGCCTTCGGCTCAGGGCGTGATCCCGGCGTTATGGGATCGAGCCCCACGTCAGGCTCCTCTGCTATGAGCCTGCTTCTTCCTCTCCCACTCCCCCTGCTTGTGTTCCCTCTCTCGCTGGCTGTCTCTATCTCTGTCNATAAATAAATAAAATCTTTAAAAAAAAAAGACACTATTGAGAGACTGAAAAGACAGACTATGCAATGGGAGAAATATTGACAAATCTCCAACTGAAAAGGGATTAATATCCAGAACATGTAAAGAACTCATACAACCCAATAACAACAACAAAAACCGAGTCAGTTCATAAATGGGTAAATGATTTAAGCAGATAGCTCTCCCAAGAAGACATGCAGATGGCCAGAAGCACTTGAAAGGTGCTCAATGTCACTAATCATTACAGAAATGCAGATCAAAACTACAGTGAGATACCACCTCATACCCGTGAAGATGACTACTATTAAAAATATAAACAACCCAGAAAAATAACAAACATTGGTGAGGATGTGGAGAAATTAGAACACTTGTGTGTTGTTGGTGGGAATGGAAAATGGCACAGCTGCTGTGGAAAACAGTATGGAGGTTCCTCAAAAAATTAAACATAGAATTACCATAGGATCCAGCAATCCCACTTCTGGGTGTGTGCCTGAAAGAATGGAAAGCAGGGTCTTGAAGAGATATTTGTGCACCCATGTTCATAGCAGCATTATTCACAATAGCTAAAATGTGGAAGCAACACAGCTGTCCATTGATAGATGAATGGATAGATGAATGGTTAATTATATGATATATACATAACTGTGGAATATTATTCATCCTTCAAAAGGAAGGAAATTCTGATACATGCTTAAACTTGGATGCGCCTTGAGGATATTTTGCTAAGTGAAATAAACCAGGCCCCAAAGGATGCTTCCACTTCTATGAGGAACCTAGAGTAGTCAAATTTATAGAGAAAGAAGAATAGAGGTTCCCAGTGGTGTGGGGAGGGGGAATGGGAAGTGAATATTAATGGGGACAGAGTTTCTGTTTGGGAGGATGAAAAAATTCTGAAAATAGTGGTGATGGTTACACAACAGTGCAGAGGTACTTAATGCCACTGAACCATGTGGTTAAAATGGGAAATTTTATATTTATTTTATCACACTTTTTCTTAAATAGAAAGAACATAATCTGAATGGTACACCTGTTCCTGAGAGAGATCAGTAGGCAAGTTTATACAAATACATTCTAAAGGAAAGAAAGGCTGTGTTAATTTTGAGTGGAAAAAATTACAAGGTTAAACTTTATGTCAATAAGTGTTATTAGCTTTCTGGATATGAGTTTTGGGAACCTATATTGGACAGTCTGGCATTAATCGAGCTTGGTTACACAATTCAGTTTTCTCCATTATGGCCCATAATCCAATTTAAGACAGGTGAACACTTTAAGACAGTCCTATGAACACCGTCCACCTCTCTGGCCATCAGATGCCCTGATTCTGTGGCTTGGCAAAGGGCTGGCACCCCAGCCCTGCTGCTTCTCTGTCTACAACAGGTTGGAAGGAAATGGCTGGAGGGAGGCCAAGGGATGTGGCAGTCCCCTTCTTACCTAAAACCAGACTGTCACTGAGAAGGGTCCTGAATGCTTTGTCCCCTCTCTTGCCAGCCCCCACACAGTCACAGGTGCCCTTACAACAAGCAGCTGGTCATTACTAGACTTCCGAGCCCCCAAGCCCTGTATACCCTCCACCCCCTTGATGAACTGCCCTTGTGGGTTTGTTTCCCCTGCTTGCGGTAGCCGGGCATTGTGGAAGCTGCCGTGGGCTGGCTTTGAGGTGTAAAGTGCTTTGATCCCCAAATTATTTCAGGTGGTCCCTTTGGGAGGGTGGCTTGCCCAGATCAGCTTGTCGCTCAGCAGCTGGACATGAGCTGGCAGGGGTCTCTCCTCTCAGCAGCCTGGGGGTACATGGCCACATGCTCAGTGGTCTGCTCCCCTAAGAGTTTTCCAAGGACCAAGAGCCCATGCAGAGACAGTAGTCCGGCACTCAGGGCCTGGCAGAGGGCCCCTCTGCAGCTTCTCCAAGCCCCCCTCCCATACGCTGCCGTCCAGTGTGACAGTGTTCTGTGTGGTTGTATGCACTGTGCAGTTGTCTTTCCTGGTGCATGAAGTGCTCAGGGCATGTTTGTGTAAGGAGAGAAATGTGTCAGCTCAGCACATAAAGGTATAGAAAGTTAGAGCTGGTACAGGGCCATGCTCATTTTATACAAAGAGAAACTGAGGCTCGGTTTCTCATTTCTGCATCTTCTCAGGTGTGTGTGGGCAGAGAGGGGGAGTGTGGCTGGTTAGAGTCAACTTTGCTTGCATAGCTAATCAAATATATTAAAATTAGATTTTTACTTAGCAAACCAGACTTTTTGGGCATTATTATTAGTAACACTAAAACTGTATGATATATATTGGATAAATAAGATTTGTCAACAGGCATGCAGATTTTCAGTTCCATGCTGGGTTCACTCTTTTTTCTTTTTTTTTTTTTAAAGATTTTATTTATTTATTTGACAGAAAGAGAGACAGCCAGCGAGAGAGCGAACACAAGCAGGGGGAGTGGGAGAGGAAGAAGCAGGCTTCCCACTGAGCAGGGAGCCCCATATGGGGCTCGATCCCAGGACCCTGGGATCATGACCTTAGCCGAAGGCAGGCACTTAACGACTAAGCTACCCAGGTGCCCCTGGGTTCGCTCCTTTTAACCCAAATTTTCTTCTGCTGTAACGGGGAATTGGGAGCCCCGCTGGGAAGCTTGTGCATCTCTGAGGAGGTAGAATTGCCTTGTATCCGCTCTGTCCGGTACAGAAGCCACTAGCCATGCATGGCAATTGAGCTGGTCAAATGTGGCTAGTGAGATTTAGGAACTAGACTTTCATTATATTTACTTTTAATTGGTTAAAATTGAAATAGCAACAGCCACACGAGTCGTGGCTCCCCTAATAGGGAAGTGTGATATTACCTTTTTCTTCCTTTTTAATGTGTTTAATCTGATTTTAAAAGGCATTTTGTTATAACACTGGGTGTTATACGCAACTAATGAATCATCGAACTTTACATCAAAAACCAGGGATGTACTGTATGGTGACTAACATAATAAAAAAAATATTAAAAAAAACCAAATTTTAATTAATTTGTGATCATTCTAAATAAAGATGAAATAAAAAAATACTTAACATAAAAAAAAATTAAAAGGCATTTTGTGGATGTGAAGGAAAGCTGAGGTCTGCACGAGAGCAGTGGCTGAGCCAGGACTTTCCGAGGCCTTGCCTGGACCTTTTGCCTCTGTGTCACCTGGTCCAGTGCCTGACTGTGCTGGGCGATGTCACTGTAATCTTGTGACTTCTGGGATCTCAGTTTCCTTGGGTGTGAAGTGAGGTTCTAAGGCTTTTTCTAGTTCTGGTTTCAGTCTCATCTCATTCTTGGCTACTGGGGATTGAAAGAGCTCTATTTTAATAGGAATAATGAAAGGTTTACTAAATGCTTGGCCGGGTTGGGTACCTCTCAAGCCCCTGCACCTTTGGCTGGGTGGGCAGACCTGGAAAGGCAGAGGGTGATTTCAAAGTGCAGGTTTCTAGACTCCACCGAACCTGTCTCAGAGGCAGGAAATTTTAACCAATTTCCCAGCAGTTAGATGACTCATTCTGAAGGGACCTTGCGAGTCACCTGACCGGCCTGGTCAATGCAGACACCCACTGTGGAGTATCTTTCTGAAAGGCAGGGCCAGAAGCTGGTGTCACATGTGGGATACTTCCCCCCCTGTGGGACCAGTGAGGCAGCCGAAATTACCTTCCTGCTTGAATTCAGAAAATGGGAAGTTTACTCCTTTCTTTCTTATAAATACTGCAGAGAGGGCTAGGAGCAGGTCCGTGCATTTGTCCTTGACTTAGCTTTAATATTTACGAGTGAGCTTCAAGTTTGCTTTTAAAGAGACCTTGTTCTAATCTCCTGTTGTTGGAGCCAGCCACAGTGAATGACCAAGATGTGATTTTAATATTAGAATATTACTTTGTCATGAAAAACAGACCTAACCAGTTCTTCTGCCTGACTATAGTCTTGTCATCTTTGACTCAGAACAGACTACTTTCTCGTTTCTGGGAGGATATGGAGGAGATATGTTTTACCAAATAGTAGCTGTTATCTGTCTCCCTGGTTCATAAGCCCAGCTCCTAGTTCTGGTTGTAGCAACAGTGTCTCCTAAGCCCTTTTAAGTTCTTTCTGTTCTTTAGGATGACTTTGTGTCAGTCTTTCTTAGCTTTTCCTTGTTTCCTCTGGAGCCACTGCTCCTTCCCGCATCTCCATCCCCCATCGTGCTTGCCCTCACTGGGCCGCAGCTCAGTGCCGTCCTGGGTGCTTGCAGGAATCTCATGCAGACAGCATCCTGCTGGCTCTTTGGGGATCCTCAGAGGTGTGTGACACACGTGATGCATCAAGGAGCTCAGAACCTAGTAAGAAATGGTTGATTAGAGAAGTGAACCAGGATTCTTACACTTGGAAGAGGTAGAAAACTACCTTGAACCTGCCCAAACAGAGAAAGAAAGAAAGCAATGCAGTGGCTCAGGGACTGGATGTCCTGAAGGTAGGTGGTGTCTGTCAGATTCAGGGCCCAGCTGATACAACAGATTCAGTTTCTTTCCAGCACTGGGCCTCACCTGGGACTCCTTGTGATGACACAGCAGCTCTAGGGTCCTTTTTCATAGGAGCAGGATGGTATAGGGTCTTTGTCTTCTTTCTGGAAGCCTTTCTGGAATCTTTTCTGGCGGTCTTTCTGGAATCTTTTCTGGCGGCATCTGCAGAACACATGAGATTCACCCTGTTAGCTATGAGAGCTTGTGACTACGGCAGCAGTTGGCTCTGATTTAGGTCCTGTGCTTCCTCCGGAAATCATGGGGATTCCGCCCAGGCTTCGAGGTCAGAGGGTTGGGGGAGGAGAGGGTGTACAAGAGAAAATGGGTGGCTGATGCCAGAAAGAGGGGAGTGAATGCCAAGCAGGTAGGAGACGTTTGAGGCATCCGTGTCCACTCTGGGAATATACCATATTAAGGGCGTTAAAAGAGGCACAAGTCAAGAAAAACCAAATGTAAGGAAATGCTGAGGATGAAGAGAGTGGGGGAGATCAGGGACTGTTAAATGTAGGACTTCCTGGGTCTGACTGCGTCCCTGACCTTCAGCCGTATGTGTTTCCCTGGGAAACCATCGACTTTTCAGGAGTGTCTCTGTGTGGAGGCTTCCCCTCGAGCTAGCCTGGCTGTACCCTGGGCTCCTTGGTATGCTCTGGCAGCCTCCCTCTTGTCCCAGGCTGCCCTCGCTGCCTGGCATATTATCCACCCCTGTGCCCAGATCAGACTTCAACACAGCCCTTTAAGGTCCAGCCGGATTGCCCTTCTGGGTAGGTCCCCCACCCAGTGCCCCCTCTGAATACAGCATACTCTTTCTTTGATCGGAGTGTCTGCAGTCACATGACCTGTAGGCTTCCATGGATGAGGCCATCACTCCTGGTGCCCCCGGTTTCCTCCCAGAGCCCCCAGTTCAGTAGACACTGATCATGCCTTGGTTCTGTCCTGGCTCCGAGGGGCATGCAGGTTGCGTTTGTCTTAGGTGACAAAGAGTGGGGAGCCGCCCGGCACGTTCCTTTCGTTGTAGGAAATCAGTACCCGGACGCTGTTCTGTGTGTCTAGTGTGATACTTTGGCTCTTTCCTGATACATGCAAACAGTCTCTAATGGTTAAATTTTTCACATTATGTACTTGCAGTGTTTGCCAAACATTGTGCCACTCGCTTATAATACTGTCAGAAATTCAATCAGCAGCCTTCACGGTCCCTGAAAATGTGCTTGGTGGCAGGTGTTACACTGTGCGTGTTTATTCCCCAAGGGCTTTTATTGTCTCATTAACGAGCAGGTGCAATAAATTGTGTTGTAGACAGCATCTCTGTTAGTCTGAGGATGTGTGGGGATGTGTGTTCCATCCTCACATGCCACCCATTCTCTTTTTCTAATAACCCTTTACTTTAGAATAGCTATGAATGTAGTAGAGAAGTGTCCTCCGTGTACCTCACATCCCAATTCCCCTCCTGTGAACATTTTTCACTAATATGGTACATTTGATACATTACTATTAACTAACATCCATACTTTATTCAGATTTCTTTTTTTATTTTAATGTTTTTTTATTATATTATGTTAGTCACCATACAGTACATCCCTGGTTTCTGATGTAAAGTTCGATGATTCATTACTTGCATATAACACCCAGTGCACCATGCAATACGTGCCCTCCTTAATACCCATCACCAGCCTATCCCATTCCCCCACCCCCCTCCCCTCCGAAGCCCTCAGTTTGTTTCTCAGAGTCCATAGTCTGTCATGCTTCACTCCCCCTTCTGATTACCCCCCTTTCTTTATCCCTTTCTTCTCCTACCGATCATCCTAGTTCTTATGTTCCATAGATGAGAGAATTATCTCCTCCAGCTTTCTCTGCTTGACTTATTTCACTTAACATTATCTCCTCCAGTGCTGTCCATGTTGCAGCAAATGTTGAGAACTCGTTCTTTCTGAAAGCTGAGTAATATTCCCTTGTATATATGGACCACATCTTCTTAATCCAGTCATCTGTTGAAGGGCATGATTTCTTTTTTTTTAATAATAATTTTTATTAGGTTATGTTAGTCACCATACAGTACATGCCAAGTTTCTGATGTAAAGTTCCATGATTCCTGACTTGCATATAACACCCAGTGCTCCATGCAATACGTGCCCTCCTTAATACCCATCACCAGCCTAGCCCATTCCCCCATCCCCCTCCCCTCTAAAGCCCTCAGTTTATTACCCAGAGTCCGTAGTTTCTCATGGTTCATTCCCCCTTCTGTTTACCCCTCCTTCCTTCTTCCCTTTCTTCTCCTACCTATCTTCCTAATTATTATGTTCCATAAATGAGTGAACCATATGATAATTGTCTTTCTCTGCTTGACTTATTTTGCTTAGCATTATCTCCTCCAGTCCTGTCCATGTTGCTGCAAATGTTGTGAAATCGTTCTTTCTGATGGCTGAATAATATTCCACTGCATATATGGACCACATCTTCTTTATCCATTCATCTGTTGAAGGGCATCTCGGCTCCTTCCACAGTTTAGCTATTGTGGACAATGCTGCTATGAACATTGGGGTGCATGTGGCCCTTCTCTTCACTACATCTGTATCATTGGGGTAAATACCCAGTAGTGCAATTGCTGGATTATAGGGCAGCTCTATTTTTAACTTTTTGAGGGACCTCCACACTATTTTCCAAAGTGGCTGTACCAACTTGCATTCCCTCAACATTGTAGGAGGGATCCCCTTTCTCGACATCCTCTCCAACATTTGTTGTTTCCTGCCTTGTCAATTTTTGCCATTCCAACGGGCGTAAGGTGGTATCTCAAGGTGGTTTTGATTTGAATTTCCCTGATGGCTAATGATTTTGAACATTTTTTCATGTGTCTGGTAGCCATTTGTATCTTCTCCCATTCCGTGGGCTGCCTCTTAGTTTTTTTGACTGTTTCCTTGGCTGTGCAGAAGCTTTTTATCTTGATGAAGTCCCACAAGTTCATTTTTTCTTTTGTTTCTCTTGCCTTTGGGATGTGTCATGAAAAAGGTTGCTGTGGCCGATGTCAAAGAAGTTGCAGCCTATGTTCTCTTTCCTTGGCTGTGCAGAAGCTTTTTATCTTGATGAAGTCCCACAAGTTCATTTTTTCTTTTGTTTCTCTTGCCTTTGGGATGTGTCATGAAAAAGGTTGCTGTGGCCGATGTCAAAGAAGTTGCAGCCTATGTTCTCTTCTAGGATTTTGATGGATTCCTGTCTCACATCGAGGTATTTCATCCATTTGGAGTTTATCTTTTTGTATGGTGTGTGAGAGTGGTCAAGTTTCATTCTTTTGCATATAGCTGTCCAATTTTCCCAGCACCATTTATTGAAGAGACTGTCTTTTTTCCACTGGATTTATTCAGATTTGTTTAGGTTTTCCCTAATGTCTTTTTTTCTGTCCCAGGATGCCATCCCGAGCACCACATTACGGCACGTTTCATCACCCTGTCACCTTAGGCCCCCCCCAGGCTGTGATAGTTCCTCAGACTTTCATTGGTTTTGATGACCTTGACAGTGTTGAGGAGTGTTGGTCAGGTGTTTTGTAGAAAGTCCCTTAATTGGGGTTCATTTGATGTTTTTCTCATGATTCAACTGGGGTTATGGGTTTGAGGGATGAAGACCACAGGGGTAAAAGTGCCTTTTCATCAGCTTGAATCAAGGGTACATACTGGATTCCTTTTGTTTGTGTATTCATTTATTTGTTTTTATTGTGGTACAATATCCATATATACAACAAACACCATTTTAACCACGTTCAGCGCCCATTCAGTGGCACTGAGCAAGTCACGTTGCTGTGTGGCCATCACCACCATCCATCTCCAGAACGTTCTCATCATCCTCACTTGAAACTCCATCCCCACTACACAGTTATTCCCCATACCCCCCCTCCCTGCCCCCAGCAACCATCCTCTACTTTCTGTCTCTATGAACTTGACTGTTCTAAGTGTTTTAATATAGGCTTTATTACTCTTTGGTACAGTAAGGCCAGTGGGTCAGGATATGACTGTGGTTCCTGAAAGTGGGGCATGCTGCTCCATGAGGAGCCACACAGGGAAGCAGTGGGTCAGTCAGGAGGCAGAGGCAGCAGGAGCTTTTGTTGTAGACTCTGGGGAAGGAGGGACTGAGGCAGAGTCAGTGGGATAGGGGTCGGGCAGTGGCGTGACTTCGGCGGGCTCTGTCCCTCGCTGTCTGGGACCTGGCCCCGGGGTGATCAGGGGCAGTGGGTGGTGTGAGAGCCTGACAAAGCAGGTGGTGGTGTGCAGACACTGGATTGGCTGGTTTGTGTTTGGGTGTCTTGTTTACTGTCTGGAAATGGCTAACCCTGGGAGGGGCAGTCCTTCTAGGGTCAGTAAGGCCCCAGGTGTGGAGCATCAGAATACAGAAAAAGAAGACATGGCTGATCTATCTAGATATTTCATGTAAGTGGAATTATACATTTGTCTTCTTTCACTCAGCATCATGTCTTCAGGGGTCATTTGCATGTAGCATGTGTCAGAATATCACTCCCTGTTAAGGCTGAGTAACATTCCACTACATATGTATACCACACATTTTGTTTATCCATTAAACATATTTATTTGTTTTTAAAGAAGACAAAAAATTCCATTTTTGTTTCTCAGTCTGGGAATTCACTGGCCACTCAGTGTCCCTTTGAGGGCTTCTCCTATCTCAGCTAAGGGACAGCACATGCCAGAGGGCAGGAAAGGTCAAACTCATCTGTGGTAGGAATTAGGCTGACCGTGCAGAACAGAAGTGCACTTCGTTATGTGTAATTAATCCTCCCGGGTCCTGAGTGTCAGCGTTCAGATGGAGCAGGAGAGCTGGTTTCTGGGCTGCAATGACTGCTCGCTGCCCACGTCCGTGAAGAGGCCTTGGGTGCTTGCCTCACCTGTGTGCGCATGACCACCTGCCTCCCCTCCAGGAGTGGCCTCTTCAGAGCGTGTTTGTAGAAGTCTCGGGTGGACTGTCAGGCTAGAGCCGTTACTCATCCAGGGACTGTTTCCTGCTCTAATTACTGCTCTTTCTTCCATGGCTGAGAGGGATCGGTGGGCGGATGTGGGACAGGCAAGCTAATGTGATGACACTTTGACAAGTGTGTTACAATAAAAAATAACTCCCTTAGGAGAAGGTTAATGCAGTTATCAGCCGAGTTGGCATTGACATCCTTAGATTTATGTCTTGTTGGGCAGGATACTGTTCTCTCCTCATGCAGACCACGTCTCACCCATGTTCTAATGGATAGTGCTTGAATTCTGTTTCCAGAAACATCTACTGAGGGTGAATATCATTATCTATTCATAGATTTTTCCACTGGGGGTTTCTTCTGTATTTCTTTATTCTATGATGGGCTTCTTTCTACCTTCTAGTTAACTAGGCTGCTTACCCTACTCTGCTGACATGTGGCTCAGGACTACATACTAATTTTAACATTAGCCTGAGTAAAAATATAATTAGTGTTTTTAGTCTGCTTCCAATTTAAATCCTACCATGCATTCTAAAGGCAGCTACAGAACATTTGGGATTTATTGTTGTGTTGGATCTTTTATTCCTTGTTCCCCTCTTACTCAGTTTCAATAATGTAGAATTTACTATAACTGGGGTAAGTAAATGCCATTTTAAAAAACATCCTTATAGAGATATGATTCATATACCACATAATTCGCCCACTTACAGTATAGGATCCAATGGCTTTCAGTATATTCAGAGTTGTGTGTCCACCACCACAATCAACTTTAGAACACTTGTTCCTTTTATTTCCAAATCTTATTCCGCTGTGAATGTATCACATTCATCCATCCGGTCATTGGACATTTAGACATTTGAGTTGTTTCCATTTTTTGACTATTATGATTAATTCTGTTATGAATATTCATGTATAAGTTTTTGTGTGCACTTATATTTTCATTTTTCTTGGGTGTAACCCCAGGAGTGGAACTGCCGGCTCTCGCGATAACTAACCATTTGAGGAACTGCCACACTGTTTTCCAAAGCGGCTACATCATTTTACATCCTCTCCTCCAGCAATGTATGAGAGTTCCAATTTCTCCACATCCTTGCCAACACATATTACTATCAGTACTGTTTGTAGCCATCCTAGCAGTATGGCTTTAGCCTTGGAAGATAATATCAAATTGCTAGAATTGTGGGTATGGGTTCAAGTTACTAGTTTACCACTTACTAACTGTGTGATCTGGGTGAGTTGCTTAATTTCTCTGTACCCTAGTTTGCCTGTCTGTAATTTAGAGATAATTATGCCTATCTCACAGGATGCTTGTGAGGATTGACAGAGGGAATGTGAGATATAATTGCACCTCACACAACTTAACACCTGATAGGTAAGAGCCTTTATCATTATGCATAAAATGATGCCAACTGTGAGTTGCTGTCCTTTCCTTCTCCCCTTCTCTTCTTATAGAATGAAGTGAGTAACAGTCTGTTTTAGAGAAATGTGGTATCATCCAGGCTGAGCAAAGATGAATAAATTGGAATAAAAGTGATGGAGACCAGGAGCTCTGAATTTTCCCTGATGGTGCTTAAAGGAGTCACTTAAACACATCTGGCTCTTCATTTTATACCCAGAACCAAGCTAATAATACAGTTTTATTGTGGTATAAGTAATGTGCAGCAATTCACACTTTTTGGTTGACAGAGCTGTGAGTTTTGACAAATAATTGCAGTGGACTGACCACCACCATAATCTGGATACAGAGCTCTGAACAACTCCATCCTGTCTCATTGCTGTCACACTTTCCTCCACCCCAGCCCCTGGCAATCAATCATAGATCAGTTTTTGTTCCTGTAGTTTTGCGTATTCCAGAATGTCATATAAATGAGATCACGTGGTATGTAGTCTCTGAGTCTGGCTTCTCTTGCTTAGCGTACCACATTTGTGATTTATCTGTGCTGTTGTGTCTATTGGGAATTTGTTCCTTTCTACCACTGAGGGATATTCCTGCCTATGGATGTACCACACTAGTATGTCTACTCAACATTGAAGGACATTTGTGTCATTTCCAGTTTTTGGCAATTATTAATAAAGTCACTGTAAACATTCACATAAAGGGTTTTATGTTAATATAAGTTTCCATTTCATTTAATCAAACATTTCGGAGAACAGTTGTTGGATCATATAGTGAGTACACGTAACCTGTGAAAGAAATTGCCGCATTGTTTTCCAAAGTAGCTAAACCATGAAATTAATAATATTATAGGGGTGCCTGGGTGGCTTATTCGGTTAAGTGTCAGACTCTTGATTTCAGGTCAGGTCATGATATCAGGATCCTGGGATGGAGCCCTATGTTGGGTTCCACGCTCAGCAGGGAGTCTGCTTGAGGATTCTCTCTCTCCCTCTGCCTCTGCCCCTGCTCATGCTCTTTCTCTACAATAAATAAATATATCTTAAAAAAAATAGCACTGTAACCAGGCCACTGAAATCTGTGAACTGGTTACCGTCTGGTTACTAGAAGTAAGCTTGAGTCTTGGTATTCATCTCTAGCCTTTTCTGAAGTGACTGCAGTTGTGATTTTCTACTTGTTGTTAGGAGTGCCATGAAAAGCACATTCCCTGATCAGATTCATATAGGAGAGCTTTAGTTTAAATAAAGTTAAACTATTTGTTTATTGTCATATATTTCTTATCTACAATTTACGGCCCTTCAGGACAGAGACGAAGGAGATAGTTTTCTGAATGTATTGGATGACAGATGTCTTATGGAGACAGTGCTCTTTGGAACCAAGTTGAGGAAACACTTGTGCTAAAGTACACAGCTTCTTCTCAATGAGTTGCTTCTGTTTTACCTGGAATGTCTCTAGATCGGCTAAGATGGGTTCTGTTGTGCTGTATTAACAAACAGCCCTTATGCTCAGCTATGTAAAACAATACAGGTTTATTTGTCATTGCTGTTGTGTGTCCCTCAGAAGGTGAAGGGCCCTGCTTCTTGTTTGTTGGACCCTGTGGCATGGGCCGATGAGAGGGCATATGGCAGATAGCAGTTTGGCTCTCAAAGTGACACATGCCATATCCACTGACTTTTGCCAAAACAAGTGATGTGACCACAGCTGACTTCCTGGGGAAATTCAAGGAAAAAATGTGCCTTGGAAGGAGGAGAAATGGAATACTATTGAACAGTCCTTGTTACCACCTCAGATTCGGAAGGGCTCTAAGGCAAAATGATTTTATTCTCTTTTATGCATTTATGTACTGTGGATGTGAGACGAGTGCCCTTCCCTCAGCAGCGCCTGTTATCTCCTGATCCCACAGTTTAGTAGGCTACTGAGGCTTGTGTCTGGCACCTTCGGCCACCATGTTCTCCTTCCTCAGAAGGCAGAGCTTTAGAACCAGGCATAATGATACTTTTTGGAGTTGGGAGCTCTCTTGGAGACTGTAGCCTGTGGTTTCCAAACACACTGTAGCAGAAGAAACCTTTCTTCAAGTGAAAGTTTACAAGGCAAGTCAGATTACCATAGACAAACTCTTGAGTTTTTCTGGGAGATGTGAGTTTGGGGGATGGGAGGAGAGGACAAGGACCCTGGCTGTGGAGACATTTTTCTCCCTCTCCTCCTCCTCCTCTCCACCCCATGATATCCAACGGTCTCCAAAGACCCCAGTCTGAGAGTCCCTAATCTCTTCTAACCCTTTACCTGGTGGCTGAGTAGGGTGAGCCTATACCGTACAAATCAGGATTCGTGTTAGAATGATGGGTGTATGTGGGCATGCCAGGCCATTTGGTCACCTGGACTAGAGAAAACAGGCTAGAGGGAACTGGCAGGAGGGCCCACGGCTCAGTGTGAGAGATGCTGTGGTCACTGGGCCTGCAAGGCTGTTGTTTTTTTTGCTTTTGCTGTTTTTGGGGGTCAATAGAAGGAGAGATGGAGGGTGTACATGTCTACTACTATAAAGATTTAAAATCTGTAGTTAGGTGTCCCTGGGGGAAGTGTGAGCTTGGCGATAGCATTTACATGACTCGTTACCATGTATCACCTTCCGTTCGTTTCAATCTTTATATTCACCCTGCACCTCAGGGTACCCCGCTACCACACCCAGTCCCTGCCCCTGTTCGACCTTATTAACTTCTTAACTCTGCAAAAATAAATTGCACAGAGGAGAGTCTCCTAAGGTCACTGCCCTTATTTTGGGAGGCTGTGGAGTTTCACTTTGACCTACTATAATATGCATTAAGCCAATTAAAGCCTTAAACCTCTCCAAGATTAATGATTTGTTTCTGGGGGACATTTTTTCAAGCTGTTAATCACTCTGCCAAAAAGAAAAATCTGGAATTGAAAACTGGCTCCTGGTGACAGTGTTACTTTGGACCTTGTATTAATGACCAAACTCCCCTGGGCTGGAAGGACCAGGATGTTTTTGTAGTCGGGGATGGGGGGGGGGGTGACACTCCAGAAGGTGCCTGCTTTCAGCAGCGCCTGTGAGTTCTCCCAGCAAAGCCTTCTGGGGGGCCGTCTGATGTTCTTCCCTCTCCTGTGTACCAGAAAACACCACCCGTGAACAACACCAATTCCCAACTGTTGGTGTAAATTGTTCATTAATGGGCCGCCTGGGTGGCTAGTTGGTTAAGTATCTGCCTTCGGCTTAGGTCAGATGATCCCAGGGTCCTGGGATGGAGCCCCATGTTGGGCTCCCAGCTCGGTGGGGAGTCTGATTCTCCCTCGCCTCCGGGTTTGTGCTCACTGTTGCTACCTCTGTCTCTCTCTCTCAAGTAAATAAAATAAATACATACATACATACATAAATAGTTCATTATTCCTGCTCTCTCCTCCCTAAAATATACCACAGGCACATGATTGTCAGCCATGCTTTTTAGGAAGCAGAAAGAATCCTCATGAGTCAGTGCATATTAGGAAACAAGTAAAGTGTTTCATCATGGCTAGTCCTTTGCATACACTTGGTTGAAGATGACAAGGCATGCCGGCTCTGTTTTGTTTAGAAGTAGCGACAGTGCTGGTCAATGCTACCACTAAAAGAAGCTGCATGTACAGAAATTAAAGAAACTTGAAGGTCAAGGTTGAGAAAAGGGGATCTTGACTGAGCCTTCCCTGCCCCCTTACTTTATTTTTACTTCCTGACACCCGTGGCCCTGTTTCCTGTCTGCATTTGGGTGCTGCAGCTGAAATATAACATGAGCCAGATTCATGAACCTGGGGACACGGCCCACAGTTCAGGGACTCGGATCCAAGGTCAAAACCATAGTTTCTCTGACAGGTCGTAAAGATTGGGGATGACCTGGGCTTATGGGCTCAGGTGGCAAGTCCAGATTATAGCCAGAGGATGGGCAGAAGCAGCCCCCGGATAAATTTTAACTGGCCCAAGAGTGAAATATTAAAAAGCTAGGCCACAGTAAGACCAGAAGAATCAATGCCTAGTGCAAGATACCTGTCCAAAATTTAAGGCGGGGGGGGGGACAAGGCAACCAATGAAAATAGTGTTGTCATGTTGACTGCATACAATATTAAAAACAAGTTTAGAAAAAACCCAGTTAAACGAAAGAACAAAATACACATGGAGGAAAGATATTTAGAGTATATTTCAATGAGTTAATATTTTTAATAAAAGAATTTGTTAAAAGCAGTTGTCTAAAACTACCAAAGCCAGGTCACATAAAACAGCAAAGAATTTGCATAAATAATTTGTAATAAATTCATAATAGAGGAAGTGACAATAATTAATGGTGGAAAAGGTTTGATCTTGGTACTCTGACAACTTATGGAAAAATGTTTGATCTAGGTAATCAAAGAGGTACACACTTAAAAAAAATAAAATGCCATTTCTTAACTGTCAAATTAGCAAAGAATGTAAAAATGTGCAAGTCTTGGTAAGGCTGTGGTCAAAGGTCAGTCACTAATCCTTTTGGAACCTAGCCTGATGGACTGAAATCCTTTCAAATATCCATGTCTTCGACCCTGTGATTACACTTGGGGATCAGTGGTAAGAAAATAATCCTCAAAGCAAAGAAACCCAAACACCTTTTACACGAAGTTTCAGAAAAGGAAGAACAATCTCAATATTATTTATTAATGGTGTGGGGATTGCTAAATAAACTGTATATCAATTAGTTCAATGTTACACATCTAATTTAAAATGATTCTTGTTAAGACTAATTCAACAGAAAAGTGTTGGTTCTTAAAAAGAAACAGGATATCAAATGGCATATACACTGACATTATAATATTAAAAAAAAGTCTTATAAACCTGTGCACAGAGAGAAGGCTGGCAGACCACTAACACAAGCATTTACAGGTACGTGGTGGTGCTTTAACACAAACTTCTATGGTCTCTATTTTACCATTTGCTTGTTGTTATGTATTCTGGCAATGATGAAAATAAAACTTCATCTTTAAGCTCTTGAGGGATAGCTGTGCAATGTCATGTCAAAGTCTCCTTGTTCTCATGCGGAATGTTGGTCTGAGACTTCCTGACTTAAAAGCAGTTGGTATATGAGTTCCTCTGCCCAGTGGCTGTGAATTTGTAGTTTTACTTGATGGTCATGGAAAAGTTCTTTGTGCAATCATTGCTTCTTTGAAGGTAGCCCTCACTGTGTAACAACGCCTGGGAGGAAAAGGGTGGGTGAAGAGGAGGTCCCTTGGAGGGGGTCACTGCTGGGCCCCACGTCTCCAGGAGGGCATGTGTCCATCAGTGCCTGGTAGGAGGGAGGGAGGAAGGAGGGAAGATAGGAAGGAGCGAGCTCCCAGCTGGCTGGCAGTGACTCTGCTGATCAGTCTCCCACTCACAACAGATAACCTGAGGGTGTGGGTGCTTTGAGATTCACATCCAGACCCCACCTGTTCTCGAGTATGTGGGATTGAACAGAGTGCTCTGCGTGGAGTCGTGAGTCAGTCAAAGGGTGAGTGGATGACGGAGTACTGGCTTTGGCCTTGGGGGCCTCTGTAAGGGAAGCGTTAATGCATTTTTCATGCTAAAGGGAGTGCTTTTATTTAGTTATGTTCTCAGTGGGTCGTTGCCAGAGTAGTCGTCTCTTCTCACACAAAAATAAACTGAATAAGGATACATGTTGCTATGAAAAGCTGGGCCTTTTTCCCCTATTAAGAATTTGTCAGAACGAATGAATCCTGCCTTTCTGAAGAGATTTTGAGTGTAGACCTTCATTTGACTTTAAAATCTGACAGGGGAAGTGGGGTTAACGTGCAGACACCTTGCTTGCAAACACGAGACTGGTTGTGGGGCTCTGGTTTGTTCGTCCAGTAAAACAGGGAAAAGTAGGGGCAAATGGAGGGTGATGGTGTTCAAGAGGATTCTTAGTTGGGACAGGAGATTTGGGGGAGGGGTGCTCTGGCCAGGGCTCCAGCTGGAGCAGAAGTGCCAGTGGTGGGAGCTGGCAGCTGGCTGACGGCTACACATCTTTGGGTTTTCACGGCCACCTGCCTCTCGTCATCAGAGTCCATAACTAAGTGATGGCCTCTCACACTATCTTCCAGAATTTCTGATTTGAGGCGTAGAAAAATGTGGGCTAAAGGGTGTGAGGAGCCATCCGGTCACCGGGAGCCTGGCTGTGATTACTTATTTCGGAAATGCTTTCCGGTTAGCAGTGGGGTTCGCAAGCAGGATGCCATGTTGTTCTCTGAGGGCTTGCTGGCTAATAAGGTAGATGAATCACTTAGTCCCTTCGGGGCTGCCAGCCTCTGGCCCAGATTCCTGTTCTTAATTTGCTTACTCGAGTTAGGGCCGTTGTACTACACGATGGAGGGGCTCCACCCGAGGATTCTCCGCTGACTAACAATTGTCACTTCTTCCTGGGGAGCCATTGGTTACCCGCCTCGCACCTGCACACCTCGGTTTTCTTACATGCAAAGTCAGGGTTGCACTCGCTGGCCTCTTCCCATCGCATCTGTGGGGAGCAGCCTGGGGTAGACCTGCATCCAGCACTTTACCTTATTGATAAATAGGTCCTTCTATACCATGGTTTCAAACCTTCCAGGCCTCCAGTCTCGCCTACTACTGGCATGATGGATTATCCCACAAGCCCAGGAGGCCTGTGATTGGGAGCACTTCTGCCTTCCCTCTCTCTCTCCACCTCTGAGCTTGTTCATCTTTTCTCCTTGGTGTCCTTCTCCTCCTTTAAAGGTCAAGAGGCTTTTCTCTCCTGTTGCAAGGCCACATACTCCTTCTGGATTCCTGATGTCACCTGTCTCCTTGGGGACTTGATTGCTCCTCCAGCCTCTGTCTCCCACCACCTCCCAATCCATATCCGGTCAGGCCCCTACCTCCCAGACCAACCTGCACCTTCCTTTTGGCCAAAAAGAATTCTTTAGAGCATTGGAAGAATTACTAAAAATATATGTTTAAAATAAGTGGTCTTAGAGATAAAGTCTAAGAATGAGTCCTTGACTACAAAATTTATGAAAATTAGTTAATATTCATTGATGAGAAGAATGAGACAAGTTTCTACTTTTGCAAGTTGAAGCAAACTCTGAAAAGCAGTTTGTCTAAATCTAGAAAAGGCACAGATCATCTTTGATCCGGCTATCCCAGCATGAGAGTCTAACCAAAAAACAAACAGCAACAACAATAGACAGTGTTTCATTTATTTAGTCATGAAGAACTTTGTCACAAAGACAAAGCCACAATAAAGGAGGGAAGGATATTGGAACATTTAAAGTAAAAAAATGATACAAGATTCTTTATGTTGTGTGATCCTCCCCCTTTTTTTCAGTGCCTTGTGTATGTATTGGGGGCAAAAAGACTGGAAGGGATATTTTAGGAGTGTCTTTTCTTTTTTTTTTTTTTAGGAGTGCCTTTTTTGATAAATTTGTTTCTTTATCTAAAAATTTTTTTCTCTGAAAAGGATTCCCCCCATTTAGTTCTTAACACATCTATTACTTCACATATTTATCATATCTTTTGTGAGAACATTTAGCGTCTGTTCTCTTAGCAAATTGCAGTTATATAATATAGTGCAATCAACTATAGTCACATTATTATACGTTAAATCTGGAGACATTATTCATCATATACCTGAAAGGTCGTATTGTTTTACCAACCTCTCCATTTCCCCCATCTCCCCAGCCCCGGCAACCACTTTCTACTTGGTTTCTATGAGCATGACACCAACACTACCACCGTCTCTTCCTCCTCCTCCTCCTCCTCCTCCTCCTCCTTCTTTTAAGATTCTACTTACAAGGAATATGCAGTATTTGTCTTCCTCTGGCTTTTTGAAAACCTTTTTTTGAGATTTTATTTTTAAGTCATCTCTACATCCAGCATGGGGTTAGATCTTACAACCCCGAGGTCAAGACTCGCATGCTCCACCCACTGAACCAGCTAGGTGCCCCCTCTATTCTGACTTATTTCACTTGGAAAAATGTCCACAAGATTCATCCATGTTGTGACAAATGACAGAATCTCCTTCTTTCTCATGGCTGAATAATATTCCATTGTATGTATATCGTATCTTCTTCATCCATTCATCCATTTATGGACACTTAGGTTGTTGGCTATTGTGAACATGGGGGGAATCTATCTCTTAGACATAGTGAGTTCATTTCCTTCAAATTTATATCCAGAAATGGAATTCTTGAACCGTAGGGTAGTTCTATTTTTATTTTTTTGAGGAATCTCCATACTGTTTCCCAAGGTGGCTGTACCATTTTGATTCCTACCAATGGTATGGGAGGGATCCCTTTTCTCCACATCCTCGCTAGAACTTGTTATCTCTTTTCTTTTTGATACTGCTCTTCTAACAGGTATGAGGTGATATCTCATTGTGGTTTTGTTTTGCATTTCCCTGATAATTAGTGATGTTGAGTACCTTTCATTGTACCTGTTGGCCATTTGTATTTCCTTCGAAAAAATGTCTATTCAGGTCCTCTGTCCATTTTTTTAAAATAATTTTTATTTTGTTATATTAGTGACCATACAGTACATTCCCAGTTTTTGATGCAAAGTTCCATGATTCATTATTTGGTATAACACCCAGTGCACCATGCAATACGTGCCCTCCTTAATACCCATCACTGGCCTATCCCCATCCCCCACCCCCCTCCCCTCTGAAGCCCTCAGTTTGTTTTCCAGAGTCCACAGTCTCTCATGGTTCATTGCTCTTCTGTTTACCCCCCCCTTCATTCTTCCCTTCCTTCTCCTACCTATCTTCCTAATTATTATTATGTTCCATAAATGAGTGAAACCATATGATAATTGTCTTTCTCTGCTTGACTTATTTCACTTAGCATAATCTCCTCCAGTCCCGTTCATGTTACTGCAAATGTTGTGTAATCGTTCTTTCTGATGGCTGAGTAATATTCCATTGTATATATGGACCACATCTTCTTAATCCAGTCATCTGTTGAAGGGCATCTCAGCTCCTTCCACAATTTAGCTATTGTGGACAATGCTGCTATGAACATTGGGGTGCATATGGCCCTTCTCTTCACTACGTCTGTATCATTGGGGTAAATACCCAGTAGTGCAATTGCTGGATTATAGGGTAGCTCTATTTTTAACTTTTTGAGGGACCTCCACACTATTTTCCAAAGTGGCTGTACCAACTTGCATTCCCACCAACAGTGTAGGAGGGATCCCCTTTCTCGACATCCTCTCCAACATTTGTTGTTTCCTGCCTTGTCAGTTTTTGCCATTCTGACTGGCGTAAGGTGGTTTTGATTTGAATTTCTCTGATGGCTAATGATTTTGAACATTTTTTCATGTGTCTTTTAGGCATTTGTATGTCTTCCTTGTAAAAGTGTCTGTTCATATCTTCTGCCCATTTTTTGATTTGATTATTTGTTTCTCATGTATTGAGTTTGAGAAGCTCTTTGTAGATCTTGGATACTAGTCTTTTATCTGTAGTGTCATTTGCAAATATCTTTTCCCATTCCGTGGGCTGCCTCTTAGTTTTTTTGACTGTTTCCTTGGCTGTACAGAAGCTTTTTATCTTGATGAAGTCCCATGAGTTCATTTTTTCTTTTGTTTCTCTTGCCTTTGGAGATGTGTCATGAAAAAGTTGCTGTGGCCGATGTCAAAGAGGTTGCTGCCTATGATCTCCTCTAGGATTTTGATGGATTCCTGTCTCACATCGAGGTCTTTCATCCATTTGGAGTTTATCTTTGTGTATGCTGTGAGAGAATGGTCAACTTTCATTCTTTTGCATGTAGCTGTCCAATTTTCCCAGCACCATTTATTGAAGAGACTGTCTTTTCCCCACTGGATGTTTTTTCCTTCTTTGTCAAAGATTAGTTGCCCATAGAGCCGAGGGTCCATTTCTGGGTTCTTTATTCTGTTCCATTGGTCTGTGTGTCTGTTTTTGTGCCAGTACCATGCTATCTTTGTGATCACAGCTTTGTAGTATAGCTTGAAATCTGGCAACGTGATTCCCCCAGCTTTGTTTTTCCTTTTCAACAATTCCTTGGTGATTTGGGGCCTTTTCTGGTTCCACACAAATTTAAGGGCAGTTTGTTCCACTTCTTTTAAAAATGTCTTTGGTATTTTGATTGGGATGGCATTGAAAGTGTAGATTGCTCTGGGTAGTATAGACATTTTAACTATGTTTATTCTTCTTATCCATGAGCATCGAATATTTTCCTTCTTTTTGTGTCTTCTTCAGTGTCTTTCAAGAGTGATTTGTAGTTTCTAGAATATAGATCCTTTACATCTCAGTTAAGTTAATTCCAAGATAATGTATAAATTTTGGTCCTATTGTAAATGGAATCGATTCCCTAATTTCTCTTTCTTCAGTCTCATTGTTTGTGTATAGAAATGTAACTGGGGGCGCGTGGGTGGCTCAGTCGTTAAGCGTCTGCCTTCGGCTCAGGGCACGATCCCGGTGTTCTGGGATGGAGCCCCACATCAGGCTCCTCCACTGGAAGCCTGCTTCTTCCTCTCCCATTCCCCCTGCTTGTGTTCCCTCTCTTGCTGGCTGTCTCTATCTCTGTCAAATAAATAAATAAATAAATAAATAATCTTTAAAAAAAAAGAGAAAGAGATCAACTTGATGCAGTTGTTCTCAGCCAGGGCATGCATTTAAAAAATAAAAAAAAAGAAATGTAACTGATTTCTTTTTTTTCATAATAATATGTTAGTCACCATACAGTACATCCCTGGTTTTTGATGTGAAGTTCGACGATTCCTTAGTTGCGTATAACACCCAGTGCACCATGCAATACGTGCCCTCCTTAATACCCATCACCAGCCTATCCCATTCCCCCACCCCCCTCCCCTCTGAAGCCCTCAGTTTGTTTCTCAGAGTCCATAGTCTCTCATGCTTCATTCCCCCTTCTGATTACCCCCCCTTTCTTTATCCTTTCTTCTCCTACCGATCTTCCTAGTTCTTATGAACATAAGTACTATGTTGAATAACAATGGCGAGAGTGGGCATCCTTGTAGTGTTCCTGATCTTAAGGGAACGGCTTTCAGCTTTTCCCCATTGAGAATGATATTTGCTGTAGGGTTTTCATAAATGGCTTTTTCACTATACTCTGAAGGGTTTTAATCAGGAAAGGATGCTGTATTTTGTCAAATGCTTTTTCTGCATCAGTTGAGAGGGTCATATGGTTCTTGACTCTTTTCTTGTTGATATGATCTATCACATTGATCGATTTGTGAATGTTGAACCACCCTTGCATCCCAGGCATGAAACCCACTTGGTCTTGAAGGATAATCCTTTTAAGGTACTGTTGTATCCTATTAGCTAGGATCTTGTTGAGAATTTTGGCGTTCATATTCACCAGGGATATTGGTCTATAATTCTCCTTTTTGATGGGGTCTTTGCCTGGTTTGGGGATCAAGGTAATACTGGCCTCATAAAATGAGTTTGGTACTTTTCCTTCTGTTTCTATTTTTTGAAAGCTTCAGGAGAATAGGTATTATTTTTTCTTTGAATGTTTGGTAGAATTCCCCGGGGAATCCGTCAGGCCCTGGACTTTTTTTGCTTCAATCTCTTCATAATTAATTGATCTGTTTAAATAATCAATTTCTTCCTGTTTCTGTTTTGGTAGTTTATAGGTTTCCAGGAAGGCATCCATTTCTTCTAGGGTGTTTAATTTATTGGCATAAAGCTGTTGACAAAAGTTTCTAATGATCCTTCCTATTTCGTTGGTGTTGGTCGTGATCTCTCCTCTTTCATTCATAATTTTATTAATTTGGGTCCTTTCTCTATTCTTTTGAATAAGTCTGGCCAGTGGCTTATCGATCTTATTTATTCTTTCACAGAACCAGCTTCTAGTTCTGTTGATATGCTCTACTGTGCTCCTAGTTTCTAATTCATTGATCTCTGCTCTAATCTTAATCAGTTGTCTTTTCGTGCGTGGCTTAGGCCTGTTCTTCTGTTCCAGCTCCAGCTTCTTGCGGTGATAATATAAAAACTGCATTTTAGATTTTTCTTTTCTTCTGAGTGAGGCTTGCATGACTATATATTTTCCCCATAGGACTGCCTTTGCAGTGTCCCATATGTTTTGGACCGATGTGTCTTCATTTTCATTGGTCTCCAAAAATGTTTAAACTGATTTTTAAATTTCCTGGTTTACCCAGTCATTCTTGAGCAGGATGGTTCTTGGTTTCCAAGTGTTTGAGTTTCTTCCAAGTTTTTCCTTGTGATTGAGTTCCAGTTTCAAAGCATTCTGGTCTGAGAATATGCAGGGAATATTCTCAGTCTTTTGGTATCAGTTGAGACCTGTTTTGTGACCCAGTATATGGTCTATTCTGGAGAAAGTACCGTGTACATTCAAAAAGAATGAGTATTCTGTTGTTCTGGGGTGTAGTGTTCTATATATATCTATGAGGTCCATCTGGTTCCAGTATGTCAGTCAAAGCTCTTGTTTCTTTGTTGATTTTCTGCTTAGATGATCCATCTATTGCTGAGAGTGGAGTGTTGATGTCCCCTACTATTATCGTATTATTATCTATATGTCTGTTTATTCTGGTGAAGAGTTGGCTTGTGTATCTAGGTGGTCCCCTGTTTGGGTCATAGACATTTATAATTGTCATATTCACTTGTTGGATACATCCTTTAAGAATAATATAGTGTCCTTCTGTATCTCTAACTGCAGTCTTTAGTTTAGAATCTAATCTGTCTGATATGAGAATTGCTACCCCAGCTTTCTTTTGAGGACCATTGGCATGAAAAATGGTTTTCCATCCCTCCACTTTCAGTCTGGATGTATCTTTAGTTTCAAAATGAGTCTCTTGTAGACAGCAAGAAACAACCCAAATAATCCAATTAAAAAATGGGCAGACGACCTGAATTGACATTTTTCCAAAGAAGACATACAGATTGGTCAACAGACACATGAAAAGATGCCCAACATCACTAGTCATAAGGGAAATGCAAATTAAAACCACATTTGTCAGAATGGCCAAAATTAAAAAACATAAGAAAAACCAATTGCTGTTGAGGATGTGTAGAAAAAGAAACCTTGTGGTAGGAATGCAAGTTGGTGGAGCCACTGTGGAAAATAGTGTGCAGTTTTCTCAAAAAATTAAAATAGAATTACCATATGATCCAGCAATTCCACCCAAAGAAAATGAAAGCACTAATTTGAAAGGATACGTGCACCCCTATGTTTATAGCAGCATTATTTAGAATAGCCAAAATATGGAAGCAGCCCAAGTGTCCACTGATAGATGAATAGATAAAGATGTGATATATGTACATATGCACACACAGAGGAATTTTATTTAGTCATAAAAAAGAATGAAATCTTGCCATTTGCAACAACATGGATGGATCTAGAGGGTATAATGCTGAATGAAATAAGTCTGTCAAAGGCAAATACCATATTATTTTACTCATATGTGGAATTGAAGAAACAAACAAACAATGGCAAGACAAGCGACAAAGCAGATTCTGAGAACGAGCTGATGGTTACCAGAGGGGAGGTGGGTGAGGGGATGGGTTAAAGAGGTAAAGGGGATTAAGAGTACACTTATCTTCTTGAGCACTGANCCAGGCTATCCCCAGTTTGCCTCTCACAGTCCATAGTGATGGGTAGTAGGGAGGGCACGTATTGCATGGTGCACTGGGTGTTATACGCAACTAATGAAGCATCAAACTTTACATCGGAATCTGGGGATGTACTGTATGGTGATTAACANTTGAAGAAACAAACAAACAATGGCAAGACAAGCGACAAAGCAGATTCTGAGAACGAGCTGATGGTTACCAGAGGGGAGGTGGGTGAGGGGATGGGTTAAAGAGGTAAAGGGGATTAAGAGTACACTTATCTTCTTGAGCACTGAATAATGTACAGAATTGTTGAATCACCAAATTGTACACCTGAAACTAATATAACACTGTATGTTAATTATACTTGAATAGTAAAAAAAGAGAAAAAAACACGTGGAGCAGAGGACATGCAGATAGTTAACACTATAGGAAAGGAGAGTACAGAGTGACAAAATGGTGATTTTCACGTTTGGTGGCTGAGGAACATCCTTGAAGAGATGCTATCTCAGCCAATATCTGAAGATCTGAGTGATGTCAAGTAGCCAGCCAAGCAAAGATCAAAGATTGGGGGTGGGGACACCTGGTGCCAAGGTGCTACGGTGAGAATGACCTTGGCATTTTCAAAAACCACACAGCAGCCTGAATGGTTGCACAATCCAGGGAAGGAGTTTGGATCTTGTTCTCAGTGTACTGGGAAGTCATTGAAAGGCTTTAATCAGAGCAATGCTTGATAGGGTTTGCTCTAGAAAGGTCTTGCTCACTGCTGCTCAGGAAAAGATTGACGGAGGCAAGTTTGGAAGCAGATGACCAGATATAGGTGATTACAATATCATAGGCAAGAATTATGATGATTTAGACTAGGTTGTAGTAGTAGAGATGAAAATAAGTTGACAGACATAGGATTTGTTTGGAAGAATGATCAACAGGTCTTGTGGACACATTGGATGTTTGTCATGAGGGAGAGGTGAATCAAGGATAACTCCTAGAGTTCTGGCTTCAGCAACCAGATGGCTATTAATATTTTATGTACCAAAGCTGAGAAGACTGCTAAATATCTGAAGGCAGTATAAACATGTCTAAATTGGAACATGTGAAATTTGAAGTACCTGTTAGACATCAAAGGTTTATACAAGCTAAACACATGGGTTGCTGGAGTTGGTCAGTGGCATTTAGAAAGAGTGATAACGTGATCCTGTTTTCCCAGGGCAGTCCTGGTCTATACCTGTTGTCCCAGCATCATTGTTAAAGGACCCCTTTTTCACTCTCAGCCTGTTTATGCTATATCCTGTATTGTCATCTTTCACAGAAATGGGATTTAAAGCCATGGGATTGGAGAGTCACTAGAGAGAGGGGTAAAATACCAGAAGAACCTGGTACACTCTAACATGTTGGTGTGGGAGGGGAGTGAGGAAGCAGCCACTGGAGCAAGAGAAAAGCCAGGAGGAGGTGGAGTTATCCCAGCCAGGAGAGGAATGTAGCTAGGAAGGAAAGAGCGGTCACATGTGACAGAGTGAGATAAGGACACAAGTGATCACTGGGTGTTGCACTTTCATAAGGATGGTCCCAGTGGAAGGGAGAAGGTGGAAGCCCACAGGAACTGAATTAAGGAGCTAGAATGTGTGATGAGCTTGCTACCTTCTTTCTGTTGCCCCACTTTTCAGAACAAAATCATACTTATTTGTAAGGAGCTAATTTAAATGTCATTGCCTCCATTAAGCTTACCTCAGGTTCCAACAGTGAACTTGGTTGAAATTAATTGCCCTTCTGTGTTCCCGTAGCTCCTTGTTTATAACTTTTCATGGGACTTTTTTTAATTGTTCATTGTGTTATACTCATGTGTGCCTGTCGTCTTACTAGACTATAGACTGCTTGGGGGCAGCGGCTATTTCTTTTCCATCTTTATCTTGCCTGTGAAACTTAGCCTGTCACAGTTCAATGAACCTACCAGATTCTTGAGAAATGTTGAATGGATGAGTGAATGCATATGTAAATAACTGAGGGAATGAGTGAATAAGTGAATGGATAAATAAGTGAGTAAATGACGAGTGTTTGAATATATAGATGAATGAGTGAGTGAGTGGATGGATGAGTGAGTGTGAATGGGTAGGGGAGTGGATAGATGAATGAGTGGATGGATGAATGAGCGAATGAATGAGTGAGTGAGTGGGTGAGTGAGTGAGTGGATGGGTGAACGAGTGAGTGGTTGGATGAATGAGTGAATGGTTAGATGAGTGTGTGAGTGAGTGGATGGGTGAGTGAATGAGTGGATGGGTGAGTGAGCAAGTGAGTGAAGGATTGGATCGGCCTTTGAATCAGTACCAAGTACCTGTGCGGCATAATAGCCGTGGGTGGTTGGTATTTCTGTTCGCCCTTGCCCACCTCATTTGTTCAAATACAAATGCTTCTGTTTCAGCAATGATCATTAAACACTGCAGTGAATAATTGGCAAGTCATTACTTTCTATTCTGTTGGTCCTAGTTTGCCTGTAATTCTGATGGAAACAATAGTTTCCTTGAACCGAAAATTTAGTGAATCCTCTTTAGCTGTTTTTCTGTTTTCCTTGTACAGTTTGAAGGATATACTATTTATGGACTGCAAAACAATAGATTCTAATCTGAGCTAGAGATAAAATGTAAGGGGGGCATAAAACATTTAAGAGGCATACATGAATCACAACAGAGCATTATGCAAAAGCTTTCTTGGGAAAATGTGCACATTTTGCATTTAGGAGTGGCTCTGCAAAGCGGCATACAGCTGATTTGTTGTAATATATAAACTTCTGGTAGTATTAAGAAAATAAATACTGTATTAAGTCTTTAGGCAAAGTCATTGTACTTGTTTCCACCCATGAATGTAATTCTGTCTTCCTGATGTGTTGGAAATACCCCAAAACAAATGCCAAATGTGAGATTAGAGATTAAATTTATAGGGCCTTAAGCTGCGTGGAGCTATGTTTTTAAGATGAAAGCTGTTCTATCTACTAGTTCCTTTAGGAATAAGCTGGCAGAATGAGGAAAAACCAAAAATACCAGGTAGTAAGAGAAGATGTTATCAGAATTTCTGTTAGGCAAATGCAGGGAGGAAATCAGGAGATGGTATTATCTGCAGCCCTAAAAAAAATCACAACGTCAAGAACCTGGAGTCAAAGACATCCAAAAGCCTGGGCCCTGGACATAGCCTGTGGCCGGGACAGGTCCCTCCCTGCCACTGGCCTCCCTGGGGAGGAGGGTTGGTGTCCGTGCTGAGAACAGCCCTCCCTGCGGAAGCCCGGTGAGGTCTCACACACCCTCCCTCTGCAGCCTGCAACGCTGTCACCAGTGGGGTCTCATCCCTTACAGTGTGGACATACAGGTAGAAGCAGTGGGCCTTGGGCTTGCCTGGGTGCCTGGTGTCGCTAAGGAGGTGAGCATAGTTCTTGCTCTCATTGCTGTTGGATGGCACCCTGCTTGAAATGTTCAGTCGTGTTGCTCTGGGCAGCCTTCTGCCTTCGGTGGAGGGACCTGCTGCCGGTGTACTCATCTGCCCAGCTGACAGCAGATGGGAAAGTCTCTGCTGCCTCTTGCCCAAAGCCCCCATTGCCCGGGTGCAGTTGTGTGCTTGAGCCATGGTCTTCGTGCTCCCGTAGCACCACAGACCCTGTCTCTCTACGGGTCAGCTGATTGCCACGCTGAGGTTTTCAGACACAAAGACGGGAGCAGAGCCATGGTCAGAGTGAGGCCCATGCCTGCGGTCAGTTTTTTCTGTCCTCAGCTGAGGGCCAGCATTGGCCTCCACTGTCACTTGACTCCCCTCTTGGTGCTCAGATGTGATTTTTGTTTCCTGGTGGTCGTTTTAGTCTGGATGTGCAGAGTCTGGCAAAATAACTTGCACATCGTTCTTCTCATGTAAATTGGTAATTTTCCTTTCCAAGTGTCAACTGGAAATTAAAAGTAAATTAATTTTTATTTTCCTTGGACAAGGCATGCTTCTGAACTGACTTCTTATTATAGGAAATTGGGCTTTGAAGAAGACAAATTTTAGAGTATCTATAAATTATCTTCATGTTTTTTCGTGTTTGCTTTTTAGTTCTTGAACTGAGACCAGAGTCATGAAGATTTTCTTCAGGAGTTGGCCACAGTAAATACCCTAATAATTCCAACTCAGGAAATTCATTGTAAATCATTGTTTTTGCTGTAATCCCTTGACCTCCAGGCTTTCCCGTTGAAGTTGCTAATGGGACTCTCCCATCTTTTAGGGAGTTTGTAAATTCCCTAAGGTTGAGGAGTCTTGGACTTGGAATCCAGAACACCTAACCCAATCCTGGGCATTACTTAGTGGACTCAGGAAATCTTTGGGGGAACAAAATGTATGTCCCTGTAATGAAAGTTGCTGATTCACAAATTGGCTGATTCACAAAAAGTACGGTGTGGCAGTTTTTGAAATCAGGATGCCTGGGTTCCAATCCATTTTCCACCTAGGGTTGTGACGACCCTGGGCCAGCTGCTTTACTTCTTTGAGCTTCTGTTTCCTCATCTGTCAAGTGAGATGATGCCTACTTTGCTGACTGGTTCTGAGGTGGAAGTAGACCAGAGAATAACACGACTAGTAGGGCGGCTGGTGCGTGCAGCTGCTCCAGCTCTGTGCTCGCCCCCTCCCCCGCACAGCTGGAACATCGGCCTGCAGGGGCTCAGCAGACGTTGAGTGGCCTTAATATGACTGGTGGCATTACTTCGGCTTGTCTTAAAGCTGGATGCCTTTGCATAGATGAGTGGGGAGGCAGTGGGTGCGCGGGAGTGGAGGTGACGTGTGGACATGCACCCCGGGCTCTAGTCTGCTGGTTTACATTCTGGCCGTGAGCAGTGCTGGGAAGCCTCTTCCCTGTGCTGTGTGTGTGACACGTGCTTCAGGGAGAGGACACTGGTGTCGGGTGGATGCCCCATCCCCACTGACTTCTGGCTCCGGGGCAACGCTGCCGCACGACCACGAGTGAGGAAGGGTCCTCAGTGGCTGAGGAGGACCTGATTACAGGCGGTTGGTTAGTTCCCTTCTAGTTAGACTTCCCACTGCTTAAGATGACCTGACGCATTACCTGGAATCACAGCTGACATTCAACTGTAGCACTGCTTTTCTTTTTCATCTTCCCATATTGGGGTTGGGGGGCTGAAGTCCCATGAGTGTGCAGCTAGTATCCAGAGACACAGACTTGGATTTGGATTTGGAGGGGCCGAGTGAGCAGTGGGCTAAAGGGCAGATTGAGGCCACGTCCACATACAGGTACACACAGGTTAAGTGTTGAGGTTGTGCCTTTATTCCCAGTAGCCAGTGGTGTGCCAAGGATGGCTTTGGAGAGCTTCAGAGGCTCCCTCCTCTGTAGCTCCACAGTCCCCTCCCGACACCTGCCATTAGTTTCCGAGTAAGTATACTCCCTACGTCATCAGTGTTCTTGCAGGGCAGACTGAGGCCCTGTGGCTCACCGCCCCGCATGTCGCTGCCCTGCTGCTTCCAACGACGGGGACACTTCTGGACGGTTGGCACTAGGATTGGTCCTATACAGAACCAGCCTCTTCCTGACTAGAAAGATGCAGGACAGTCATGCTTCAGGGTCCCCTGTCCTGGTCTTCTGTTCCCAGCTGTGCCTGGTGGCCTCTTCCCTTTGTGAACATGCGCATGAGCGCCCCAGCTCCACCCTTCTGATGGACTGGCCGCTTACGCAGTGCTTCCTCAAACCTGCCCTTCTTGGTGTACTTATATTTTTCATATTGGCAAACTGAGCTTTCCATTATTCCTCAGAGGTAAAATTTTAAATTTTAATTAAAATTAAAAAATTAAAATTTAATTAAAAATTAAAAATTTTAATTGTGAAATATAGCATGGAACAAAAGAACATACAAAATTATGCTAAGTGAAAGAAACCGGTTGCAGAAGACTGTGGATTATATTTTCCTATTTGCATGAAGTGTCTAGAACAGGGAAACCTGTAGAGACAAAAAGTAAACTACTGGTTGCCTGGGGCTTGGGATGAACGTTGGGACGTTACAGGTATGGGGATTCTTTTTGAGGTGATGAAAATTTCTAGAATTGACTGTGGTGATGGTGGCACATATCTGTGACTGTACCAAAAACTACTGAATCACCTGAAAGGGGTTTTGTGTGGTATGTGAAATATATCAAAGCTGTTAAAAATGAAGGCAAAATAAAGATATTTTTATGATAAATGAAAAGATATCTCTACAATTTCAGGGACGGTAGTAGAATGAACACTCATGTACTCAGCAACCAGAACTAAGTGGAGCATCATACAACCCAGAGGTCTCCAGGTTTGCCCCCTTCTCCCCATAGGTGACCGCCATCCTAAATGGTGTTGATGACCATGTGTGTCTGCATCCATCCCTAAACTAGGTAGAGTTTAATTTTACCTATTGGTTGATTTCGTATACCTGGCTTCATACGGCGCCTATTTGTGACTTGCTTCTTCTGAGCTCTGTGGTTTAGGTACCTGTTGCAGTAGAGTACTCACATTCACTGCTGCATGTCATTCCATACAAATAGAGCAAATTCATGCACCATTCTACCACTGATGGTGTTTGAGTTTTTTGCAGTTGAGGGCCATAATAGTCCATGCTGATATAAACATACTTTCATTTACCTCTGCAAGGATTTCTCTAGAAATATCCCTAGTAGCAGAATTGCTAGGCTATAGAGTCCATGCATTTTTATTTTAATGTTTTTTTATTATGTTAGTCACCATACAGTACATCCCTGGTTTCTGATGTAAAGTTCGATGATTCATTAGTTGCGTATAACACCCAGTGCACCATGTAATATGTGCCTTCCTTACTACCCATCACCAGCCCTCCACCCCCCTCCCCTCTGAAGCCCTCAGTTTGTTTCTCATAGTCCATAGTCTCTCATGCTTCATTCCCCCTTCTGATTACCCCCCTTTCTTTATCCCTTTCTTCCCCTACCAATCTTCCTAGTTCTTATGTTCCATAGATGAGAGAAATCATATGATAATTGTCTTTCTCTGCTTGACTTATTTCACTTAGCATTATCTCCTCCAGTGCCGTCCATGTTGCAGCAAATGTTGAGAATTCGTTCTTTCTGATAGCTGAGTAATATTCCATTGTATATATGGACCACAGCTTCTTAATCCAGTCATCTGTTGAAGGGCATCTCGGCTCCTTCCATGATTTGGCTATTGTGGACAATGCAGCTATGAACATTGGGGTGCATATGGCCCTTCTCTTCACTACGTCTGTATCTTTGGGGTAGATACCCAGTAGTGCAATGGCTGGGTCTTAGGGTAGCTCAGTTTTTAACTTTTTGAGGGACCTCCACACTGTTTTCCAGAGTGGCTATACCAATTTGCATTCCCGCCAACAATGTAGGAGGGATCCCCTTTCTCCACATCCTCTCCAACAATTGTTGTTTCTTGCCTTGTCTATTTTTGCCATGCTAAATGGTGTAAGGTGGTATCTTAGTGTGGTTTTGATTTGAATTTCCCTGATGGCTAATGATTTTGAACATTTTTTCATGTGTCTGTTAGCCATTTGTATGTCTTCATTGGAAAAGTGTCTCTTCATATCTTCTGTCCATTTTATGATTTGTTTCTCATGTATTGAGTTTGAGAAGTTCTTTGTAGATCTTGGATACCAGTCTTTTATCTGTAGTGTCATTTGCAAATATATTCTCCCATTCCGTGGGCTGCCTCTTAGTTTTTTTGACTGTTACCTTGGCAGTGCAGAAGCTTTTTATCTTGATGAAGTCCCACAAGTTCATTTTATCTTTTGTTTCTCTTGCCTTTGGAGATGTGTCATGAAAAATTTGCTGTGACCGATGTCGTAGAGGTTGCTGCCTATGCTCTCCTCTAGGATTTTGATGGAGTCCATGCATTTTTATCAGTGATAGATAACACCAAAGAATTTTTTTGTCAAGAAGATGGTACAAATTTATGTTCCCAGCAGCCATGGTGACAGTTACTGGTGTTCCGTGTCTTCAACAACACTTGGGGTATTCTCAGCTTATTAATTTTTGCCAACCCAGTGGGTTTGAAGTGGTGTCTCAGTGTGTGCACTTTTTCCTGATTGTCAGTGAGAGTGAATATCTTTTGTATGTGTCTTCCTGTATTTACTGCATAACAAACGCCCCCAGAAATGAGAAGTTTAAACCAGTATCCATTTCATTTCGCTGACAATCCTGTGTGTTGGTTGAGGTTATTAGGATAGCAGCAATGTCTGGGGACCCTTTCCATGTGGTTTCTCATCCTGCAGAAGGCTAAGCTGGGCTTCTCATGTGGTGGACAATGGGTTCTAATAAGCAGCAAGGGAGGGAAGACTCCAATGGGCACTTTTTTAAAAAGATTTTTTATTTATTCATTTGACACACAGAGAGAGAGAGAAAGAGCACAAGCAGGAGGAGGGGCGGGGGAGAGGGAGAAGCAGGCTCCTCGCTGAGCAGGGATCTCAATGTGGGCTTAATCCCAGGACCCAGGGATCATGACCTGAGCGAAAAGCAGATACTTAACTGACTGAGTCACCCAGGTGCCACCAGTGTTCACTTTTTAAACATCTGCTTACATTATAATGTAATATAATTAGAATGCAGTGTAGTGTTGTTGTCTCCTTGGCCAAAGCAAATCACATGGCCACGAAGGCCCTTGGAAAGGGCCTGGAACCTGGGAGACATGAATCCATTGGAGGATATCATTGTACAACCCACCACAATAGCTACTGCCATATTTCTTTTAGGTTGTTGGTCTTTTATATTGCTGGTAGGAGTTCTTTATATAGTGTGGATACTAATTCTTTGATAGTTACATGTATTGATTTTGATCAATAGAAGTTCTTTTAATAAACAAGGTCAATGAAATAATAACAATGGTATGTTTTCTGGGCCAAATTTGGAAAATGTTACAGTATAAAACAAATACAGAAAACCTATTTCTCTCCAAGGAGGAACTGGGATCAAACTACTAAAACTTACCAAATTTAACTTCTGCATCTGTTGTAATTTCATAATTAGCTGTTTTTTTAAAATGGTGCCTAGATAGATATTTAGGATTTTCAGGAATTTTAAAGCCCTAGGGAAAAATTACACCTGGTATTGGTTAGGTAGGACGAAAAGTCTAATCACTTGCAGTAAATTTAAATAAGGGCAAATCTTTTTAAAATTCTCTTTTTAGATTTTCTACATTAACGTTGTTTATTTAGTAATATACATTGCATTCTGTGTAATTTGGTTTTCTTAAAATTATCTTTTAAGACAGAATTTGATATGTTAAGAAAAATACAAAGTTTCTAATATTTTGAAAAATATATTGAGGTATAAGAGGATGAATATTAATATTCTAGACTTTGAGTTCTCTTCCCTATGTTTTTAAATAAGTGAAAATACTCCCCACCCCAAAACAAGATAAATATTTCACCATTATAATAAAAAGACTTTACCTAGCAGTCTTCACCTAGAACTTTCACAGTATCCAACAGAACCAGAGTTTATTTTTTCAGAGGAGTGAATGAGTGTAAACTCCAAATTTACTGAGTTTGATGTTTACATATGAAACAATTTCCTCAGCCCCATGAGTACTTGGTCCTCTTGCAAGGCTTCAGTTTTATCTTCTTCTTAGTTGGGCAGCTGTTCCAGTTTGCCTGGAACCAAGGAGTTTCCTGGGACGTGGGTGTTAAACCTGGGAACATACCAGCCAAATCAGAGCTAGTTGGTTACCCCATTCTTCACAAACTTTAGAAAACAAAATTCGTACCCAGATTTCTAGCCTTTCAATGTGCTTAACTTGCTCAACGTCCTTCTTTGATTACTTCTCCCCCCGACACAAATCGTTTCTGCCAGAGGTGGAAGTGTTCTAGAAGCAGGGCCCCAGGATGGGTGGTGTGGAGGTGGCTTTGGGAGGGTGTGTGCTGCTCCCAGGCAGGCTGGTGAGGGACTTTCCTTGTTGCCCAACACTGACATTTCCCAAACTTGCTGCTCATTTTCTCATCTAGGCAACATAGTAGCATTGCCTACATTCATGGTTTTCGTGTTAGAGCTAAGATTTTGAAGTAGCATGGTCTGATTTTTCTCATTTATTTAATAGTCTCTTGGTTTGGATTGCACTGTGGGCTGTGCTTAGAGTTCTGATAAAAATTGGTTGTAGTTTGGTCACTTGGAAAGGAATTTGACTATCTGGAAAATAGAACATAGAACAGGTGGTTGTTAAACCACCAGATCAAATGGAGATAATGATTTCTCTTTTATTTAGAGGCAAATATTGCTATATAGGTTGATATTTAAAGATTTTATAATATCTAATTTAAGGAAAAAAATATTCAGGAAGTAGAGACCAGGGAGTATATATATGAGCCTTTTTTCTTATGCTGCATTCTCTTCATTCTAAAACCATTATAATGTTTAATTCCCCCCCACCACAACTCCTAAGTCTGCCCTGTGTAGTTGTGTAGGTTGTGCACTGCACAACTCAGGGGTGGTGGGGGGGGCAACTATTCACATTCCAGTTATCCTAGATTTGTTTTGAGAAAGTGTTACTTTTTCTGACCTGGACAAGAATGCTCCTGGGCAAGTGGTAGCCAGCATGACTGCTTCCCCTACCCTCCCAACAAAGGTACTTAATAGAAAACATGAAGGAAATAAAACTTTTCTTCTGCTTACATTTTGTAGCCTTCCCTACCTGCACTATAAACCCTCCTGCCTCTGACCTGAGACACCTGATCTGTTTTTCTAGTTTTTAACACATAGCAGCATAACGATATAGAACACAGAGCTGGGTCCAGTGCTAGCTTTCTATTTGTATGATCCAGGGGAGGTTACTTGGCCCTCTCTGTGCCTCCGTTCCCTCATCTATACAGTGTGGTGGTTCTTTCCTCAGTGGGCCATCAGGTGGGTTAAAAGAATTAATAGTGTAAAACACTTACAACTGCAGGACGTGTTGCATGTAAATGCCACTAGCCTTGCTCAGCTTTGCCCCTGACGTTGCTCTAATGCACACCTATGTTTAGCAAGACCCTGTCTGAAACACTGGTTAATGGGTGAAGGCACAGGTAGGGAAGTCATGACCTGTTCCCTTGACCCCAGGAGAAGAAGGCCAGGTCAGTCATCAGTTTCTTTGTCTCTTTTCTTCTGGGTTTTGCTTCTCCTAGCTCAGCAGTTCCCCCACCTGGTGTGTGGTTGTCTGTTTATGTGCTGCTTCTCCCATGAGGTGGAACGTCTTCTATGACAGAAGCTTAGATTTCCGGGACTTTGCCAGGTACGTGGCAGGGGTCCGGAGCATTCGACTCCAGCGGATGGATTGGGTCTCCCCTGGGGTTGGGAGGCACTGCACTTCAGGGCAGTATTTTCTGTCTATGTCCTACTTCTCGTGGGCAGGCCCAGGCAGGTGGCACTCACCACATGCTCCATTCTGGTCTCAAAATCCAGAAGAGTGCTCCGGAAGGGATAGTGAACATCCACGAAGGGCTCTGTATCTTTTCCATCAGAGCTGAGGTGACGGTTTTGACCCTGAGCTGGAGTTGTGACCTGCACAGCAGAGTGGGGTTCTCTCCGAGGAGGCCTGCAAGCTCACAAGCCTCAGAAGGCTAAAGGAGAGGCCGGTGGGCCTGTGCTGTCCTGTGTGTGTGCACGCATGTGGGTCTTTCTTCACGTGTGGGCTTTCTCTTTCTTTCCTTATCAGATGTAGGCAGCCTGTTGAGGCCACAGAATGGTGCATTCTCAGTGAGTCCCCCACACCGGGATCCCAGTAGGCAGCTTATCATTTATTGAATGCAACTTAGTAAAGCTACTCTAAGAACAGAGAGCCTTGGACATAGTTAATTCTGTAAAGCTTGCCGATAGCAATGAATCTCTGGGTTGTTTTCATTTTAGACATCAGTATAAAGATCTATGAGGCTGTGAACACATTTAGAGTCAGACAGGGGTTTGTATCGGTCAACTAACTAGAAATCTTCAGTTATAAAATATACAAAATTAGCAAATAACTCTACCAAAATAACCTTGACAGTTCTTATCAGAGATGCCATAACCTCTCCAGACATTAAATATCAAATGAGATACACCTAAGAATTTGGGCAACTTGTAAGAACTGTTGGAGACAACTTTTTAAGTCATTTTTTTAAAAAGATGTATTTATTTATTTTAGAGAGAGAGAGAGAGGGAGAGTGCACAAGAGCAGGGGAAGGGGCAGAGGGAGAGGGAGAGAGAGTCCCAAGCAGGCTCTACTGTAAGCATGGAGCCCAATGCCAGAGACATGGGACTCGAACTCACCACCCTGAGATCCTGACCTGAGCTGAAGGCAAGAGTAGGACACTCAACCCACTGAGCCACCCTGGTGCCCCACTGAGTCATTTTAAGCAAAGAAACTGTTTATCAGAGGAAAGGTTAAAGACCCTCGTCCTAGCTTCCAGGAAGTACTGTCCATGGCTGGGGCCAGAATCCCAGCTGGGGTGCATCTTCCTGATTTACTGAACATAACAACACAGAGCAAGCTGCCTATTGTTTGTGCTTTTAATAAGCGGAGGTTTTCAGAGAAATAAGCCGGCTAAATTGGCTTTCCTTTTTGTCTCTTTTATTATCTCTGCTCCTGGCCAGTGAATCAAGGCATAGTGGTTGGAAGTGGGAGAACATCACTGTTTTCTTGCTGCAGCCAATGGTTTACCCTTCACCGTGAGAAAGATTTGTTGTGTGTTCCTGTGCTTTGTGTGCCCTCTTCCCTTGTCACAAGTGTGAGCACATAGTGTTTCCTCCCGGCTTCCTCCCAAGCCGACAAACGGCATCGGGAGAGACCCAGGGTGTTGCTCATGCCGCTCTGACCTCAGTGCCTTTGCAGAGCACCGACTTCCTCAGTGCACGTTCCCTGCCTTGAGAATGAAAAAGCAGGTTGACATCCCAGTTTGAAGAGACTGCCGGTTCCACGGAGCTCCTTGTCCTACCGGTGCTGGCTCAGCATAATCCCAGGCATTCAGGAGGCTGGTGCTGTTGCAGTAGTCCTGACGGGAGCTCCGAAGGGGTTCTGACATGCCAGCTGAATGTGATTTTAATCTCATTAGGGATGCAGACAATGCAGTGTCATCGCTGGAAGGAACTTCAGTGGTTCAGGCTCATGATTTGTGTAAATGTGGAGGCAAGGGCTCTCTAGTGACACAGGAAAGTACCCAGGCACAGATACTCCCAGGTACAGGTGCTGCCGACTCCCCGGGCGTGGCTAGCCCGGGGACCCCTCTGATCTGGGTTGGCTGGGACTTTGAGAGCTTTTGGAGAATTTGCTTAGAGGATTGTGTTATAGTTTTTGTTGTTGCTTTTCTTCCTAGTCTTTATGGCCTAAGTTTTATTTCCTAAGTCTTTTTTTTTTTTTCTCATTTTCTCTGGATGGAGTTAAGTTTTATTCAGTGAAAGGGAAAACTTTACACTATTGATGGGTGAGCCACTGCAGCCAACAGCAAAGGAGGAGTTTATTTCAAGGTACCTTAAGTGCCAAAGGACAGACAATGGCACCTCTTGTGTCCCATTGCCCTGGACACCAGCTGCCGGCCTCTGACCGTATTTTTCTGTGTATTCACGAAGGGCGGTGGACCTTGCGGGGAGCCAGCAGCTCCTCTCAGCTGGCGAGGCACCAAACCACCTCTGCTCTTCACACTACCGGCCTCGAACTTCACTGCCCTTGAATCCACTCGGAACGTGCCGGGCTGCTTAGTGCCAGCCCCAACGCCACCAGAATCCCTCTCATCCACTCCAAAGACCCTGTCCACGTCATACCCCAGAAGAGTGCCCATCGGGCCAGGAGATTTTCATGCCCACGTGGGCACAAAGATAAGTCCTTTTTGGAGAGGCTAAATCAAGCCATTCAGTCCATCATGTGAAGAGGAAATAATAAATCAACTGTTCTGCTTTGAAACTCTGTGGGCTTAAGGGAAAGAAAGAAAGGAAGCAGCCTCGTGGCCTCCCTGTAGCGGCAGCTGCCGGTGTGTGGAGCCCGCGGGGGGGGGGGCAGGCCGGAGGTTGTCCGCCGGGAGCAGTCGGGGAGGGGGCGGCCGGGGGAGCCAGGCCAGCCTTACTTTCTTCCTTGACTGCTCTGGGCCAGGATGGCTCTGCCTGCCACCAGCTTCGTAAAGAAGGTTCTCTCTCCTTCTCCGTGTCTTCGGTGTACTCTGTGAGGGCCTCTGGCACGTTATCCGTTTCCTGAACTACACAGCTAGAGCTTCCCCTGTCTCAGCTGCTAAAAAAGCAAGGGACCCAAGTACAGAAACCCGGGCTAAGAATATATGTTTTCTGTAACAGAGACCAAGATGCAGTTCAGGTGGGACTTTATTGGAAAGCCATCTTCCCAGATGAGTCCCATGAACAGCGGCACACGGCTTCCTGACACCACGGTCCGGGCTCTCCCTGGGCCCAGTATGAAGCCCATCAGCTTGGCTTTTGTGCCAGCCGTTTTGGGAGGCTCTTGCCTCTTTGCTTGGTACCACACTCTGTGTGCGTGTGCACACACATGCACACACGCACACGCACGTGAGCACTTTCTCTTCTGCTGGCTTGGACAGCCCTGCCCTCCCTGGACTGCCCAGGAATCTACTGCCCTTGGGAAACAGGCTCCTTATCAAGACTTCAGGGACAAGGGAAGACCCTGGTGCTCATTTGGCCCAAATGTTAGGAACACCAAGGAGCTGCTGGCCAGTAGGACTTTAGCCCATCCATCTACACTTACGTAATAACAAGTTTACCTTAGTAACCCCTAGAAATAAGTGCCTGGTGTCAGGGTTTCCAGGAGTCCTTTGTAGGGGTGAAAGGAATATTTACTGAGGGGATTCTAATGGGGCTGGTCGGTATGACAACCAGTGCAGAGTTGCGCCCAGATTTTCAAGAGCAAGAACTGACGAGTCAAGGACTGCTGAGTCTAGGGAACCAGGGTTTCAGTGATGATGTCTGGAAACTGAGAGCCCAAAGGCTTTCTGTTCTCTCTGGAGCCTGGGGGAGGCTTCCTCCTGCCCTCAGCTCACTCCTGTCAAGGCCGTGCTGACTGCAGGCAGTGGCAGGGGCCGTGTGTTGCTGAGGGGCATGGTGTCGCCAAGTCCAGTCCTCACTGATCATCCTGTCCACAACAGGTGACCAGTGTCTCTGCAGTCACGTGATTCCTGTAGCCTGGTTTCCTATGTTGGGATGTAGAGCAGGCCCCGTTTGCTGCTCCCGTTTGATCCTGTTCTGATGTGGCTGGCTGCCTCCTGCCTCTGGGAACCCTACTCTGGCTAAGCTGGGGTGCCTGAGCTGTGACTATCAGAAGGTTCTGGTTTGTTTGAATGCAAGACTGCACACAGAGCTTTAAACCAGCAACCTGCTCTGCTGTGTGCCATTCTTGCTGTGGGTGCTCCCAGGTCAGAGCAGGCACTACCCAGGCTTGGTGGCCTGGACTGGGTGCTGGGGAGGTGGAGGGATCTGAACCCTGACTGCCTATGGGAAGCTGCCCTAATGGAGCTAACTGGCTGTGCTATATTTAACCAGAACATTCTGTGGTCAGGATTTTGCCTTTAAGAACAAACTGCAGAGAGACTGTCTTTAGTTCACTGCTCTCCCTGATTCTGTCCATCAGATGCCAACCATGCCCTCTCTATGCGGGTGACCAAGAGAGGATGGCTCAGCATCCACCTTTGGGTGAAGCCAGCTTTCAGAAGGGAGAGACAGCTTTGGGCTAGCAGGGGATCTGGTTTTCATGTGACTTCATCACATGGTTTCTGATATACACCTGCTGTCAGATCATAAATAATAGCCATGACATACATACTGCTCAAGGGTTAAATCACAAAAGCTTGATAAACTTGATTCCCAAAGAGTGTGTTTGGGCTTCTTTAGCCCCTGGGGTCTGATGAAGGATGCCCCTGGGCCCTGGGAAACACCCCAGCCTGTACAGGTCCTGAGATGGTGCTGCGGCCGGCTCCAAGCCTGCAGACAGAGGCCTGGCTCTGGCACCCTCTGGGACCGCCACCCAGAGCTGTGTGTGTGTTGGGGAGAGCCTTAAAAACCCACTAAGGAGGGTAGGCTGGGGTTCCTGGGACTTCTTTGTTCTGACTCTCCTGGGTGGCATGACACAGTGACATGTTGGCCGTGAGGACCATGGAAAGGACAGCTCCCTGGCGGAGCTATAAGATCCCAAGAGCTTGTTCGCAGAGCACTTTTTCTCACGATGCCCTGGAGTTAGCATGTTTCAGAAGCACTTTATATAGGAGAGGTGGCACAGAGGAGAATCTGAGCTATATTAAAATATAATGATTTCCCTACTTGTTCTCCCTGCCTACAGAAGAATTTTTTCTTTGGGTTTGTTCATTTCACTTTGCTGCATGGAGCATTCAAATAGGTGCCTATGGAAGGGGCTGTGTGTCGAAATGGGGCTCCCCTCGATGTGCCTGGCAGGGTTGCATGCCTGGTTCTGTGAGCTTCTAGCATTTGGGCAGTGTGCAGGCTGGGGGACAGAGGGCCGTGGCCACTCATCCGAGCCCTGCTTGTGATATACAATGAGCAGCAGGGACTCCCGCTAAGGCACCCATGTTCTTGGGCGCCCTAAGAGCTTTCTCTGCTTTATTGTCTCCCCCCACAGCCCTCAGCCAGGGAGGTCCTTCCCAAATGATACCCTGAATGTTTTTTGGTAGAGAGATGCTTGTGATGTTGACCCCAGCCCTTTTTGAGAGCAGAGGGGCTCTTTAGGGTCTTTTCATTCTAAATTTTCAGGGGATTTTTGGGAGTAGATGCATTCCTGTGACTCTCCTGGTGGTTAATTATAAACACGCAGAGCACTAACTAGGCTTTGCAACCGGTCACTTAGCCTTCTCCCTGGTGGAAAAACCATGCAAACTGTCGCCTTAAACTCCAGGGCCGGTGCACAGTCTCTGCTGACCCTCGGCCAGGATGCCAGGCACAGGGAATTAGGGGGCATGAGACCAGCATGCTGTGTGCCCGGGTGGAATTTAGGAATGGGCAACTGGTGGGTGAGCCAACCCACACGCCCAGGGACCGCAGCTCCTGAGACTGAAGCCTGAGCAAGCCCCGGCCAGGCCATGACCATGGAAGGGGGCAGGGATGGGCACACCCGCTGGCGGGGCCCATGCAGCAGGCAGCTTTGCTGTTCCTCCCACAGGCTCTAAGGAGAGTGTGGGCAGCACAGAGCCCTGTACTTCTCTGGGAAGCTGGAAAAATCAGCTCTCCTGTGTTGTCTGGGGAAGTCCGAGTGAGAGCTTCCGTGGTGGGTTCTGAGCCAGCCCTGAGGGGAGCGGGTGTCCTGCTGTCACCACTACATTTGTCTAATGCTCTGAAGTTCAGAAAGCACTTTCAGGGCAGTGCCTTTATTTTTCACGCTGCCCTGTGGTGCCGTTACCTTTCTGCCTATGAGGGCCGAGCTCGGGGCCCAGGTTCCCCCAGGAGGCACCGGTTCCAACCCCACACCCTCCGGGAACAGAGAGCAACCCGGGTCTGAATGGTGGTGGAGCAGATGGAGCTGGCCGTCGTGGGCTCAAGGGCCAGGGGAGGGCTGTGGCGGAAGTGTCAGTCTCCGAGCCTGCACATCTGGACTTAGTCCCAGCTCTGTGCTATTGCTGTTGAGCTCAGTATTTTCATCTGTGAAGTGTGTGCAGGGACATCTTGCACAGAAAGTGCTGACCCACAGGAGGTGATGGTGGATGAATGCTGATGGGTCATCTAGGGCCAAAGGAAGCATGTGGGAGAAGCTGCCTTCAGCTCTCCATAGGGTGGGGGACAAGGAGGAGGGCAGCAGCATGAGAACTTGGCCTGGGGTGGCTTGCGCATGCCCAGGAGCCTTGTACGGTGCTGGGAGCTGCAGGCTTCCGACGTGTTACTCAGACCAGGGGGTCAAGCCCAGGGAGCAGCCTTTCATTTGGAGTGGTGTAGATAGAGGGAGCGAAGCTCTGCTACATAGAACAGGACACTAAGGAGGGGGTGATCGTCCCATTTCTGGGCTCAGGGAAGCCTGCATCCTCACCTTGTGCTGAACAGCACGTGGGAGGGGAGCTCATCAGTTGTGAAGATGGCATTTTGTTTGTTTTCACCGTACTGGGAGCAGAGCAGTAAAATGCATTGGGAAGGCTCTTCAGTATGTGTGCGTACCTGCCTGCCCCGTGTGGGGCACAAACACAGCCACCTCCTGCCACAGCAAACAGATGGAAAGCAGGGTAACGCCCATGGACACTTGTCAAAGGGGGGGATACTCAGGTGGAAGTGCGTGGGACTGTAAGAAGTCTTTATCTGGCCTTTGACACTGTGTGTGCTGGCGATCCCCCACCCCGCTGAGCAAGCCAAGGTGAGGACTCTGCTACGTGGGCAGGAAGCCCCTTTGTACCCTACCTTTGCCTGTCACACGTGGCGAACTCCTCGTGCTCCCTTCCTTCCCTGCAGACCACCCAGACTGGCTGTGTGCCTGTGTGTGCGTCCCTCACGGATGGAGGGTTTCCACCCGTGCAGGCTGAGGAAGCTGTGTCTGTGTTGTCTTCTTCCCCATTGACTGAAATCCGTGCCACATCATGCAGACCTTTACTACCCTGGAAGCCGGTTGAGGAAGGGGACGGTCACACTATGAGCCAGGTGATGCCAGAGCAGGGAAGACAGGTATCACTGCATGGGGTGGGCCCTCCCCACGGAGCTCAGGCCACTCAGTGTGCTGGGTGCAGGAGGGGTGCGGGAGCAGGCCTGGGCCATGAATGATGCCCTTCAGGGTATGGCTGGGGGTGGATTCAGGAAGGGGCCTGTGGGCCTGCACCCCCACCCCAGAGTGACCCTGCACACATGTCTGCTGGAGGTAGTCCACCTGGCATTCAAGGAACACCCTGAGAGTGGCTGGGCCTCTGGCTTCCTCTGCCTGTGGCAGGTGTGAAGCAGGTGGTTTTCTGAGCTTTCTGAGCAGAGCAGGGGTTGCGGTAAGTTCAGTGTAGTGAAGTCATGGGTGAGGCCAGTGTTCTAAGGTCCCTCTGTCCACCCTCACATAAGAGCAGTTGCTGAGAGCCTCCTGTCTAAGGTGAGAACTGGGGACTGTTCTCACACACTTTCCCCAGCTTTTCGAATGGTTCCCTAGCATTGCTCCTCTGCGTCTTTAACACCTCATGGGAGGCAAGTGCATGATCCCCAGCCTGCAGAAGGAGAAGGAGCCCGGCAAGGTAGCACTCTGTCCGAGAGCTGGGCTCAGTGTGTGGTGGTACACAGACTCTGAACAGAACTAGGATGCCGTATTTCCCTTGCGAGTATTATGGCATAAGAAATAAGAAAACAGAACAGAGCTCCAAGATGTAATCATTCCGTCGGTAAACTGGCCAGCACGGTAATTTGTCATGATCTCTTCCTCCGTTGAGTACCTGTGACACTCACTAACCTGCCCGTTCACTTGCCAATGAAAATATCTGCCCTTGAAGCATCTGTATTGTTTACTCCAAGACTGTTCAAAGTTCTCAAGTATTCACCTCCTATTTCTTCCCTACATTTTAGTTGCCTTGAAGGCAAAGAGCCTGTTGCCGTTTGCATGTTGAGGTCCCCCAAACACTACTGTGGTTCTGTCACTGCCCTGCCTGGAGAGGATGGGAAACCCCCTTTTATAAATGTGTGTGTTACTTTGTTCATTTAGTAGTTACTAGTCGTGTTGGTGGGCCATATTTAAAGTGTGGCTCACTCCGGATCCGTGTACACAGCAGGCATTCCCAGGCCTTGCTCATGGGCTCATACTGTGTCTGGGAGCTGGGAGAACCCTGGAGGCCAGCTCCTCCAACCCTGCACTGGCCGTGGAGAAGCCAAGGCCTGGAGCGCCACTGGGTCTGCACTTTCTTTGTTATATTCTCTGTGCTCTGCTGACACAAAAGACATCTGACACATTAAGTATGATGTGTATTAAAAATCCTTCAATGGGTACGCAGCATTTGACACTATTAGATCAGGAGACAAGGCCATGGGGCTCTAAGAACCAGGTCCACTAGCAGGACAGAGCGTGGCCAGAGCAGGAGGAGGCCACCCAGTGGTCTGCCCTGCCAGACTAACAAGAATGCCCGGCCCAAGGAGCCTCTGGACCTCGATGCGGGAAAGGCCACAGTGCTGAGATCTTTCCCACTGAGGTTGCAGTTGTATTTATTAAACGAAGTCTTATTTAAAGAAGACCATCATTAAGATTCTGCATCTAGATACCTGAGGCTTGAATGCTTGCTGGGAAACCACTTGGCTGATTGGTTTGTAGATGTGAGAGATCAGTGTCCCAGGTGACCATCATTCAGAAGCACTAGACAGACATTATAATGAGGACCAGGAGCTCCTCACAGTGCATGGGGCCACCTGGCCTGATTGCCGAAGCTCGGAGGTTGGAAGTGGCCTCTCATGGCGCCCTATTCTTTGCAGACAGGTAAAGCTCTCCAGACCTTTCCCTCGCAGCCTGTGATCGGAGACTGATTCATGCCTCATCCCTGCAGAGATTTGTTAAAGAGTAATTAAGTGGCTGTAATATAGAGACTTTAAAAAAAGCCTCTTTAAAAAAAAAAAACCTCTTGTAGGTTAGGGTGGTAAAGCACAGAGAGAGTCATTCTCTACTTTTTTTTTTTCCCATAAGGAGCCAGGCAGAGACTTTGCTCAGGATTTTCACTGCTTGAGCAAAGTCGATTGATAGACTTAGTTCATTCTCCCTGGAAAGCCTCCCAGGGAGGGGATAGCACTGGAAGAGGCTGTGAGCTGGACAATGTCAGGCCCTGGTCAGGAGCATGTGGGAGCCTCACATGGTCTGTGAATGCTCCCAGCCTACCTGGACACAGCATCCCCTGAGTCCGTGAGTGCTCCCGGCCTACCTCGACACGGCATCCCCTGAGTCCGTGAGTGCTCCCGGCCTACCTCGACATGGCATCCCCTGAGTCCATGAGTGCTCTCTGTCTCCCTCAACAAAGTTGCCATGTGTCCCACTAGGTTTCCCAGTGACGGGGTGCCCCTACCGTGGAGTAAGCAGTCAAGGATATCGGTAGATCTAGATGATTTTGTTAGGGACTCAATTTTTATACATGAATTGATATATTTTTAAGAGTTTACTTGGTATCAGAATGCCTCAAGGAAAAAGCTCACACAGACTCCAGGAGCCAGGAGAAAGAACTAGAGCTTGTTAGCCAAGAATGGCTTTGACATACTAGAGAATGTGCTTTTGACCCAGTGCTGACATACCTTCCAAGATGCCCTATCCTGGTGAGTGGACTGGTTGTTCCTGCTTCCTGGGATAACTCAGGTCAGCTCCCCCCTGAAGCAGAAAAGATTCTCCAGGAAAGAGGAGTTTACCCCTTCCCTCCCCCCAAAGCCAGAACTCTTTGTGGTTGTGGGTGGATTGCCTCTGTAGTCTTTCTGGCAGTAACTAGAACTCTAGCACTCGGGTCTGTTCTTCCCCAACCCAACAGCACATCAGAGACATAGAAACTGGTCTGTGTGTATATGGAGCACGTGGCAAACCCTGGCCTCTTAGCCGCAGGACGTGATGCTCTCTGGAGTGGGTTGCTTCCCTTCCCCTCCAGCCTCCTCACTTGACAGATTTCTCCTGTCTGTCTGGGTTTGCTCACTTGGCCTGTGTGCTGTGTGCTAAGAGCTAACAGGTAAAGATGCAGTGCCGTCATAACTCCCTTGCTGATCCCTAGACTTCACTCATGTCCAGAGAGCCGGTTCTCCCCTCCCTATTTGACGTTTGGGGAGCGTGCTGTGCTCCTGTGTGTGGCGTGGTCATCCAGCCCAGATCCCGAAACTTGCACGCATGTCTACCCAAGCCCACTGAACTTAAGAGCAAAAACAGAAAACCCACCCACATCCCTGATTTCAGCCTGTTGTTAGACACCAGGGCCCCTTTGGGGGAAGAAATGGGAAGCCAGCACCGATGACAGTGGTGTTTGTGGGCTTGCTGCTCCGTGTCCGGCATTGTTCTAGGTGGTCTCATCTGTGAAGCGGCTCATAGGTCGTCAACCCCCCTCACCCCTGCAGGCACACGGAGGTCCAGGGAAGTGGCATCCCTGCTCAGCACCGTCAGTCAGATCGCTGTCCCTGACTTCAGAGAGCCCGTGCTTTCTCTAGAGATGGGTGTGACTGTCCTGTGCAGAGCCTTTGATTTTCTTTCCTAAGACAGCAGGGTTCCTACCGCTGCATTTGGAAAGCTGCTGAAGAGACTGCTGAGTGCCCAGACCATAGCTTTCCCCTCCACCCCTCCTGACCACGTGCCATCTGGTGCCGGGGCCCACGGTGGCCTTGTCCTCATGCAGTGTCCCCGGGTCAGTGAAAGAAAGCAAGCCTGGGGGTCTTGCTCTGTTGCACAGTGGTTGCCACAGGCGCTGGCATTCCAGCTGTCACCTGCTTTGAATTGCAAGTGGAGTTTTGGGCAGTTGTTGTCAGGAAAAACTAGCTTGAAATAGATTAACCCTGGGTTTTGTTTCCCTAGTCTTTTAGCGCAGACAGGAATCTTCTTGTAGATCTGGAAGTCACCCCAGCAGCCTGCTGGTGGATGAACTGCAGGCTTTCCGTAGCTCCACCATCTCTCGAGTGGCCAAGGGGGCGGAGGTCAGTGCCTACTCTAGGGAACCCATGTGCCACAGCTGCTCCTGTGTCCTCCTTCTCCCCTCCTGGACATCACAGAAATCATCAGGCATGGGCAGACATACACACACCACACAGACACGTATACATACCACACACACAGCACACATGTATATACATCACACACGTACACACCACATATCACACATTCACATACCACACACAGCCCATCACACACCCACAGATACCACACACACACATACCACACACACACACCACGCATATATACAGCACACCCACACCACGCACATACATACCACATACAGCCCATCACACGCACGCACGCACACACACCAGCCTGTCCAGTGCCCTGGCACTAACTCCCTTGGCGCATGCTGTCACTTGACAGATCCCCCTTGCTGCGTTCTGCTCCCTGGATCTCAGGTGCCTGAGTTGCCATCGGAACCCCCAGCCTTTCTCTGTTAGGGTTGTGCCTCCCTTCACCATTTCTTCAGTGTCAGTGGTCGCTGTTGGGAAAGGCCCTGCCCCAGGACAGCAGGCAGTGAGCATGGGAGGGGGCAGTTTGCCACGGGAGAAGGATGGCCCTGCCAGGCAGAGGTCATGGCCTGCCCATGGAGCCTTTGCCTGTGGGACCTATTGTCCAAACGGCATCCCTCACCGGCCCCCACCCCCACAGGACCGCAGCCAGCCTGGCCTCCATTGTAGCCCTTCCGCCCTCCTCCCTCTCTCCAGTGGGGATGGGCTTGATGAGCCCCGACTGCCCACCCTGCCATCGTCTCAGCTGCCGAGGAGGGGCTGCACGGTGCCCGCCTTGGAACTGGTGGGCTTGGCAGAAGCACTGCGACATCCACAGAGTTCTTTGCTCAGAGCCAAGCCCATTGATTTGGTGGGTGCTCACTTCACTGAGACTAAAGCTTTCTGCTACTCACTCACACTAGTCAGTCACACTTCACCTGGGGCTTTACTCAGCCCCGGGAGAAATTACAGCTCTAGGGGCGCCTGGGTGGCTCAGTCAGTTAAGTGCCTGCCTTCGACTCAGGTCACGATCTCAGGGTCCTGGGATCGAGTCCCGCATTGGGCTCCCTGCTCAGTGGGGAGCCTGCTTCTCCCTCTCCTCTCCCTCTGCCTGCCTTCCCCCCCTGCTCCCCCTGCTTGTGCTCTCTCTCTCTGACAAATAAATAAAATCTTAAAATAACTAACTAACTAACTAACTAACTAACAGCTAAAAGTCCCCAAGCCCGAGACCAGGAAGCCTGCTGCCTCTCCCTCAGGCTCTTACACTTAGTTGATGCTCAGTAAACAAACACTGGGTGAATTTGTTGAATGACTGAGGTCTCAAGGCCAATGCTATACTTTATGATAAGCTCTCAGGGTAGGATTTAGAGCGCAGGTGCCCAGGCTGCCAGTGGGAAGTCAGGAGTGTGGGCAGTGATGAATTTACAAGGGAGAGGACACAGCCACGTACTCTGAGCCCTACAGCACTGGGACCTCTTGAGTGCGTGCTGTGCCTGACCTGTCCAGCGCCTTTCTCAGCCTCACCAGCTCAGCACTTGCACTCTAACTCCACTTTATGGGGAAAAACTGAGGCACAGGGAGGTTGGGGAGCTTGCTGAGATCCATAGCCTGGCCTTCAGCCACCCAAACTTACCCTGTCCGGGCTTTCTAGAATACATAGTCTCTCCACTTCCCATTTGGCAGTGTATTTCCAAACATCTCAGACTCCCTTCTTGTAAGAAAATCTGGGGCTCCTTAGAGGGGGCGGTGCATCATGGATAGTCTCATGTTTTGCACTCGAGGTGTCCCTCAGTTTGGGGAGTGCAGGGCAAGAAGCCTGTTCGCCGGAGAGGAGTTTGGCTGCTTGTACTCTGGCTCCTATGGCTTTTTGAAATGGTGTGGTTGTGTTTTCTTGTTAATGAAAAGTAAGAGCTAAGAAAGCCGTGAGAATTTTTGGTGGAAAAGAAGGTGTGGAGAGGGACTACAAATTAGGATTTAAAGTCCCCAGGCAGGAAGAAGCCAAGGCAAGGATCGATGGCAGTTTGCAGATGTGTTCACCAGCTGCTGAAAGAGAATGACTTGAAAAGCAAACAAAATACGACAAAATGGGAGAAAAGTGGACCTTTCCCAATTACTCTTTCTATTCACATAATTAAAATCTCCAAAAGTGAGATGGTGGAAGCAAACACTGTAATTCTAGATATCCACCGGCTATTCATGGTCAGCCCCCGGTACGCCGTACCTTGTGATGGCTGAGATGTCCCAGCACGGGAGGGGCAGGATTCCACCTCAAGGACTTGGGCCCTTTGTCTGTGAAATGAGAGGCTATTTGAGGCCAGTGGTCTGCCTGGGGTCCCTGAGAACCTGGGTCCCATTAAAGGCGGGGGGCCAGCTCCTACCCCTGATGATGCCGGGGTCCAAGGGAAGCCTGTCTCGGCTTCAGTGAGGCGGCCGACCTTGGCACAGAGTGTCAAACACTTTGCTTCAGGTTGAAGTTATAGCCACATGTTATCTGATTGTAGTCAGGGGTTCTGATGAGCAGTTGTCAGGTTTTTTATTAATAAAAATGAAAAATTATTTAATAGGAGAGATTGATGCGTAGAAGCTTTAGTATGTGGTGTCTGGAGGGCAATGAGGAATATCAGGAGGTGGATGACAGATGGAAACCAGGGAGCTGAGCCACAGATCTCTCCCAGTTCCAGATGTGTTCAGTTCTGAAATACTTGTGGGTATTAAAAAGTAGAAATGACCTGCTGAGTCCTGGAAAAATTCCTAGGAGTGCAGAAGTCTGCTTTCGTGTGTGTGTGTGTGTGCGCGTGTGTGTACCTGTGTGTGTCACAGGAGATCCTTCTAGTGCATCAGACCAGATGCTGCTTAAAGCCGGAGCACCCTCTGACTTGAAGAGACTTGTTCCCAACTACAGGACATGACAAGGGACACCTGCATTTGGAAGTGCTTCCCCAGAGGCATCTTGCGTCTGTCCTTCCTCACTGTCTCCAGCTCTGGTCACTCTCCCCAGTCGAGCAAGGGCACTAAACTGCTGCTGGCCAGCAGGGTGCCCATGTGCCTGACGTCGCTGCTGCTTGAGTGTGCTGCTGCCGGGGGGCAGGGGGGCACACAGAGCCTCGGAGTCCTGCACACTCGAAGGGGTCACTCAGGAGCCAATGCACAAGTGGGTTTAGAGGGATTTTGTTTCAGGCATTTCCTTCCCTTGGTCAGTGAGGGGTGGTGTGGCCTGAGGCCTGCTTTATTAACAAACATACCAAGACGAACATCGGAAGTAGAATGGACAACTAAATCACGGTTTATTCAATTAAAAGAAATAAGAAAGAATAGTGTGTGAGCATGCGTATGAGAGCTGCGGTGAGATTTATCCCACATTATTTCATCATCCTCCAGATGTTCAGAGCTAAAGACTGATGCTGCAGGTAGCCGCTCTGCTAAGGGCAGGGGTGAGTCCATGGAGCGGTACAGGCTACTGTGAGTAACCGGCTTGTTTACAAATGGGTGTGAGCAGCAACTTTCAATTCGTAAAACTACAAACTATTTCTAGGACTTAAAAATAAAGTCACACTGTCTATGGACAGACACGAATAAAAGCATTGATCAATATTTTTCTGGTTTTATTGAGATATATATGACGTATCTATTTAAGATGTACACTGTAATAATTTGGTTTATGTATAGATTGTGAAATGATTATCTCAGTAAGTTTAGTTAAGAGTCATCACCTCACATGGTTACAATTTTTTCCCCCTTGTGTTGAGTTTTAAGATCTACTCTTTTAGCAATTTTATCAATTAATAGTGAAACACATTACTAATGAAAGCACCCTGATTTCCTCCTTTCTCTGATGGGGGCTCTCACTATTCGGCAATAACCTGTCAGCAAGGCAGTTGTGCTAGAAGTCCCTTCCTTTTTGGTGATGTTCCATGTATATGCTGAAATTTGTTATTTTTTAAAGGAGTCTCCCTCCCTCCAAATCAAATACATGTCAAGGTGAAGGAAGCAGTCAGGGCTTCCTGTTAGATGTATGGGAGGGGGTCCTCCATTAGGGAAGAGGGCAGGATCCAAACACAAACATGACCAGCTTTAAGAAAGCCTGATAAACCCCAGAATTAAAAACTGTGTCTTGTAAAACTTGTGAGTATGAGGAGGGAAGAAACAGATGGGCAAAAAAGAGGCGACCACTGCCCTCACCAGGAGAACACCTTTTGCTGCTAGGCTTTCTTCATGAAGACAGAATCAGTGTTTCTAACAGAACGATGAAAAATCTGACTTTTGTGCTTTCTGCTTTTGAGTGTCTTTTTTCCCTGTTAGCAGAACCCCGTTTTTCTGGCTTTCAGTGCTGGTTGCCACTGAGGTGGAGCTGGGCAGTGCAAAGGAGGATGGAGAGGGGGCAGTATGTGGGGGCAGCTGAAGGGTCAGCTCTAGAGGGAAAAACTTCCTTCGGTATTTGCTCTTGCTGACTTTAATGATGTTAAAAAAGATAGAGGAAGAGTAGCAGGCTGGGATAGATTCATCTTCCCCAAATAGTTTTTATATGGACTCTAAATTCCTGAGTCCTGATTGTAGAAATGACGTTTTTTCTTTTCCTTTTTTATTTTTTTCTACTTGGTTATTTTTGCTTTTGTTGCCTTTGCCTTTGGTGTCAAATCCAAAAACTCATTGCCAAGACTGATGTCAAGGAGTTTTACCCCATATGTTTTCTTCTAGGAGTTTTATGGTTTCCTGTCTCACATTTAGGACTTTAATCTATTCCGAATTTATTTCTGTGTATGGTGTAAGGAAGTGGTCAAGTTTCATTCTTTTGCACGTGACTGTCCAATTTTCTCAGCACCATTTATTGGAGAGACTGTCCTTTTTCCCCATTGCATATTCTTGTCTCCTTTGTTGTAAATTAAGTGACCCTATTTTGGTGAGTTTATTTCTGGGCTCTCTGTTCCACTGATGTATCTATCTGTCTGTTTTTATGCCAGTACTATATACTGTTTTGATTACTATAGCTTTGTAGTACAGTCTGAAGTCAGGAAATGTGATGCCTCTAGCTTTCTTCTGTTTTCAAGATTGCTTTGGTTATTTGAGGTCTTCTATGGTTCCTTAAATTTTAGCATTGTTCTATTTCTGTGAAAATGCCATTGGAATTTTGATAGGGATTACATTTGGTCTGCAGATTGTTTTGGGTATTGTAGACATTTTAACAATATTAGTTTTTCCAATCCATGAGCATGACATGTTTTTCCATTTATTTGTATACTCTTCAGTTTCTTTCACCACTGTTTATAGTTTTCAGTATACAGAAGTTTTTTCTCTTTGGTTAAATTTATTTCAAGATATTTTGTTATTTTTGATGCAATTGTAAATGGGATTTTTTTTCCTTTTTTGGGGGGAGGAACAGATGCCCAGTGAGGACTTCTCAAGCCATAAGACATGCTGTGGTATTGATGATACTTAGCAAGCACCCCATATCCAGGTAATAGCTTTTTTTCTTTTTAACTTCCATGAGGCTGTTACCTTACATAAACACATGGCAGAGGGGCCATATTTGGGACTTTGAAATAAATAGGCTTTTGGAAGCATGCGCCTCAGAGGCAGGCCAGAGGGATCAAAAGCAGTGGGTTTTCTCTAACTTTTGTCTTGGGAGAAGCAACTGGGGATGGAATCAGATTCCTGAGTTCTCATTCATAATTTTTGAAAGTGATATAGAGTGACTGTCACCAAATCAAGAATGATGGCATAACCTTGTGAATTGGATAACCTTGCCACTCTCTCCCTGGGGAGTACAGAGGGAAGGCCTCCAACAAAATATTGATGGGTCTTCATTGCTGTAACACATCATTCTGGGGTTTTCTTTTTGGGTGGCTGTGCTCTATGATTTCCTCGTGTTAACCCTTGAAAAAGCCAGCTCCCCCTTTCTTTGTTTTTTTTTTTCAGCACCAGAGAAATATAGTTGCCAAAATACTTGCACATTTTAGGCACTGGGACCAAGACTCAAGAAAAGTCATCCAGCTAAGTCCCACTGTCCCATGGCAAGAAAGCAAAATGTAACTAGTGTTAATAAGCCAGCTGTACAGAGAATTCTTGGCAGTACAGAAAAGTAATGAAGCACTAGAGAAGAGAATGTGATGAAATACTTCATAGATTACAAATTGAAGTGCCTGAAAGACACGATCTGCCCAACGCTGAATGAAGCAAACGTTATGAGCACAGCATTTTTTCCCCAGTGTGTCAGCTCCTTGCTAGAGGACAGGGGGGCCAAGCCTCCTCTCTGCCCCTGTGGCCCTCCTCCCTGCCAAGGGGGACTGAAGTGTGTATGGTTTGGATTTCCCAGATCAGCTAATTGGGGCAGCATGTAGCTAGTCAGAAGGAAGATGTGGAGGGGGGTGTAGGTTACCCTGTAACACCTGAAATGTTGTCCTCCTGAAGGGGAGTCCCTGGTCTCCTTCAGACATCCTGGGCATGGGAAGAGTGGACCTTTGAAAAGCAGGACGCTGCACATGGAGGGGGCGGGCAACTGTGGGGTGGTCGTGGGCTATGCTGTAGGACCGCCCAGAAAGCCTAAGGCTGCCGCAGAGAGGGGAAGTTTCCTCTGGCTCCTGCTGCTTGCCCTGGAACTCAGAGCCATGTGACTTTCCCGGGCCAAGGTTGTCTCTGATAGGGAACAAAGCCGGGGTCAGCAAGTCAGGGCTGAAGTGCTGAGCAGGCCTGAGCACCTTAGCCTGCCTCCCAGCACCCCCAGCTGCTGTCTGATCTGGCCTGGTTCTTGGACTTTAATCCTTCTCTTATTCGGTTTTACCTCTCCCTCTGTGGGGTGCTGGGCCAGGCTTGCTGTCCTGCCCAGAGAGAACCAAGCCACAGAACTTTGCTAGGACTGTGTGAGGAAGTAATTCGCAATGAGCCCTAACTGGTGCCTGTCCAGAGAGCGAGAGAAGACACAAGCTAGGCTTTCCGGGGCTTATCTTATACCTGGATCACAATTTCTTCAACTTCTATTCAATCTTTTGTCACCATTGGCTGAACGTTTACCATGTGCCTGCACTAGGCTGGGGATGACTTCCTCTCAGGTTGTCCGTCGTCACTGCAGTGCTTCCCACCTCAAGTTTCCAGCCCGTGAGCGTGGAGAAGCGGGGGCGCCTGAGCTGACAAACTCCGGGCACTTACCTCCTGGAGTGTTTGCTAGTGAGCAAAGCCAGGTGCGTCTATTGGAAACGGAAAAGCGACAGGAAGCCGAGGAAGAGCTGCTCCAGAGAAGACGTGCCCAGCCCCTGGGACCCTCCTGCCTTGCTTGCGTGGTATTTGGAGACTCCTCTGTGTTTTCGATACTTTCCTCAGAGAAACTTAACCCCTTTCGTGGGAAACCTGAATCATGTGCCACAAAAACGTAAAAAAAAAAAAAAAAAAAAGCTCAAAAAGAGAGTGACATATCCAGTGGTTGGTTTTTTGGATGTGAACTTTTAAAAAGCTGACTGAGACCATATTGCGTGCACCTTTCCCTGGAATCAGTGGACTAGTGTACGACCAGGCAACATGAAAACGGTGGAGAAGGCAGTTCTTTGGATACCCTCGACATGGACTGTAAACTGCTAGTCAGAATCGCAGCTCCAGCGTCCCGGCCAGGAGTCCCTGGGTGGGGGAGGGCTGTGATTCAAGCACCAGGGGAGCTCTGTGTTTAGCGATGGGGGCCTGCATTGGGGTTCTCGCCCCAAGTTCTCCCCCATGACTAACTCACAGCCTGTTTGCACAGCAAAGCCTGTGTGTCCTCTGGGACTTTGGTGCTATCACTAGTGACAGCCACAATGAAATGCTGTGCAAATCTGAACAGAATGTGTTTATCCTGTGACTTGAGTATTGAAAATGGCTGGACTAGTCCACAGGAGGAAATGAAATTCTCATGTCTATCCGCACATGTTCTCAGCACAGGATTCTCTTTTTTACCTATTCTTTCAGGGTGCTGATTGACTTTTTTTCAGATCGTGGGACCTTGGGTGCATCCAGTGTGGACAAGTGCTGACTAGCTGAGTGACCTTGTGGTGCTCTCCTGACCCATGTCCTGTGCCACCCACCAGCCAGGGCAGCCCCGTCTTTCTCTGTCCAGCTGTCCAGACTGATAGAGGTAGCCATCCCTGGTCTCAGGGATGAGACTTAGCCGAGGTTCAGACCTCCCTGCGTCCTCCCCAGCCACTGTCTGATGGTCTTTTTCCTATTAAGCAGCTGCCTGATTTTCTAGGCCAAATCTTTAGTAGTTTCTGGATCAAAACTTGCTTCTTGGAGCTGATGGCGCCATATCCTGCGAGAAATGCCACCTCTGAAAAGCAAGAGCTTCTGAAGAATGGAGTGCAGAAGAAATGCAACAGAAGCAGATTGTGCCCAGACTCAGTGGCGGGGTCCCGCCTACACAGTCTGTTCTCCTGCTGGGTTTCATGGAGTCCACATTCCGTGGGGTGGGGTCACTGCGGAGGCCCTTCAGGCCTGTCCACCACTGATGCTGGAGATTTGTTTATGTTCTCTTAGTGATAGCCTCTATTTGGGCTAAAAGGAGCTTTTGTACCCTTGAAAATACTGCCTCAAGTGAGTAAAAAACACCTGCTTTTAGACCTAAATGGAGTCACTGACAATCTCCTTGACCATCGGTCTGTGGTAGTCATGGAGACGGTGCAGGCCTAGCCGTCTGTGGTCTGGGAAGGAGCAGATGCCCGTGCTGACCCCCTCTTATGGGGGTATCCGAGGTACCATGCAGTTATCAAACTGGCTGCAAAAGGTGGGTGAGTGAGGGCATCAGGCCAGAATGAATGCATCTCAGTAAAATAAATCCTGTAGACATGGTGTGGAGCAGCTTGCGTGTTCACAGGTTGTGTGGCTAGCTTTCTTCCACTGGCAAATGTTCTCTAATGTCCCCTGAATCAGGGCATGCTCACCCCCACAGTGAGGGAATCTCAAAGGGCTTATTTGTTCCCTATTAAGCTACTGGAAGAAACCAAAAGAGGAAAAGAAAATGCCATTTAAAAAAATTGATTTTAGTTTTACCAACGAGACGGAGACTCAGATACTGTCCGACAGAAGTTTTTTCCTGAGCATTTAGGGTTGAAGAAATGCTTGTTCTGGATGATTGTCTGGGTGGCTTAGGACAAGCTTTTACATCTCCTTTATGAGAACTGAAGGCATTGCCGGCAACTAGCAAGGTCATAGGCCTGTTCTAAGGATTATTACATGCTTGTTCTTGCCTGAGTACCACCTGTTGGGCTGGGGACAGCCAGGATCATGTGTCCCTGGAAGCCGCGGGGGCAGGTGGGCACAGGGCCCTTGAGGCAGAGGCTTTCCTGGGCCTGCCTGGGAGGAATGTGTCCCTGGAGAAGTCCTGAAGCATGCGTGAGGAGAAGCGAGGTCATAAAGGGGAGGAATGGACCCATGTCTGCTTCCGAGAGTATATGAGGTTGAACATGATGAATGTAGAAGGTGGAAACTGAGAGCCTGCTGGACCTGACAGAAGAGCTCCACTCCTTCGGCAGGTGCTCAGTGAACGCAGACAGGGTGCCAGACCTTGTGTAGGTGCTGGGGGTTAGTGGTGGGGCAGAGGGAGGTCCCTGCACTCCTGGAGCTCATGGTTTCATAAAGATGACAGACGTTAAACACATGTAATGCTGAGGGGGTTCCTAAGGTCAGGTACACTGCAGAGCGGGGAGTTACATCCGGAGTCGGAAGTTTCTCTTCCTGAGGTGGCAGGAGCATGTGGGCTGGGACTAAAATCCAGAAAGTACCCAACATAGATACTGATTGCTTATGATTGGGTTGCTTGATGCAAAGTGGAAAAAATGGCCTACTGGTTAAGAGTCTGGGCTCTTGAGCAGTGGGGCTGGGTTTGGGCCACGTGACTTGTTCCACAGGGAATGATAATGGTAGTAGTACTTCACGTACAATACTGAGCGTAACGCTTGATTGAAACAGTCAGTGTCAAGAGCTGTTACCTTCTGTATTTTATTATAATTATCATTAGTATCCTTAGTACTGGAGCGAATGCAATCTTATAGCTCTAGAAACCTTCTGGGACCTTGGTTTATTGGAAAGTTGAACATTCACCATCCCTGGGAATAAACACTGAAGACTTTAGATTTCAGGTTTATCAATCCCAAGTGTATTATAACATTGGGTGTTTTGTGCCTTGAAAGCTAGTTCTAGCCATTCCGGTTCTAGATATACGCCCCAAAGAATTGAAAACAGGTGGTCAAACACACACTTGACTGCCCATGTATGTAGTAGCTCTAATTACAGTGGCTCCAAAGTGTCAGTCAGTGAGCGAATGGATGAGCAAATTGTGGAATGCACATACTGTGGACTGTTATTCAGCCAAAAAAGAAAGGAAGTACTGATACATGCTACAATTTAGGTGAACCTCAAAAACATCATGCTCGAAAAAAACCAGTCACAAAATATAACCTGTTATATGATTCCATTTGGGCCAGTTGACCTTTGAGCTACAGGGGTTTGAACTGTGCATGTCCGCCGACCTGTGGGTCTTCATCAATAAATACAGCACAGTACTGTAAATATAATTTTTCCTTCTTATGATTTTTTAAAAATATCATTTTCTTTTCTATAGTTTATTGTAAGAATACAGTAAAGAATACACATAACATACAAATATCTGTCAATCAACTGTTTAGGTGATCAGTAAGGCTTCTGGTCAACATCAGGTTATTAGTGGTTAAGTTTTTGGGGAGTCAAAAGTTACATGCAGATTTTCAACTGTGTGGGGATTGGTGCCCCAACCCGCACATTGTTCAAAGGTTAGCTCTATGTGAAATATCCAAAATAGATAAATCCATGGAGATAGAAAGCAGATCAGTGGTTGCCAGGGAATGGGGAGGGAGTGACAGAGAATAATTGCTTAATGGGCATGGGGTTTTATTTGGCATGATGAAAATATTTTGGAACTGGATAGAGGTGGTAGTTACACATTGTGAATGTGCTAAATGCCACTGAATTGTTTACTTAAAAATAGTTAATTCATGTTAATTTCATGTTATGTGTACTTCACCTCAGTGTACCATTTACATGATATTATTTGTAGATTACCATAATATCTCCTTTATATGACTTTACAATAATGCAAAATTATCCTGTCTGAGCATCTACTCAGAACCACCTCCATTATTTAAAAAAAAAAAAATTGTGTTCCGTGCTCCTCTGCCTTGTGCCACCAACAGCAAGGAGCCCAAGTGTAACCTTTCGTGAAGCTTTGGATAATCATAACGAATATGTTTAATATACCTTACTGCAATACAGTGAGGCACCGGGGCTGCCGAATGAGATAGATATTCACCCCCATCTCTTTTCTGATCAGGAGGAGGAGAGACTGGGGGCATCCCAGGGGAAGTAGCCAGACTTCACTTTTATGTGTTTGTGATCATATTGGTAAGTTGCTCAGAAGCATGCCTGGCCCCTGATGGCTACCTGCGTGTTTGTTAGTGTGATCTGAGGAAGGTCCCAGGGTCTCTGCTGTGGGCCCAGGGCTGCAAGGGGCTGAACTCATGAAGAAGTCAATGGCCCCTTCCCTCTCGGGCTTTCCAGTTTCCAGAAGCTGTAGGGCTGTGGATTTTCTCACTGATTTGGGGTGCTTTTTATTTTGGTCTTGTAGGTTGTTCCAAATGATGGAGGTGTCTAGAAATCTTAATAATAAATGAGTAAATCAGTTGATGACCACTCGAATTGTACCTGTACCTACTGACACCCATCTTTTTCCTCTCCTGCCTGTGGGGTAGTTGCCACTTCCAAGTTCAGGAATTAGCGGAAGCATTTTTTTAAAGAACTCCATTCTACATTCCGCTTCTCACTGGCCTCCCTTCCTCTCCAGCAGAGCCACCTACCTGCTTCCCTTGCTAATGATAGTTTATGGAGCGAGGCACCAGTTAGAGAGGTCTGAAGGGTTCAGGGGGAACTAGTAATAGGATCTAGGCTTTTCCCTTCAAGGTCGGTTGGTTTTTTAAGTCCACTCTAGGTTTATGGAGAGGAAAATTCATTACAATCTGACATTCTTTGGCTTTGGTTATGGAATGGATTTATAGCCCACTCCAGTTACAGCTGAGTGTGGGAAGACAAAACATATTCCCATTTGCTCTGATGGCAGAGTCCTGCATTTTCATCCTGGGGAGGGTTTCATGGTTGGGTTGTCAGAGAGTAACTCAACAACTGTTCATTCACATGGCATCTGCTGTCCCTAGGGTGGAGTGGTTCTGAGCTGGAGATGGTTGAGACATCCTTTGGCTGGACTGGCCAAGGGTACGAGCTAGCAAGCCCATTGTTCTCCTGGGTTGATGTTTGGCTGCACAGGAGCAGGTATTCAACTAAAGGCAGAGTGAGCACAAACATCTTTCCACATTGCCAAACGTGCAAGTGTGAGTATTCCTAGAGGTGGCAAAACTCTCATAACTTAGAAGAATAAAAAATCTTTTGCTCTAGATAGAAAAGGGTCATGATTAGGTTGAACCGGGATTATATCTTTGGGACATGAATGGCATTGATGGCAAATATTGTCCCTTAATAAACATAGCAGCTGTTTTGGGGGCCAGCCCAGTGACAATGGCCCAAGTATGACTGTGTCACAGTGCAGACCTGTTGGAAGAGTGTCAGTGCCCTCCACGGGTCCTTGGAGCCTTAGCTCAGTCAGTGCTACACAGAGGCCCTTGTTCCAGTCACTCAGTGTTTTATCTTTCCTATCTATGAAATGGATGCCATAACTGAAGAAAACTTGCATTATTAGGAAACTAAGTGATACAATTGCTATCATTATGTCATGAGTGCTTTGCTCAGCTGGACAGGCTTGAGCTGTTACCAGGCAAATAGTCCCAGTCAGATAGAGAACACCTGAAAAAAAAAATCCCCTTTATTCCAGCATTGCTGATGTGCCAGCTTCCTCTGTTGTTTTGCATCTGGAGAAGTCAGTTTTGATTTATTTACATATATCCTACCTTGTTCCTGAAAGGATGGAAGGTACCTTATGGAAATAATACAATTAAGCAAGATAAAAGAATCTAAATTGACAGGAGAGAAAAATGAAGTGAACAGACGTGAAGTATGAAACATTTGGCCAAGCTGTGTGTTTGGGGGAGGGTTTAAGATGGGGAGTACACACACTTCTCCCTGAAAGGAGTGTTGAACAAATGGTCCTAATCCAGCAGGCTTCCACTGAGCAACTGTGAAATGCCAAGCACTGTTCTGGGTGCTGGAATACACGTGGAGTCATCTCTGCAGTGGAACCCACGGGAGATGAATAGGGCCGTCAGGCCTTCAGGATGTCTTTATCATTTCGTTAGAAATGGATTCCCAGAATTTTGGCCACGGTGATGCCACCATTTTGGATTTTAAAATTTTTTACTGGCCTCTGTGCATAAGCTAAATGTGACTCTGGGATTGGTATTACTGAGGTTTGCAGATAATGGTTTGATTGCATTTTGAATGGATTCTTTTCCCAGTGTCATTTTATTTTAGGTTTTTTATGTGACCCACGACTTGGTTATGGAAATCAGCTTCATGCTCTCAATTACTATGACTGTGTAATTTCATAAGATTTAGTATCTGCTGCGAAGAGCCCTACTTCTGGTAGGGCGTTTAGCAGCTGCCTGCACCTCTGAACAGTCCATAGAATACCAAGTACCAGGCGCTGATTCAGTTGAAAGAGCCTCCCTGAGACTTACTGTGTGCGCTGTCAATATTTATCGCCTGTACTGCTCTGCAGCGCAGCTCAGAATTAACTTTGGATTAAGTAGTCAATCCTTGGGTTGGGACTCCATCTCTCCCACTCAGGACACCTCCTGTTCATGAGAAACCTCAGATAGATTGTGTGACAACAGGATCACTGAACCCAAACATAGCTGTGGATGGATGCTTAGGTTTGGGGAAATGTTTACTTGGAAAATTATATTCTTCTGCCTGATGGTCTCACATCTTGAAACAGTGGCCAAAGGCCAAGTAACTTAATTTCTTTTCTCATAAAAATGAATTATAAGGGCATTTCTTTCGCTTAAGGCCATTTTTGTAATTCTCCTGGACTATTTTGTCTGCATTCATCTGTGGAGGATGTTTGGTGGGTCCACAGTGGATCCACCTTGTTGGCAGGGCTGGCCCAGGTGCAGAATGGGCTGGCTCCCATGTCACGTGTGGCCCAAGTTGCTGGAGGCTGGGGCTTGTCAATTTGGAGCGGTGATGATTTTTCTGAGAGAATATGGCATTTCTTCTACTTTGGTGTTCATTACTCAACTAAAGTAAATGCGCCAATGAACAAAGGCCCATGGTTGACAATGAGGAACATAGATTTGGCAGTGGAGAAGGTTGACCATGTGATTACAGGAACGTGGGACAGTCTGTCCATCAGCCAGTGCCCGGATAATGAGGCGTACCATCTATCCCAAGAGTCCCGAGCATACAACAATAAGCATTTATTGCTAACTCATACTTGTGAGCATTGGCTGACGTACGCTTGGCTTAGTTCAAGCTGTAGATGGGTCCAGGTTCTGCTGCATTTGACTTTTACCTTCTCTGGCTCAGCAGGAACCTGAGCCACATTCTCATGGCAGAGGGCAAGACTTTAAGAAAGCAGGCCCACCTATGCCCAGCTCAAACACATTTCAAGCCTTTGCCTATATCTTATCTATCAGTATCTCCTTGACCAAAGTAAATCATGCGGCTAAGTCCAAAGTCAAGGGGTTAGGAAGTGTATCCTTACAGAAATGAAGGGAGAAAGAGTGTTTGCTGTGTAATAATCTTCCCAGGTACTGCATGAACGTGAACTTTCAGCAATAAGAAGGAAGACTGAGCATCTTGGAGCGCAGATGTCCTCATCCCCAAGTCAGTGGGCATGTGCTTCACCTTGAGGTGACTTTTCTCCTGCTGTGAAGCATGAAAGAAAGAAAGGGGGTCTTGGGGACTGCCGTGGCTGTTCAGTTTGTGGCAAAGGCATTTATTGTCCAGAAGGTCATCATGTGGTATTGAGTAGGAGACAAAAAACTGTGGTCCAAATTCCACATATGCATTTTGGGAAGAGGCTTTAGACGGTCTTTGCTATTTAGTTTGCTGAGAAATTTGTTCACTTCTGAAGGGACATGATTTGCCTCCCACCCTTTACACCATCTTTGTTGCTTTTTCAAAGCTGACAACCATGCAAGGATTTTAGTGGCTGAGAAAGGGGTATTGAAGATGTGAGAATCCTGGTCTTGTGGAAATGCCATTGCCCAGTTGGAGGCCTCTGTCTCTGGCCTTGCCCTTTCTTTGAGGGCAGGTGCCATCCACCTCACTTTGATGCTGGCAAGAGCCCTGAGGCTCTGGCTGGGGAAATCACTCTCATCAATGACATTCTGAGTGTCCAGGGCTGGAGTGAGGAGCAAACAGAGTTGCCTATTTGGTGGAATTCCAAGGAGATCGGGTCTATTCCTTCCCCACCCCCTCACCCTTTTCCCAGAAATGTCTTCACCACCCTTTTTTGGGGAATTCTGTCATTGGAATTTCCCACTACTGCAGCTCCTGTCTGCTTGTGTTTCCTTTGAAACTCAGTACTCTTGGGAGCAGTGACACCAAACATTACAGACACTGGTCTGCTTGCTAGCTCTTTGGTTCCTAGGTTGATTTCCAGCAGCTTAGAGCCAGGCCCAGTGAGAGGGGACAGGGGGATTGCTTTTGAGGGGAAGGGATAGGGATCTCTCAATAGTGTGGGAGAGTGGGAGGAGGGCCTGCCCCAGGGGGCATTGGGCAGCTGGCGGGTGAGAGGCAACCACTAATCCCGAGGCCCTTGGGCTGTGCTGCTTTGGAGTAGGACCAGTAGAGATTTTGCACTTGAGAATGCTAGACAGGCTCACCACATCTTCTTTTTCTTTCTATCCCAGAATTCAAGGTTGTTCTTTCTCTGTGCTTTTCAGGGACACCTTCTCTCCTGCCGCAGTGCTCAGTCAGAATCATAAAGAAGTGCTATCTACAATTAACTTTAATGATCTGCACTGGTGGAGGGAAGAAAAGACATAGAAAACATACAATCACTGGTCGTCGAGAATTCAGCATAAAATCCTCTCATGCTAGCATGGGAAGGGAGCCCAGACATTCCAGTTAACCGCCTCATTTTATATACAAGGAAACTGAGGCCCAGGAATGGGGAGGACATGCCTGAGGTCCCACAGCCGGATGGTGGCAGTGTTTCTGGAAGGCTCTAGAGAGCAGTGTTCCTGCCTGCTCCTGCCCTGTGCCCCACGGCCACGCACTCTTGGCTGGGCAGTCATTAGCCTAGTGGACAGTCAGCAGTGGGGAAGGGGAAGCCATGGGCAATCCCTTTCTGAGTCATTGTTGACCACATCAGGGTTTGCCTGTGATCCAGTACTAGCCCCAGGAGAAATGAAGAGCAGGTATCCAATTTCCCAACCCTCAAAAACCTTACGTAAGGAGTTTCCAGGCTCGGAAACTTCACACCAGTAGACCAGCCAAATAATCTCAAAAGATTATTCTGAGACAATTTGGGAGGTATAAGCAATTTTTCTGCTATTTAGCATTAAAAGGTGAGTCCCTGCGTGACGTATGTGTCTGGATAAGTAAATGGGCTGTGAATTTGTGATTTGAGGGTGTTGTGGATTTTGTTTAGACAAGAATCCCTTCTCTCTCTACATGTATGGAGCACCTACTGTGTGTCCAGCTGTATTATGTTCATTATAAATTATCCTGTACTGTGTATAAGGCGGCTTTGGAAATAGATAAATTATCTTCCTTACAAATGGGGAAATTGAAGTGCAGGGCATTAGGAACTTACATGGGGTCACCCAGGGGGAAACGGTGCTGCAGACTCAAACACAGACCCGTGCAGTATTCCCTTGGCCAGAGCAAGTCTGAAGGTAAGGAGCCCAAAGCCAAGGTGCACCCCACAGGCGTGGAGGGACAAAGGCGTTCTGCGCAGTTGCAAAGCTTCCTGCTCCTATCAACGGAGCCACACTGGAGACAGGGACAGAGACAGACGGAGGTCAGAGAGAGAGAAACCCAGTCATTGAGAAGGAGTGGTTACAGCTGACCCCCCTGTGATCAGAACTGGAGTCCCCACCTTGGCACAGTCCTGAGCCATCACTAATCCTTTGTTGGAGGTGTGTTTGGGCGGGAGCGCTTTCAGATACCTCCTGCCCCTTGCCCACCCCTCTTCATTCTCCCTCGTGACTCCGTTGCTGGATGAAGAAAGCGAGGTGAGGGAACGGCCCCACCCCGCTCTGCTGATATAGCATTCCCGGAACAGACTTCCTTCTGGTCTCCATGTCAAGCACACGAACATCAGGTGTGTTGGGAAAGTTCTTTTGAAATTGAGGCTGGAGATGTATTTCTCAACTGTCTGGCAGAGCACAGCATGACTGAAGGAATGATGATGGGTGTTTCACCGCTGGGAATTAAGGATGGGAACATTTTTTAATCAAGCTCTGGGTCTTTTCATTGGAAAGTGCTACATTTGATCTGAAGATAATGTGTGTTGAGTGAGCAGCTGCCAGATTTTCCATAGTTCCTGGGTTCAGGGTAGAGCTAAATCGAAAGACTCTGTCTCTGGTTCCCATGATGATGGAGTAGCTGCGGAGTCAAAAAGCAAACCTGCAAGGTGATTCTGTGCAGGTGAGCATGCCAACCATCCTGACCACAGGGTTGGGGGCTGGGGGGGGGAGTACATAGACCATGGCAGGGGGCACACAGATCACAGGGTTGGGGCTGAGGTTGGGGGGATTACACAGACCGGGGGGGGTCACACAGATCACAGGGTTGGGATTGGGGTGGGGGGTACACAGACCACAGGGAGGGTATGGGAGAGCACACCAACCTTCCGGTGGGCACCCTGTCAGTGGAGCATAGTGCCATGTGGGGATGTGGGGGAGAGAGGCACACAGACTGCCGTGGGAAGTGGGCTAGAGCAGACATTTCCTGTCTCCAGGGAAGCAGAACCTAGAGATGGCCACGTGGCTAGAGCTGGAAGGCTGTGGCTTAGCACTGTGAGTGTGGACAGCAGGAGCCCTGAGAGAGGCCTTTGTGGCCCAGGAGGTGACGGAGCGCTTGGTTCAAGATATGAATAGACACTTTTCCAATGAAGACATAGAAATGGCTAACAGACACATGAAAAAATGTTCAAAATCATTAGCCATCAGGGAAATTCAAATCAAAACCACCTTGAGATACCACCTTATGCCAGTTAGAACGGCAAAAATGGACAAGGGAGGAAACAACAATTGTTGGAGAGGATGTGGAGAAAGGGGATCCCTCCTACATTGTTGGTGGGAATGCAAGTTGGTACAGCCACTCTGGAAAACAGTGTGGAGGTCCCTTAAAAAGTTAAAAATTGAACTACCCTATGACCCAGCCATTGCACTACTGGGTGTTTACCCCAAAGATACAGACGTAGTAAAGAGAAGGGCCATATGCACCCCAATGTTCATAGCTGCATTGTCCACAATAGCCAAATCATGGAAGGAGCCGAGATGCCCTTCAACAGATGACTGGATTAAGAAGCTGTGGTCCATATATAATGGAATATTACTCAGCCATCAGAAAGAACGATTACACAACATTTGCAGCAACATGGACAGGACTGGAGGAGATAATGCTAAGTGAAATAATCAAGCAGAGAAAGACAATTATCATATGGTTTCACTCCTTTATGGAACATAAGAACTAGGAAGATCGGTAGGAGAAGGAAGGAAAGAATGAAGGGGGGTAAACAGAAGGGGGAATGAACCATGAGAGACTGTGGACTGTGGGAAAGAAACTGAGGGCTTCAGAGGCGAGGGGGGTGGGGGATTGGGAGAGGCTGGTGATGGGTAGTAAGGAGAGCACATATTGCAGGGTGCACTGGGTGTTATATGCAAGTAATGAATCATGGAACATTGCATTAAGAACTGGGGACGTACTGTATGGTGACTAATATAACAAAATAAATATTATTAAAACAAAAAAGATGCTGCTTCTTGGTGGGCGTCAGAGGGAATGCTAAAATGACCCGAGTTGCCACTGCCCTGGCTGGTGCCCAGCTCTAATTGTGTTGCATCCCAGGGAGGGAAGGAGCTTTTGTTTGCTTTCTTGTTTGTACGGTTTTTCTCTCTTTGTTACTTTCCCAAGGGAACAGTTTCTGATTGGTGATGGATGGCAGCTATTTTTATTTTATCTTATTGCCACGTGTGTTTATTGGGGTTAAATCTTCGTCTTTCCTTTACATATTATGAAGGGAGAGAGATGCTTTGCATGCGTGTAGCTCAGGTCGCATTATTTAGACATGCTCATAGTTGGTTCAAATCGTCTGTTCTTTCTTAACTGAAAGAACCCACCTCAGGGAAGCAGTGAACTCAGGTTTTGCTGAGATGCTAAATCAGGGGTGTGGGGTAGGTGCGTGAGCTGCCCATCCCGCCTGTTCCACGGTCCCCAGTGCGTGATCACACCAAGAAGGCCCTGGGTTTGTTGCAGCAGGGCCACCCTGGCCTTCAGAGCCAGAGCCTTCAGTGGGAAGTCTGGGAAGGTGTAGGATCACCCCTTGGGCTTGGGGACTGTCGGCTGAGTACATAGAGCATTTAGCTCGTTAACTCATGCCAGTGCCCATTTTATAATGGAGATGTCTGCACACTCATGTGCGGGGGTTAAGTCCCTTAAAGTGGGTTCAGATTGTCTTTTTCTTTTCAACTTTGTGTTTATGTTTCATGGTTTAGTAGCCAGAAGGGCCAAAGGAGAAAGACGCAGGACTGCATTAGGATGCAGCCATCCATTTCCATGTGCTCTGGGGTCAGTGCATGGCAAGGTGAGGGTGGGCTGGAGGCAGACCAGTTGGAGGGGGTCCTGGCTGAATGGGAGGTCCTAGTGGGACTCAGGCACGTCCACGAGGGGCCTCAGTGAAGGCATGGTGGGGATGTGGTGGTCAGCAGTGATGCTGTTGGGGGTTTCAGTGATCTCACTGAGCTCAGGCTCCTCCTCTGTGAGAAGGGGTAAGAATAACTCTGTGCGGGGGGGTTGGGAGGGGGATCACAGAGAACTGTGTTCACAGACAGAGGGTATGTCAAGGCTTGGACCAGGGCTGGTTCACGGGTGGCAATGCTGAAGGCAGTAGGATGACAATTCTGAAAGATAACTGAAAATGCCTAGTTTTCAAAAGCGGCTGATGTATTCCGTGAAGATGCCCGGGGACTGTGGCCCAGCTCTGCTGCCTGCCTTCCCATTCCCAACACAGTGGTCTTCCCACTTGGGAGCTTGGGCCCACAGCCTTCCCTCCACCTGGAAGGCCCTCTGTTCAAGCTCACCTGCTTAGTGGAGCCTCCCCGACTCCTGCCCCTGAGGAGCGTGGTGTCCTTTCTCCTGCCCCATGGCCAGTGGCCAGCCTCCTCCATACAGGCCTCCTCTCAGAGTAGAAGTTGAGGGCTTGGGCATCTCTTCTACTCAGCACAGAGCCCCCGGGGAGCAGGAGCTGCATTTCCCTAGAGAGGGGCTTCAGAAATGCCAGTGAGTCCAAGTACTGTTATCTGCAGCGTCAGTCTCCAGGAGAGCGCAGTGAGGTCTGGCTTGCTCCTGAGGGTGCATGGTAAAGGTATGGTGGTGATGGGGTGAATTTGGGCTTTTTTCTCACAGTAGGGGCTGTGGCAGAGCAGTTGCAAGGGAGCTGTCCTGCTCAATGCTTGCAGTGGCCCTGGAAGGAGGGGACGTTTGCTCCCCTTTGTAGGTTTGTAGAATTTGAGAATTGAGGTGTTAAATAGCTGTTCCGAGTCACACAGCTGTTAACCGGTGGACTTGTGAGTAGAATCTGGCTTTTCCTGGCTCCCAGACCAAGGCTGAGTGCTAAGCAGCTAGGGGTCTTGGGCGGAGGGTTCCTTTATGCGTACTTGAGGTCAAAGCGCGTATGAAGTGACCCTCAGACTCCATTTCAGCACTGGTGTGACCCTCTGTCCCCTGAGAGCTGTGTGGAGGTGCTGTACCCGGCATCGGAGAAGCCTGGGGGTGGCACTGGTGATGTGACTTCACATAACAACTCCCCATTAAAGTTGGCACAGATACTCCTTTGTCACTGGCCAACTGGTCTTCCCATTTCCACTCATAATGAAGGACCTTGGAAGCACATGGCCTGTCGGGTCCATAGGTCTTGTGGAGGGGGCCATTCTGGGGAGAAGGGGCTGGAGGGCCTCCAGTTTTCTCTTCTGTGCTGTGCCCCTCGGGAACTTCTTGGGAAGTACGTCATTCGTCATTCGGGTATTGTTGGTTTTCTTGAGCCCCTTCATTCTCTTGATAACAAAGAGCGTTACTAAAGGTCATTTTAATTCTTAAAGCATTCAGGGACTGGTAATGACCAAACTAATTAAGTTGTAGGAGACGACATGAGTGAAATTTGGTGGTTGGCAGGACAGGCTCCTGTCTCCAGGCTCAGGCGTCATTCTTAGGGTGGGGGTGGCGGTGTGGATTGGGATGTGGCCCCGGAGATGGAGCCCAGCCTTCTTCCCATTGCTCTCAAGCAGTCTGGCCTTCATGCCACCCAACTTTGGGGAAGCTGCGTGAGACATTTTTGCTGCAGGAAACCTCACGTTTAAGTTCCATGAGGAGTAGGAACAGTGTTTTTGGCTGGAAGAAGGGTGTGGAGTGGCATCTGCAAGCATGTGGGGACGCCTGCCAGTTGTTTAGGGAGAATGATACTGTTGAGGCCGTGGTGACTTTTCGAGACTCCAGCCCCAGACCAGGCTGAGCAGACTCACTGAAGGGCAGACCGACCCCTGAGAGCAGTCTGCTGGCTGGTTACGAGGCACATCTGTATGGAGCGTGCGTGTGTGTTCACACGATCTGTGGCCCCACGTAGGGTGATGCTTCTGAATATACCCAATTTAAAATCCTCACAGGGCTCACCGTCTGCCTTCCCGATGACAGGGTTTGGGCAAGTAACGAAAGACATTTCGGCTTCACAATATCAAAAGTGTACTCGGTGTAGGAAACTGCTGCCGTTTCCAGAACATGCTGCCTGTGGCTATGCCCCAGGGGCTGTCATTCTGGGGCCAGGCCACACCGATCTTACCATGGCCCAGAGTAAAAGCGAGAGAGACACAGAAACAGTTCGTCATTCACCCCCAACCACAAAGGAACTCCTGCGGAGAAAGGGTGCTGTGTGCGAGGTAGAGCTTACCATGGAAAGCTGCTTTCGAGAGAAAGCAGCTCATCAATGCCCAGCCCTGGCATTCTGGTCTGGGGAGCGTGCCACTTCTGTCATGTGCTGGGAATGCCATTCAGTGCTCAGTTGAGCCGCCTGGGAACTCTGGAGAGGCTGCTGAGATAGCAAGTGTTAATAGCCGGATTAAGCTGGTCTGTGAATCAATAGCATGCTTTCCCAAAGCAATTGTACAAAATGTTTTGTCTTAATTAGACTTAAGGCACGAACCACTGGTTCTCCTGTGTTTTTGCTCTCTGCATGGTGCCCTTTGGTTAGCAGACCGGGAAGGGGCATGTTCACAGCATGTGTGGGGCACCCACCCTCACAGAACAGTGAGTGCCTGGCGGAAGCTGCACAGTGAGCTGGGGCTGGGCCTCATCTGGTCACGCCCTGGAGTGTGTTTGTGCCAAGCCCGGAGCCGGACGTGCACCTGTGTCAGTCCTCTCTGAGAATTCTGCAGGGGCAAGGCTCTGCATTGCTCAGGGACCCATGGGCCAGTGCGAGGAAGCTGCCCCCTGGACCCAGCAGCGTGTGAGTCTGAGGAGGAGAGGCGGCTTCCTGCTTCCCTGTCTGGGCCCCGGTGGCTTCTCATGTGTTCACGGGGACCACACTGCTGTGTGTTGTGGACCCATGATCTCTGCTTCCCTCCCCCACGCACCTTTGTGGACCTTTCTTCCTCTGCATTCCTAGTTCTCTTTTCACTCACGTGGCTTGTGGACTCATTTGCCCAGTTTTTCACTTTTCAGCTCTGGGTTCTGAGGTTCCATGGCCTGCAGGATAGTTTGGCTAAGGTAAACAGTGATACTCATATTCAAGTAAGGTATTGGTAAACCTGACCTCATGCTTGTGAATAAAGCAATATTTCTGATGTTGGGAGGTGGCCGTGTGGTGAGTGTTGTTCATTCAGTGGCAAAAGGAAGATCACATGATGATCGGGCCCCTGCAACCCTGAGGCCGGTCACTGTAGGTCTTCAAAGTAACTTTATCCTAGGATTTTATTTCACTTTAAGTTCAGTGTTTTGTTTTCTTTTTTTTTTCCTGGCTCTAGTATGTGGATATTTCAGGATAGGTGGCCTCATGTGACCAGACCATCGTCTTGGTCTTTGCACTTGGCAGCCCCTGCTGCCATCACTTTGAGTTCTTCAAGTCAGGGATAGGCAAAGGGACAGGACAGATTTCCCGGTCACTCTGAGGGAGGAAATTTGCGTGAAACAGATGTAGTTGTGAGAACTAAAACGTGATTGGGGATGTTTCTTTTTCTTTTTTTTATAATAGTTTTTTATTATGTTATGTTAGTCACCATACAGTACGTCCTTGATTGGGGATGTTTCTGATCCACCTGGAAGGAAGTGGGGATGGCACTCCACCTGGCCTTGTTGATCCACAGCCCTCTTGCAATTAGATTAGTGAGAGAGTGAAGGCCTGGGGAAGGAGGCAGAGGGGCTGAGTCTGTTAGCAACACCTCCTGCCATCTCACAGGGGTCCTGCAGGAGGCAATATATTCTTATTACTCCATAGTTGAGGTGGAATAACTAAAACCTACGGAAGCTCAGTGGTTTCCTTGAAGTCCGGTGGCTTCCGAGTGCTGGCCTGGAACCAGGACTTGGGCCTGTGGGCCAGGTGGAGCGCAGGCTTCGTTACTCTCAGCTCCCTTACTGGCCACCCATATGGGCCGGAGCATGAGGGCTGGCTGGCTGTAGTCCCTGTGACCAAGAGACCCCTTGATTACAGTGAGCAAGGAGCCTCTACATAAAAGTCCTTCCACTATAATGCTAAAATCCCAAAGCACCGAAAACTGAAAACGTACTTCTCCTGTGTTTGGCACAAACTCATTTGACCGCAAAACGCAACATGTGCTATCATGAGTCCATATAAGTTAGTGGTATCTATGTTTTCTGCATAAATATGCTGCAGGGCAGGACCTATAGGGAGGATTTATGAAACATAGGGGAGGTAGTGATTCTGCTTTTCCAAAATCTAACCATTTCTGAATCCCTAAGCCCATCTGTCATCAAGGGCTTTTGGCAGTGATGTGGGTCTGCATTTGAAAGGATGAATGAGCGATTCTTTGATCCTGCCCAGATCCTAGCTGTGCCACTCTCCTCCAGCTGGGAACTCTGTGAAATACAAGACTGCCTGCTTTCCCACACCTCGGGCCTCCTGGCCTACATCCACATGCTCTCTCAGGGTGTCAGTTACTTGCCCGTGACACTCAGGTCTTCAGGTACCTGCCTCACGGGAGGCCAGTCAGGTTGTCAGAGATTAGAAAGAGGCAGTAACCACATGACACAGAACTTTGCATCCAAATTTTGCAGTGCGGAAATTTCTTTAAAGGACTGGTTTCTGCTGGGATCCCACAAATAGCTGCTTGACCTCCCCTGTGGTGGTTCCCAAGCATGTCCGGTGATCACCGCCCTCCCCTGATGCCTGATACCCAGTGGGAAAGCAGTACCAGTGTCTGCAGACCATCTGGACTCCAAACCACAGGTATTAATAAATGGACACCTTTATTTGTGAGCTTATCAAGAACATAAGCAAATCTTTTTTTTTTTTAGTCTTTAAAATTTTTTATAGAGGTGCTCAGGCACCTAACAGATGTCCAAGTTTCTGAGAACACCATGTGTGGGTACCACTCTCAGATGGCTTCCACTTGGCCCTGCAGAGTCACCCTTGCCCTTGTGCCTATGTGTACCTAGGAGGATGAGCTGTCTGGACCACATCCTGGCACATGGTTGGCTTTGTCCAATAGGAAGCATGTCCAAGAGGAAGAACCATGGACCAGGATGTTACTGCCTGTTGCCTTCTACAGAGGCCTCTGCTCCTGTCCACAGAGCTCCTCTGTCTGGGCTCTTCAGAACTCTTTCTCTTTTTCCTCTCTGGCTCCAGGATGCTAAAATTATGCCAGTGTTGCTAGTGGTAGGGGGCTGCCCTACCCTGGATGCAATGTCCTAAACCCTGCCCACACTCCTAGAAATTTCCCTCATACAAACTCTCTCAGTTACCCAGTTGAGTATGTTATCTCTCTTCTCCCAGGACCTGCCCGATAAAACTACCAAGCCAAAAGAATGGTTCATTCTTGCCATGGGCAGCCATGTGGCACTTTGGCTGATTGCTGCCAGCTGGTCGAGTTGTCCCTTCGTGATGTCATTGGTCTTAATACAATTTCATCGGCCTCATGTCCCAAACTACCTTGTTGGCCAAAGGTGGAGGCTGCCAAGAAAATGCATTGAACTTCTATCTCCAAGAACTTGCAAAACCTAGATACGTGGCACTTGAAACCATTCAGAAAAGGCAAAGCAATCAAAATCCTCGCACCTTATGAGAAAAGGAAGTTAAAAATCAGGATGACTGTTATTAGCTGTAATTGCTTTTGCGTTCCTCCAGTAGGAGTTATGGGAGCCTTGGCGTCCAGGAGGTTGCCTTAGTCCTTAATGTATTAGGGCACGTGAACACTTGGAGGTGTTCTTGTCTAAAGACCAGTTCACAAAAGAGGCATTTTAATGTGAACATGCCAGCTCTTAAAATTGGTTGAAGCCAGAAAGAGTGTTAGCCTACAGAGATGTCATTAAAGACATTTTTCCTCCCTACATTATTAGGCACCCCAGGTGACCTCCCAGAACAGAATTTTCTGGTCGTGTAGGCCTGAAGTCACCCCACTCTTTTCCTGGTGCAGGTTGTTATATGTTTCCTGACAGCACAATGGGATTTTTTCAAGGCAAGGCATTGTCACCAAAGGAGACTGACTTATTTTGCCCTTTGCTACCATTTTTTTCTCCTTGCACGATGGGGTCCTGTCAAGGTCCGGGAGGTGGCTGGCCCTGATCCTTGCCTGTGGAATGGGGCAAAAGTGGTTGTCACGATGGAGGACACATGGGGGTGAGATGGCAGATGGCTAGAGAGCTACTACAGGATGACTGAAATCACTTTCTTATTTAGTAGCTTCTGGAAATCTTTATGCCCATGTGGTAGAAAAACAGATGGAGATACCGTAAAGAAAGCGGTACCAGTGTCTGTAGAGCATAAGAGAATGCATCTTGACTCCAAATCACAGCTATGAATAAATTGACAAATTTATTTTTGGGCTTATCAAGGACATAAAAAAATCATTCTGGCTGGCAAATGAAAATGGCATTGTGTCGCTCACTAACATTCGTTTGTCAACTGTTCTTGGAATGGGTGTTAAATTATAACTGAGGAGCTGGCATTCTAAAGCCGAACTGGGATTTTCCAAGCTGTCAAATGAAAATTATTAACTATCTCTTCTTCCATCCTTCCTCTGTTCCCCTGCAAAAAGAGCCCTTTCTTTGCTGTCATATGACTTGGAATGCACGCTCTTTGCGCACACAGTGTTGTAATGAATGCCACATTATCACCAACTGGCTGGAGATGATTCTTCTCATTATTTGCTCCCAACTGGAGTAAGATTTCAAATCCTTTGGTTGTACATAAAGGAGCCTTAGAAACAACCATTTCAGAGAGTGCGTTGACTAAGAGTTGTGCTTACTATTCTGTAGAGAAGTGCTCTTTGTTTATGAGTTTGGATTTTCTTGAAGTACATCTCAGTTCAGTAAAAATGAGTCTACGAGGCTCCACTCTTACAAGTACCTTTGGCTAAATGTTGGGCATTTAGTGGAAATCTGTGTAAAGACATCCGTAATAAAGGTCACCATGACGTAGCGCTGGGATGTCTTTGTTTTTGATTTTGAGGCGCATGGGGGGCTGTGTTAATTTTCATCACCTCTGTGACTCTCTCGCTCTGGCTGGCAAAGGGGTTGTGGCTTCACGTTACAAAATGGAAGATGAAGAGTGGCAGGTGCTTGACTCGTGGGAATGAATGCTGAGGGAGGATATGTGGTTGTGGAAAACCCCTATTGTTGATGTCTTAGAGCTTTTTTTTAGCCCCGTACTGGGTGACAATGAAATCTTAAAAAGTGGGAAAATAAGAAACCAGTTAACTTTTTCATACTAGCAGCTTTGTTCATCTAACATACTGTGGGGTTGACCTAGGTGATTGCAGAGGTCCCGTGCAGCTCTATATATAATTCTTGGATTCTAAACCTTAGGGGCCCTTTGACCTGGGATCAGTGCTTCTATTCTTTAACATGCTGACTGACCGTGGAGGGATCTTAGGGCTTCAGAGGGGAGGGGGTTGGGGGAATGGGATAGGCCGGTGATGGGTATTAAGGAGGGCACGTATTGCATGGTGCACTTGGTGTTATATGCAAGTAATGAATCATGGAACTTTACATCAAAAACTAGGGATGTACCGTATGGTGACTAACATAATATAATAAAAAATATTATTAAATTAAAAAATGCAGATTCTGATCCTGTAGGTCCAGGGAGATGCCTGGGAGTCACCAATAACCAAAGAAGCTCTCCGGTGATAGCAGTGCTCCCGACCCATGGGTCACATTTTGAGTACCATGAATGTAGGTAGCCAAAATTGTGTGGTCCTGGGTGAACCAAATCCTTTCTTCATCTTCTTCAGATTTTCAGAGCTCATCACATTATTTTTTCTCTTTGGCAATAAAGAGAAACATGGAAGGCCAAGGGGGAACTTCTGTTTCGAGTAATCCAGTGCATTGCATCTGGGCACACAATAAATATTTATTAGATTAATTGAGTGGGAGAAGAAATGAGTGAATTTGGGCATATATGTAGCACAGAATACTCAGGCTCCCCCCCACCCCTCCCTCACACACACGCATGTTCATACACACACATGTGCACACATACACACCAGATTCCATTACCTGGAATGTCTGTCACCCAGCCAAGCTCCCATGTCCTTATTCTATGGTGCTCAGTCCATTTTCCTCAGACTTCTACATGTACCGTGTCTGAGCATATTTCCTCCGACTAAAATGTCTTCATCTAACCAAAGCCTATCGTTTTTCTAGATCAGCTCAAGCCCTAACTCCTCCATAAAGCCTCTGACTCCCTCTCTCCCTCTTTCACCCCTAGTCTTTGGAAGCAAGGACACAGACCCCCAGCCCAATCTGCCCCTGCTCTGGCAGTCCTCACAGAGGCCCTGCTGTTGCTCATGCACCTTTCCTGGCCTCAGGATGGGGCTTCAGAATCCTTTACAACACTGTGCTCTCGACAGCCTTTCACAACGGCTTGAGACATCTTTTTCATCCTGCCTTAGGGCGTAAGTATCATCTCTGCTCTCTGTGTATGTATTTTCTGCCTCTTTGGCTGGATGGTGAGTTTGTTAGGAGTGGGGACCACGTGTACGGCTGCTGGCTTTGTCACCATTTCCCTGGAGCACTTGGCGTGTGGTAGGTGCGTAGTAAACGATGACCTGGCCGCCCACAGCAGCTCTGGCACATATATTCCCATGTGCTCACTCCGTTCCCGATGGGAAGTGTCCAGAACTGGTCACTGAGTGGGTCAAACAGAACTTAATTTGAGATACTTTTCTCATGAGTCTGGGGTACAAGGCAGGATGTACCATTTAACACAATTTCCTTAAAAATGCTGTCAAGACAATATGGAGAAATGCCAGAAAAGCAACAACAGAAGGCTGTCAGGAGGAAGAAGAAACAGGGCAATTTCTACTTTCTTGCATAATGCTTGAGGAGGAGGGAAGTTTTTTTGATTTTTAATGTTTAATGCAGCTGCCTCTGTTGCTCTTGGTTGAGCAAGGCCCACCTACTCAAAGTGTGAGTAGGGTGGTGTGTGTCATTCCTGACGGCTGGGGGCTGCCTCCCTGCCACACAGGGTCAGGGGGTGGGATGCTAGGGAGGGGGCTCGGCACTCGGGCCCACGTGGCTCTTGGGCCGCATGTCAGGGGAGTGCTTGTGAGATACCACAAAGCCCTTTCCATCCTGGCGGTGCTCTCAGAGGCTGCAGCCCCTGTGGTCTTCTGGGGCCAGGCAGCCCTGGCATCATGGGGAGAAACTGGACAGATCTGGGGAGGCTGAATCACTTTCCAGGGGGGCACGGGGCCCACCTGCTCCCGCCAGTTCCTCTTTGCTCCCCAGCCGCTCCCAGGCTCTGGGTTCATCCACAGACTTCGGAGTGGGAACCTCTACTTGGCAAAGTCACCAGTTTCAAGTGACCACTGCATCTCAGCTCTGTCGGGGAGCTGCTGAAAGCCAAGTCATATCTGATGTTTCTTCAGTCTGAAAATAGTATGCATTTGTAAATGTTTCCTTCCAACTAAAAACGTTTATGCTCATGACAGGAAATGTGGCATGTATAAATGTATAAAAATAACGTTTAAAGAAGGTAGAGAACTTGCCCTTTCTGTAATCCAGAGAAAACCCTTGTTAATATTTTGGTGTTCTGCATATGTGTTTGTTTTCCAAACATGACTGGGATCATGTTAAACATGAAGTTTTGTATCCTGGTCTTTTCACTTAGTGCTGTACTTAGCTAGAATATTTTCACTTCATTAAAACATTTTTTTAAGATGGGATATTTAATAGCTGTGGAAATAAATCATTACAAAATTTCTCATAATTTATGTAACCATAGAGCTTATTCCATTTTTTTTCTCTACTTGAAATAATATTATCCTTTTGTTTTAAGTAGCATTTCCTGATTTCTATTTTGGACATTTTTCTTCCATATCATTTTCCTTTTCTTTTCTCTTTTGCCCATTTTCTGTCCTCATACTTTGCCTGAAGAATACCCGTCTCGCGGAGATGGCATCGGAAGGGGGCCACAGCTGGCTCGATGGCTGTGGGCTATTTACACAGAATGTGGTGGCCTCATAGTTACAGGCAGGAAGACTGGACTTTTGCTGAGATACCAGTGAAGAAAAGTGCGTAGAAAGAAGCCCCACACCTTGACGTGTCTGGGAGGCTCCTGCTCTGTGGCAAATTCACGAGGTGGTGTCCATCAGGCTCCAGGACAGCCGCACGCCAGGAACCGCGCCTGCGTTCGTGCCGCCTCAGGGATGGCACAGCAGAGGGAGGGAAGGGTGAGGAAAATCCTCCTTCAAAAAATATCCAGCACTGTGATGCAATTATGCAGGTCCACACGCCAGCCGTAGTCTTCAGGCTCCTCCTTTCTCTTGTGTCTGCAACCCCACTTGTCCGACATGGCAGTATCCATTCATGCATCACCAGGACCGCCAAAATCTAGGAAAGGAGCTCTGGCCCTGGCCTGCCTTGTCTTAACTGGTCTGAGCATTCAGCACTTTGTCAGTTGCCAACAGTCCGGGCCACCAGAAAGAGGGAAGGCTGGCCAGCGACAGAAGGGGGGCCGCCCCCTTGCTCACCCACACGGCCACCCCCCTCCACTGCATGGTTGGAGTCAGCTTGCCCCAGGCCAGGTGGCATCATCACTGAGCCCACTGACCACTAGAAGATAAAGGGTATAAAGACCATGCCAACCCGGGGGATCCTTCTCAAATTAAATCCAGTTTCCCAGACTGATTCAGTTGTCCCTGGGGGCCATGCTCTGTCAACATGGGCGTAGGTTATGCCAAAGAATAAGTACCCTGTCCTAGCATCCTCACTTGGCTATCAGAATTTCTTAAAATCACCTGCATGGAATCAATGTGAAGAAAATAATACTCTCTTGCCCACGTTTAGGTAGAAAGTTCGTAGTTTATTTTCAGACCAAGAGTCCGAAGAACCAGGAGAACAGTCCACATTCACTCCTTGCCCACATTTCCTTGCCATGTAGAGGCCACAGTTTGAGTAGCCCTGACTCTTGACCCATGGCCCACATCCTCACGTGTGTCCTCCAGGAGCGTTCCTGCACGAGGCGTCCAGCACCGAGGGGTGTCCCTTCTCAACATGGTCTGTCCTCTGCCTGAAAAGTGATCATGGAGTCTTCCTTCTGAGCCATTAGCAGGGAGCTGTTTGTGGTCTGTGGTTGTTCCTTGGGCCCCTCCATGTGATAAAGTTGCTCTAGCCATACGTTTTTCTTCTGTTGTTTCAAAGGAGGAGTCTGTGTGCCAGATCAAGTTTCTTGGTAGGAGATTTTGCTCTACTGGAGAGCTTCTCCACGTAGGTGCTTCGGCCTTGCCCTCCTTCACCTGACTGTCAGATGTGCTTCTGTATGTGATCTGGGGACTCCGAGGGGAAGAAGGCAGGTGCAGTTGCTGCAGGGGCAGGGCCACACCAGGTACACGGCATCCCCACCTGAAAGGGGCCTACTTGGGGGGAGGCTCTCCTGGGGAGGAGCCGGCTCAGCAGCGGGCAAACCCCTGACCCAGAGCCACTGTGCAGGTGCACACAGAGGAGGTGCAGAAGCGCTGAGAAAGAACTCGGGAAGGAGAGAAGCGGCGGGGGAGGCTGTGTTCAGTAGCGGACACAGAGTTTTCTCAGTGGTTATTTTAGCTAGTATTTGTTGAACATGGACAGTATATAGGCTGCGGTATGGGTGCGTTAGGTGGGGTAGCTCACCCCAAGGGTCTAGCCATCCATCCCTCTCCCCACTCATTCATGTAACTCACTTCCTGAACCCCTACTGTATGCCAGGCCCTGGGGCCGGCCCTGCGAACATGGTGGTAAGTAGCTCCAATCAGATTCAGCTCTCAGGGTGCTCCTGGTTCAGGTGGGACAGACAATTCGGATGTAAACACCCAGTACACATCTACAAGTTGTGGTAAGTACCTCCGAGAAAGTGAGCAAGGAAGAACAGTAAACATGGAAGGAACCTGCACTGGATGGGGAGTCAGGAAATGGGTCTGAGGAGCTGATCCCCAGGGAAGAATTTGCTCTTGAAGGATAACTTCCTTCATTGACATTATTTTTATATTATTTCTACAAATGCTGTAAGTAATAGAAAAGACTAATATCCGCTTACCTTCTTTGAGGATACCCTTTGCTAAAACAGCTGAGAGAAAGCCCAGGAAAGGGAAGGGAAAAGAGGTGAGATTCTGCCACCAACGTGATGAGAACCTCAACAGCCACCTGGATAAGGAGGCAGCAGGCACCTGTCCTAGCCTCTCCCCTTTCCCCCACTCCAGGCCCCCAGCCTCCAGGTATAACCCTGAGCTGACTGACAGCCATGCTGGCACGTGGTGTGATGTGAGGATGTGTCCAGCAGGGGTGTCCTTTGCTGGTTAGAGAGGTACCGTTCCAATCAGACCTGTCTGTAAGGAGAGGGAACCACAAATGAACAGGTGTCCTGGGCAGCATCCGGGGAGGCACGGAAGGTATGAGACAGTAGAAGTTGGTGTAAAGAAGTCACCAGATAGATGGAGAGAAGCAGAGGAGACAGAGAGGGCAGGGCATGCACACACAAACCCAGCTGTTCTTCCAAGGAGCAGGGGCTACGCGTGGGTTAGACGGAGGTGGGAGGGGAACTGTCTGTCTGAGGAGGTCTCACATCTGGTCAGGTTTGTGTATGGTCAGCACTGGGGTGGTGGCTGCCCCAGGGCCCATGGCCTGTAAGTTCCAGAAGGAGGGTCTCCCATGGTGGAGGACAAGGTACACAGGGAATCTGGAGGTCCGTTTCCTGCAGGGCAATGAGCTCCATCTGACCCCGGTCTCCACCTGCACTCTGCTGGGCCTGGTGGAGGCCAAGCTCCAGGTGGTAGAGCAGGGGAGTTAGTCAAGTGCTCCTTGCAGGACCTCTGCTGCGTCCTCTCTCCCACAAGGCAGGCTACTGCCCGTGCCCGTGGGGGCATCCTCAGCCCCCCTCTGCCCCTCACCCAACTTTGGTGCACCCGTCAGCTCTCCCCACTAAGCACCCGCTTCTCTTACCTCCTCCTGTGCAGGCTTCCGTCTCCTCTTCCTGGGTTGATGGGGACATCTCCTGAGTCTCTCCTACTCCTTCCCTTGTCCCTGCATCTTTTCCCATACAGTAACCAGAGCAGTCCTGTTAAAACAGAAGTCAGACCATGCCAGTTCCAGACTCAAACCCCCCAATGCCTCCCATCACAGTCAGGGAAAAGTTGAGAGTCTATGATATGGCCTCCAAGGGCCCGACTCCCTGTTCCCACTGCCAGTGCCGCACTGGTCACTTCTCTCCCCCTGTCCCTGCTGCGACCACAGAGGCCCCTGCCATCCCCATCAGTCACCAGGCAGACTCCCACCTCAGGACATTTGCACATGGTATTTCCACCGCTATGTCACCCTCTCAGTGGGGCCTTCCTTGACGGATGACTTTACTTAAAACTGCAGCCTTGCCTTCCCCAAATCCTTCCAATCCCTCTCCCTTTGTTATTTTTCCCCAGAGGACTTCTTAACATTTAGCCTTCTCTGTATTTTATTTGTACATCTTGTTATTGTCTGTCTTTTCCCACTAAAATTTGAGGTCTTGGAGAACAGGGATATTTTTCCACTTTGGTTGCTGCTGAAACCACATATTTAGGGGTGGTTCCTGGCACAGAAGCCCTCAGCACATACCTGAGTGGTTGACTATAAGGCTGCCCTGAAGAAAGTCGGCTGGCCTCTAGGGCCTTTTGAAATAAGGAGATGTCCCCATGATTCACCCCCAGGCCTTTGACCTTTTGCCCCCAGGACAGGAAGACTGCTCCCCAGGGGAAGCTCCAAGAATCACCAGGGGGTGAAATTGCCTTTCATTTCCTAAATTTCCCTCTTGGGAGCTCACAGGAAACCTTGAATTTTAAGGCCCCTCTTTTGCCTTATACTTGAGGAATCTCAAAGCTGGTTCTGTCTGGAATATTCTAAATAATCAAGGGGATAAAAAGAGAGAGAGAGAGAGAATCTGCAAGCAAGGCGTTTCTTTGCTCACTCTCTGCTCTGTTGTCAGCACCAGATGGAGGATGTGGCCGTGGTGCAGGCTAATTTATTTATTGATTAAAATGCTTACAAAACTCAGCATGTACAGCCAGGCTGAACATTCAATTAAAAAGCCTGAAATGAAAATTCAGAACTGCTGAATGACAAGTAGGGTGTGCAGCACCAACTAAGAAAGTAATAAAATGATAAAGCTTAAGGCAGGAAGGATTTGTTCTATTTATTCATTTTGTCCTTCTGTTGTTTGGAACAGCCCATCATGCATAGTCGGTGAGCACGTGAGTGAGTGAACGCAAACTTGCCCCATGTTGGCACGACAGCTCTTCCGTGGAGCGAGAATGTGGGAGGGATGACGATCTTGACAGTGGCCCGGGGCGCATGTCCGTACACACCAGAGAGGGAGGGGCATAGGCACCTGGGGTGACTCCAGAGATGTTAGCATGGCTTAGCACCACACTGGCCCTCAAGCGAGGACGAGATGGAAATGCAGTGCTCCAGGGATGCCGGGCCTCCATCTCCATGGTGGTGGCCACGGGTGCAACAGGTGGCAGTGCAGTAGGAAGTCACGCTTCCTCTGTCCCTCTTCCTCCTCCTCCTGTGCCTTCTGTCTGAAAGCCGAGTGGACTCTGGTCCACAAGGTGAGAGCGGGCTTCCTCCACTCCTTTGTCACAGGCGAGTGTGTGGCTCGCCAGCCCACAGTCCCCCTTGCCCTCTCGGGCTCCTGCTAAGTCAGAACAGTGCTATAAAGAGGTAGGGTGTCCCGGTCTCGCAACCCTTGGGGGCTGATGGGCTGTGCTTGATCACCAGCATGACTGCAGCCAGTCCCGGCCCCCTGTGGGATGCCAGCGACTTCTCAACCCTGTGTCAGGCTCAGCTTCCCCCTCGGTACAGGACAGAACAAATACTTCAGAGGTAGAGAATTGCATAAGGTTGTCTATGCATGCCCAGTATGGTCACTTCTCAGTAACTCACAGTTGCTGCCTCCACACTGGTAAGAATGCCAGCTTCTGTGTCAGCCCCAAGTTGTCTAGAGACAGGAGACAATCGGTAGGGGAATTGTCCTGGTCCTTTGTACAGACCAGGTCTTGGGGAATCATGGAGCATTTGCATCTCTCTACGTACTTGCCTTGTGTGTCTGTGTGTGCAGTGTATGTAGTGTGTCTCTGTGCATGTGTGGTGCCTGTGGATATGTGTGCGTGTGTGTGGTTGCGTTCGGAGCGTGTGTGTGATGTACGCGTATTTGTGTGTGCGGGGTGTACCGTGTACGCACACATGTGTTTGTGGTGTATGGTGCACGTGAGCATGTAAGAGAGCTTGGGGAGAGGGCAGCTCTGCAGAACGAGACTGTGAGGACATGTCCAGCTATCGGCATGCCCAGAGCAAATAGACAAGCCGCCTCTGTGGAGAGCTGTCTGCATGCGCACCATCCCCAGGTGCTCCTGTGGCCCGAGCATCCCCCGACCCAGCTGCTAAGCCTCTTGAGGCCGAAATGCATCACTCCTGCCAGCCATCAGCCTGTCCCCCACTCTGTCCCTGAGTGGGTCGTCCTCAGTGCCTCCAGGTCCCGTGTGATTCAGCTCCTGTCAGGAACCCACACGGATGGCCCGTGTCGTGTTGTCTTCCCACAGGTCTTCGTGTCTGAAGGTTCTGCCCACTCTTTTCTCCCCTTCCCACCTACCAACAGCAGAGAGGCAGTAGTGAGTTTACTCGTGTTTTCTTTGCTGTCCCTGGTACTCAGGAGCCCACATGGGGACATGTGGCGTTTGGGGCTGTGATGCTTTAGGTTGCTATATGTGTCAGTTTGGCATATCTGAATTCTGTTTTTTTGGTAACTTTTATGACTAAGGCAAACGTATCTGTGATGTGTGAGTCAGGGTTGGGCAGGTTGGACCACAGTTACTCCACCAGAATCTCAGTGGCTTGAAGGAGCCAACTAGTGTTTCTCACTCGTGCTCCCTGTTGAGGGGTGGCTGGCGACCTTGGTGCTCAGCCCTGTGGTCCCCACTGGGGTTTACGACAATCACACATGTCAACACCGGGGCCCACATGGCTGAGAGGAGACGGGTGAACCATGTGGCAGGGAAGGACACAGGGCTGCACCTGCCACAGTGTGCGGGCTACGGTGTGTGCGGCCACACTGGGGGGTCGCAGGGGGCCCCAAGCGGTCTCCTCATGGGGAATTTCAGGCCTCTATTCTCACTGCATTGAAGATGCTCTGTTACCGCCTGGGGCTGGGAGAGACCTCGGGGCAGCCACAGCGGGTTCCCTCCTGGTTCCCTCACAGCCCAGCCTGCAGGAAGCCATCCCAGACAGGAGTCATCGCAGGGCTGATTTCACCTACTCCTCAGAGGCTGCAATTAGTTCAATGGGGGCAATCCAGAGTGGGAGGGAAAATTCTAGTTATCTCGACATTGAGTTTGCTACTGAAGTATCTGATTTCCTTAAGCTTTTTTAAAAATTTCCTTAATTTTCGACTGCACGGCGACTGAGGAGATTCGGGGAGGTTTGCCAGCCTTGACAGAGCGGTTCCTGAGTCTGTGGTGAGGCACCTCCCCAGCGGGCGTGCATCTGAGTAACGTGTGCAGCACCCTGTGCAGGGAGTGCCTGTCTCCGGCAGGATTAAGTGGAAATTCACGCTCGGTTTGATCGAGGGTGAGCACTGTTCTATTTTAGGGCAAGGCTTCCCTCCTCCAGCTCAAACTGCGTTTTAGTTAAGATGATCTCTGGGTAGACTCAGACGGCTGAACACCAGAAGATGTGGAGAGTTTTTTTTAAGTGAGCATATTTTCAGGCTCAGGATATGGCAACCCAGTAGGATCGGTGATCCTGAAGCGCTTTCTGTTTCCTTCTGAGCTTCAAGGAAGAGAGCCCAGCTCATGTGGCACGAGTGACGGGGACAGGGCCAGCAATCTGTCAGGGAGGCCAGCAGAGCTGAGTCAGGCTCAGGAGGCCTGGCTCTGAGGCCACCCATGCTGTCAAGCCAGGGGCTTCTGTCCCTTGCCCGTGGTGTCCCCAGTCTCCTCTCTCCTAACCACATGGTGTAAGTGGCACCAGCCCAGCCTTCCAGAGACTAGTTAACTGAACTTCTCCCCCGCACACACTAGAACGGCCTTCTGTCGCGTGAGCTCACGGCCCAACACAATTGAGAGCTATTCAGACTGGAATTTAAAGCGATTAAAATCTGGTAAGATTCAATTGCTCAGTCCTACTAGCCACTTTCGAGTGCATAAGAGCTGGTGACCACTGTCCTGGACAGCACAGATGTGGCACATTTCTGTCACCTCGGAAGGTCTCTTTCTGGTGCTGCTTCCGATAGTGAAAGGTGTGATCCCGCCCTCACTTTGAATCAGGCCACGCAGGGTTGAGGGTCTGGCCAGCCAGTGCACAGACCTTCTGGATCAGCTGGCTTCTCTGTGTGCAGTCAGCCCCGGCCGCTCGTCATCAGGACGCCACCAGAGGGGCTGATTTTCAGAGCAGGAGGGCATGGGTGGAGCAGTGCCCTACAATGTGGTTAGTACACTTGATGCAGACCTAAAATCTGCTTCCTAATATGTCAGCCATGCTTGATAGCGGTCTGCTGCCACTGTGATTCCCAACACGGAGGCAGGATTGTGTAAGTAGGGCAGAAATGAGCCCTTGAATCAACTCATGGGAGGTCGGCAAACGAGAAAACTAGTATTGAACTATATTCGTTTGAGTCCTTTGAATCAGTTGGGGCCAGGGAGAACTTGCCCCTCATGGGAGGGGCAGAGCCCTGAGGATACCAGAATTAACAGAACAGGTTACACCAAGCCAGCCAAAGTGAAGGGCTGAACTCCGACCTGAATTTCCAGTTTTCTTTTGTAAGGAGCTTGGCCCCTCTTTGAGGGAAGCATTTTGGCACCCCTGCTCAACCCTACATTTGGTAACAGTGACAGGTAGACGCACCTTGGAAAGTATTGAGGAGGACCCCTCCGCTGGTGAGGAACAAGTGGATGGCTGAGCTGGGAGGATGGTGGCAGGTGCAGCAAATGAGAGCCCTGGCCCTGGCCCTCGCCCCCGCCCCAAGTGCAGCTGTGAGATGCAGACCACACGGAGCGAGCAGCTGTCCAGACAGCAGTCTTAGGAACGAGGCAGTGGGCAGCTCAGAGACACCTGAGCGAAGTCAGAACTCACAGTTGCCTGCCTGGTTTCAGTCCTTCAGCTTATAAAAAGGAACATGTAATGTGTTCATTACTTAATTTATCAACATATCTGGTTACGTGGGGCCTTGCCTGATTTTCCCTCTGAATATTATCTGGGTCCATGCAGTGAAATCGTGCCTATGACCCTTTTGATTGTTTTGATAATATTGATCTCTTTGGAAAGAATCCACAACTGAGGACTTGCTGATCTTCTGGGTTAGTTCCCAGAGTTGTGATGTTTTAATATATCTGTTCTTCAGCTGGTTTTAACCTGTTGACTGCTTCTTTTTTTTTTTTTTAAAGATTTTTATTTATTTATTTGACAGAGATAGAGACAGCCAGCGAGAGAGGGAACACAAGCAGGGGGAGTGGGAGAGGAAGCAGCAGGCTCATAGCAGAGGAGCCTGATGTGGGGCTCGATCCCATAACGCTGGGATCACGCCCTGAGCCGAAGGCAGACGCTTAACGGCTATGCCACCCAGGCGCCCCCTGTTGACTGCTTCTTGCTCTTAAATTCAGTGATTTATAGTGAAGTGGAATCCTGTTTACTGAGGCTCACTATAGAATCTCATGAGAGGAGGTGGTGTCTTCTGTTTGTTGTCTGTCACAAGGGCACAGCCTTCCCTACACCTGCATTCTCCTTCTGGTCTCCTCATGGGGGCAGGGAAACATTTAAACCAATAAATATTTTCATTATTTAGGAACCACAGAAATATATATTTCCTTTTGTAACCTATAAAGCACAAGGTTTCCTGCCCTGAAAGCTCAAGATAAAAATTAAGGCCCAGTCATCAGGGGAAATTTACCTACAACAAGCCATATTCGGTCATGTGGTTCTGCCCAGTGTAGACATTTAGAAGAGGGTACCTGGCAGAAACACACCCATGCATATCCGGACAACTAATATTTGACAAGGGATCCTTGAATACTCAGTGGAGAAAAGACAGTCCTCTCATAGATGGTGCTGAGAAAGTGTTTATTCACATGTGAACAAATGAGACTAGACACCTGTCTGACATTACTCACAAAAAATAACTCCAAACGGATTAAAGACTTAAATGTAAGATCTGAGCCCATAAAACTCCCAGAGCAAAACATAGGGGAAAAGCTCCCTGAATGGGTCCTAGTAATGATTTTTTGGGTATGAGACCTAAAGCACAAGCAACCAAATCAAACGTAAACAAGTGGGACTATATCAAACTAAAAAGCTTCTGCACAACCACAAAAAAGCCATAACAAAGTGAAAAGACAACCTGTGGAATGGGAGGAAAATATTTGCAAATCGTATATCTGATAATGAGTTCATATCCGAAATATCAAGAGAACTAATATGACTTAATACCAAAATAATAATAATCCCATTAAATGGGCAAAGGCTCTAAATAGGCATTTTTCCAAAAAAGACACAGGCCAACAGGAACGTGAAAAGGTGCCCAACATCACTCATCATCAGAGAAATGTAGAAACCATATTGAGATATCACCTCACACCCATCAGAATGGCTGCTTCCAAAAATAAGAAATAAGTGTTGATGAGGATGTGAAGAAAGGGGAACTCTTGTGCACTGTTGGTGGGAATGTAAATTGTGCAGCCACTGTGGAAAACAGTATGGAGCTTCCTCAAAAAATTAAAAATAGAACCACCAGATGATCCAGCAATTCCACTTCCAGATATTCATTCAAAGGAAACAAAAACATTAATTCAAAAGATACATTCACCTCCATGTTCTTTGCAACACTCCTTACAATCACAGATATGGAACCAACCTGTGTCCATCGATGGATAAATGGATAAAGAAGTTGTGTGTATGTATGTGTATGTATGTATAGACACACACACATACACATACGTCATATATGCATATAACGTACACACACAATGGAATACTGTTGACCCATGAAAAAGACGGAAATCCTGCCATTTGCAATAACGTGGGTGGACCTTGAGAGCCTTATGCTAAGTGAAATAAGTCAGACAGAGAAAGACGAGTACCAATGGTCTACCAAATATCAATGAGCTCTAAAAACAACAAACCAAACTCGTAGAAAAAGAGATCGGATCTGTGGTTCCTGAGGAGGGGTTGGGGATGGTGGAAACGGGTGAAGGTGGTCAAAAGGAACAGACGTCCAGTTATAAGATAAATTAGTCCTGGAGACGTACGGTACAGCACGAGGACAGTGCTCACACTGTTATGTAACACACAGGAAAATTGTTAAGAGGATAAATCCTGAGTTCTCGTTGTAAGGAAAAAATTTTTTTCTTTTTTTATCTCTTTGAGGTGATGTGAACTAAACTTATTGTGGCAATCATTTCACAGTGCGAGTGAGTCCAGCCACTATCCACCTTACATTTACGCAATGCTGGATGTCAATTTTGTCTCAATAACATAGAAGAAAAGCAGGCGCCTGGGTGCCGGGGAGCCCAGCCACCCCAGTGGAGGACGGGCGGGACTGCTGGGGGCTGTGGCCCGAGAAGGGCCCTCGGGAAAGCACAGAGGCCATGTCAGCAAGGCCGTGGGGAGGGGTCCCGAGGGAGAGGTGGGGTCTGGGCTGAAAGAAGGGCAGAGGAGGCCAGAGCAGACAGAGGCTGGTTGAACCGGGCGTGGGGGCCGTGGGGCACGAGTGGGGAGGAGGGCTCCAGGGGTCACGCAGGCCCACTCCAGCTGCCCCGTGCGAGTGTTCGTGCGGACCATTGGTGGCAGGAGCCGAGAAAACGAGAACTGCACGGGGTGTTTCTTAACTCTGTCGTGCTTTGTATTGGAAATAAGCACTCCCGNTTAAATTCAGTGATTTATAGTGAAGTGGAATCCTGTTTACTGAGGCTCACTATAGAATCTCATGAGAGGAGGTGGTGTCTTCTGTTTGTTGTCTGTCACAAGGGCACAGCCTTCCCTACACCTGCATTCTCCTTCTGGTCTCCTCATGGGGGCAGGGAAACATTTAAACCAATAAATATTTTCATTATTTAGGAACCACAGAAATATATATTTCCTTTTGTAACCTATAAAGCACAAGGTTTCCTGCCCTGAAAGCTCAAGATAAAAATTAAGGCCCAGTCATCAGGGGAAATTTACCTACAACAAGCCATATTCGGTCATGTGGTTCTGCCCAGTGTAGACATTTAGAAGAGGGTACCTGGCAGAAACACACCCATGCATATCCGGACAACTAATATTTGACAAGGGATCCTTGAATACTCAGTGGAGAAAAGACAGTCCTCTCATAGATGGTGCTGAGAAAGTGTTTATTCACATGTGAACAAATGAGACTAGACACCTGTCTGACATTACTCACAAAAAATAACTCCAAACGGATTAAAGACTTAAATGTAAGATCTGAGCCCATAAAACTCCCAGAGCAAAACATAGGGGAAAAGCTCCCTGAATGGGTCCTAGTAATGATTTTTTGGGTATGAGACCTAAAGCACAAGCAACCAAATCAAACGTAAACAAGTGGGACTATATCAAACTAAAAAGCTTCTGCACAACCACAAAAAAGCCATAACAAAGTGAAAAGACAACCTGTGGAATGGGAGGAAAATATTTGCAAATCGTATATCTGATAATGAGTTCATATCCGAAATATCAAGAGAACTAATATGACTTAATACCAAAATAATAATAATCCCATTAAATGGGCAAAGGCTCTAAATAGGCATTTTTCCAAAAAAGACACAGGCCAACAGGAACGTGAAAAGGTGCCCAACATCACTCATCATCAGAGAAATGTAGAAACCATATTGAGATATCACCTCACACCCATCAGAATGGCTGCTTCCAAAAATAAGAAATAAGTGTTGATGAGGATGTGAAGAAAGGGGAACTCTTGTGCACTGTTGGTGGGAATGTAAATTGTGCAGCCACTGTGGAAAACAGTATGGAGCTTCCTCAAAAAATTAAAAATAGAACCACCAGATGATCCAGCAATTCCACTTCCAGATATTCATTCAAAGGAAACAAAAACATTAATTCAAAAGATACATTCACCTCCATGTTCTTTGCAACACTCCTTACAATCACAGATATGGAACCAACCTGTGTCCATCGATGGATAAATGGATAAAGAAGTTGTGTGTATGTATGTGTATGTATGTATAGACACACACACATACACATACGTCATATATGCATATAACGTACACACACAATGGAATACTGTTGACCCATGAAAAAGACGGAAATCCTGCCATTTGCAATAACGTGGGTGGACCTTGAGAGCCTTATGCTAAGTGAAATAAGTCAGACAGAGAAAGACGAGTACCAATGGTCTACCAAATATCAATGAGCTCTAAAAACAACAAACCAAACTCGTAGAAAAAGAGATCGGATCTGTGGTTCCTGAGGAGGGGTTGGGGATGGTGGAATCGGGTGAAGGTGGTCAAAAGGAACAGACGTCCAGTTATAAGATAAATTAGTCCTGGAGACGTACGGTACAGCACGAGGACAGTGCTCACACTGTTATGTAACACACAGGAAAATTGTTAAGAGGATAAATCCTGAGTTCTCGTTGTAAGGAAAAACTTTTTTTCTTTTTTTATCTCTTTGAGGTGATGTGAACTAAACTTATTGTGGCAATCATTTCACAGTGCGAGTGAGTCCAGCCACTATCCACCTTACATTTACGCAATGCTGGATGTCAATTTTGTCTCAATAACATAGAAGAAAAGCAGGCGCCTGGGTGCCGGGGAGCCCAGCCACCCCAGTGGAGGACGGGCGGGACTGCTGGGGGCTGTGGCCCGAGAAGGGCCCTCGGGAAAGCACAGAGGCCATGTCAGCAAGGCCGTGGGGAGGGTCCCGAGGGAGAGGTGGGGTCTGGGTTGAAAGAAGGGCAGAGGAGGCCAGAGCAGACAGAGGCTGGTTGAACCGGGCGTGGGGGCCGTGGGGCACGAGTGGGGAGGAGGGCTCCAGGGGTCACGCAGGCCCACTCCAGCTGCCCCGTGCGAGTGTTCGTGCGGACCATTGGTGGCAGGAGCCGAGAAAACGAGAACTGCACGGGGTGTTTCTTAACTCTGTCGTGCTTTGTATTGGAAATAAGCACTCCCGCAAACGGAAACCCAGCACCTACCTTGCCTTGTTGTGACTAAAGGCAGCAAAACGAGCTGTCGTTGTTCAAAGAAAAAGGAAAACTTGCCTCAAAGATGGGGCTGAAACAGAGCTGTGTTTACTTAGGGCCTAACCTGCAGCTGGGCAGGGTGACCAGGGGCATGCCCGGTCAAGTCCAGTGTCTTTGCTGTGGCACTTCCAGACCTGGAGCCCGCAGCCGTGCAGACCAGAAAGTGCCTCTGTAGCGGCTTTGTGCAGCAGCCCTCCCCTTCGTCCGGCCGCTGGCCGCCGCCTTCCCGCAGGGCAGCACGCCTCGGCATTCTCTCCCTTGCTTTGGTTGAAGGCAAGGGAGGCGGCCGGACATGGCCCAGACGCCAAGCCCCCTGTTGTGTGTTCCTGGGACGATACGCCGGGGCTGTCGTGCAAGCAAATGTGCTGCATGTGACCTTGAGGCTGTACTGTCCCTGTGGGACTCCCCGCGGGCTCATTTCTGTCGGGCTCAGAACTGGGAGGGCAAGAGGGAAGCTGCTGCCGGGAGACCGTGAGCACAGGTGGCCAGAGCGAGGCTGGCGGCAGCTGGGGCGGACGGATGTGGATCCCCGAGAAGGTGTTTCAGGTTGTGCAAGTGTACTTTCTGTGGCACTCCGTGGCTCCATTGCTATTACGGTTGGTCTGAGCTGAAGGTAGACAAGAGTGGAAAGCCCTGGCAGGTGTTCCTGACACCCCCCCATTTGGACGCGGGGTTTCATCAGTTCCACAGACGCTGTCACTCTCCATGTCTCCCTGCACAGTGTGCAGCCACAGCTGGATGGGGGGACATGTGTGTTCCAGGCTGTGCCCCAGAGAAGCCACTTGCTGGAAGTGGTCTCAGAGGCTGGGGTGCCTAGAGCTGTAACTGAGAACAAGTGTGAGACAGAACGGAAGGAAACCCGCATGGAGCCCCTTCTCATGCCTGACGCTTCTCTGAGTGCGGCCCCAGCTTCCCCAGCTACCCGTTTCTCATTCGTGGGCAGGGCATTTATTGGGTTGTCACTGATGCAGGCATTTCAGAGTTAATTATGACTTCAGGAGTGGCTCTGATGGGCTTGTCTCAGCCACAGGGGGATGTGAGAGGGGTATTGTCCTTCCTTGTGTGATGTCCGACTCATCTAACGTCCGCAGGAAGCAGGTATCACATCATCTGTATATTGCTTACAGAGAAAAGCTGTGCTTGGCAGGATGCATTAAAAAAAGGTGTGGACCATCTCTCAGAACAGACGCAGAGTCAGCAGCCCCCGAGGAGCATCAGGATGGGGGCCAGGGCAAGGCACGTAGGGAACGGTGTCCCTGCACACAGCCTCGCAGCCACCTCGCGGTACTGCTCAGACTCCTGTGCTGCCCAGTCCCTCACAGGACTGTCTGTCCTGCCTTGAGAAGCCTGTGCTCCCACAGCACTTAGCGGAGCCCCGTGACTCCTGCCTCACTGGGTTTGTGGACAGGTGGCATGCACAGCAAAAGGTGAGGGCAGAGCTGAATGAAGGTAGTATCAGGAAAAATGTTTTTAGAGAGGCTGGCAGGAAACTCTTTTTCACAGGGTTCCCCTCTGTGTCATCAAGTGCCTTCATTCTCGAGGTGGCAAGATGAAGGGACCCCCCCCTTGCTGTCCAGACCTCCTCCGTAGCACCGTGGTGACATGATGTATCACGAGAGACAGAGATATTGGTATGCATGGAGATACACTGCTCCAGCTAAAGTTCACTGCCCTGCCCCCCCGGCCAGGTCCAGGACATTTGTGGCAGGAAGAGCCTGCTGCAATGAAGCACTGTGGGTTTGGGGGCCATTTAGATGCGTCTGTCTCCCATGTGGAGGGAGGAGGGCAGGTCCCCTCTGTCTGTGCATGTTTGACCTGCTCTATGCATGTGTCCTCTGACCACCTGGTACGGTAGCTGGTGGTCTCCAAGCTGGAGGAAGCTACATGCATTGATGGCGGCCTGTTGTAACTTCAGTACTCAGAATGACTTTGGTTATCAGTCAGTGGATTCCAAGTGCACCCAGTGACCTAGGACAAATCCAGGGTGATTTGGCAGGACCACATTTCTTATTGTTTGGGGACTCCTTTAGGGGATGGTTCAGGAAGGAACTTAGAAACCATAGGGCTGGGGCGCCTGGGTGGCTCAGTCGGTTGGGCAGCCAGCTCTTGATTTCAGCTCAGGTCATGATCTCAGGGTCGTGACCTGGAGCCCCACGTCAGGCTCCATGTTCAGTGCAGGGTCTGCTTGGGATTCTCCCTCCCCCTCTCCTTTTGCCCTTCCTCCTGCTCATGTGCACTCTCTCTCTCTCAAAGAAAAAAATAAATCTTAAAAAAAAAAAACAAAGCAAAACACCAGGGCTGTTTGATAGATTGGTTGGTAGTATATTCACCTGCATGCCACAGTTGGTGTGTATTCTGAATGGATAGCAAGAGCACTGAAGCGTACTTCCCATATGTGCGTGGCATGCACACACACCCCCAGCTGGCTTAGTGATTTGGTCAGAGAGGAATTCTTTGCTCAGTTGTTTGCTGCTTGGTATGTATGCCTTAAGTAACATAGCTAAAGGCTCCCCTACTTATTGCAATACATTTTTTGTTTATAAACAGGGGACTTTTAATGTGCATTTCTCAATCCTCTGTGTAATCAGCAGTGCTGTATTTCTGTCTCATAGTGGCCGGAAATAGAAAAATATTTGTGCCTGTCATTCCATTCATCAAATAATATTCACATTTGTTTTCCATTGCTGGGAGATGCATATTTGGAAATTAAATATACATAAGTACCTTTCCACAAACTGAACTTTTATGTAGCCAAATTGATTAAATTCTTAAATCCATGTTGTAACGTATGGCATTGGAGACATTCTGTTAAGATCATTTTGGGAGCATTCTGCCGGGCGAAGTTAGGAAACGTATAATTTTGAGGGTAAGCAGGACGCTGCTTCTCTGTGCAGCTCTCTTCTGTGTTCTGTGCTATCACTTAGAACAGGTGCATTTTTATCTGAAATGCAGTGGATGGTTGAAGGATGATTTAGTACTTGATTAGGGATCAAGTCGATGGCAATACTCTTCTGATTGATGTACCCCGGTGGTTGGTTTTGTTTTTTTTTTTTTTTTGGCTTCACTTTGAAAACAGCACTAATTTCAAGTGATGAATGAGTCACATCAAGGTTAATCATATGACACAATCAGTGAACTTTATGAAAAGAGTGGCTTGTCCCATTCTTTATTATTATTTTTAAAAATATAGCTTTGGAGTTTTCTCGTTCTTCCCTACCCACAATTACATGGTCTTCTAGTGGATGGGACACAGTCACATAGACTTTAGAGGGGTATTTTCTGTAAGTCACAATTTTATCCAAATCCCCACCTTATGATGGCGGATCCAGGCCAGAAGAGTCCAGCACTCTTAGTTTGTTGAACTGACCTGGGCATCACAGTGGCTGGTCCAGCAGGGAGACACCACACTGGGGTGGCTTGCAAAAATGTCAGCTATCCAGAACTGGCAATTTGGTTAGTTCAATATCAAAACCTTACAAAGAAACACAGAGTTTAATGAATGAAACTTAAAAGGCCTAAGGGACAAAAATCCATCCCAGGTCAGCTTCTAAATCTTGTGGAACTTTTCTTGTGGACCAGGTGCTCATTCAAAGTCAACCTGTTCCTCTCTATAATAATTCTAAGTTCAGATCTTGGATTTTTATTATTTTCTTATTGTGGTAAAACACATAATATGAAATTCACCAGTTTACCCATTTTTAAGGCATATAATTCAGTGGCATTTAGCACATCTGCAATACTGTGCACACATCACCTCTCTCTGGTTTCAGAACCTCTCATCAGCCAAAAGGAACTCTGTCTATTATGCTGTTCCTCCCAGTCCGCCCTCCTCCGGCCCCTGGCAGCCTGTCTCCTTCTTTCTGTCCTGTGAATTCCACTACTCTATGTACCTCAAATAAGTAGAGTCACGAAGTATTTGCCCTTTAGTGTCTGGCTTCTTTCACTTGGCGTATTATCTTCGAGGTTCATCCATGTTACAGTGTGGATTAGAATTCCATTCCTTTTTAAGGTGATATTCCATTGTACACAGACACATTTTGTTTATCCATTCATCCACTGGTGGACATGGGAGCTGCTCCCACCTTTTGGCCATTGTGAATAGAGCTGCACTGAATATTCGTGTATGAGTATTGGCTTGAATACCTGTTTTGAATTCTTTGAGGTAAATAGCAAGGAATAGAATCACCAGGTCATATGATAATTCTGTCTTCTGGAGGAACTAACACAAAAACTGTTGTTTTCCACAGCAGCACTTGGATTTTGTTTTTATCTGTAGTAAAGGGGAAGGAGAATAGGGACCAGCTGTTCCAGGTGGGCACGTTTATAGCATCGAGAAGGGGCAGAAGGTGGGGAGCCCAACTCAGGTCCATACCTCAGTAGGACAGATGTGCGTCCTGTGTTCCTTGGCCTCCTCTGTGTGCACGGACTGGGCTCTGAGGAATCAAGAGGGGTCTGGAAATGGGTTAAGGAATTTGTTTGTGCCAGCGTCCTCAGTGCTGGTATGGTTTCAGGATCCACCTTCCTCTTGATGGTGCCCAGGCTTTATCCCAGGTTAAGTGAATGCACATTTGGAGGGCAGGGCCTGGCATCTGTTTTGTGCTGTGTTGGTGTTAATAGAGCTGGTCACAGAGCACAGCCAGGGATGGGGGCCACGGCTGCAATGTCAGGTTTTAATGTGTTCGCAAGAGACACTGACACCAGACAAAACCAAACAAAGGCTCACATCCGAGTGCTTGCCGTGGCCAGACCGCTCTCCACCCCGAAGAGTAGTGTATCAGGTAGTCCTCACAGCAACCTGATGAGTTAAGTGTCGCTAGCATCATCCTTTTGCCAAAGAGGAAATAGAAGCCCAGGAAGGCTATGTACTTAGCCGTGTGTTGAAGACCCAGGGCTCTGGCCGGCGTAGGGCTCACTGCAGCTAGCTCCCACTGGCTCTCAAGCTTAACAGTCACAGGAGAGGTGGGACAGAAATATTCTGGGAGTTTAGTGGACAGAGATTGATTGTCCTGGCCCAAAGAAGAGACGCCTTTCTCCAGGCGGTGGTGTTTGCCTTAAGGCCTGAAAGCTGCTTGCAGTTTATTTGTAGAGATGGAGAGTCTGCCAGTCCACACCGAGGTGGCAGGTGAACAGAGGAAAGCGGCTTGGCATTCTTAGTGCATCTGGGGAAGAGCAAGTGATGTGGGGTTAATGAGAGCAAAGGGTCTGAAGCAGGATGGGGGAGAAGATTCTGAAAAAGGTACGCTAGGGTCTCATGTGTAAGCTGAGGTATTTGGATGTCATTTTATAGGACCTGAGAGAGGCCGTGGAGGTTTTGGAGTGGGGGAGAAGGTGACTAGGAAGAGTTCCAGCAGGAGAAGGAAGAGGCTTTGGGAAGCGGAGGGCTCCTGAGCACCCGGGCCAGTGTGACTTTGGGGGCACCACAGGGGCGGAAGGCAGCAGGTGTAAACAGTTCCTGGATGTGGGCTCTGAGGTAGAGGTGACCCTGGGCTGTGTAGCAGGGGACCAGGGACAAGGGCACAGAAATGACCCTGGGTCATATTTGTGTAAGGCAGCCTATTTAAGGAAGCAGGGCTTGGAATACAGTTTGGAAGACTTTATTTTTCCTGAATTGGCTAAACTGATGAATCCTCAGTCATCCTAGAGGCTCAGGATTCCACAGAGTGGATCTTTTGAAGAGGTAAATCCCATGGATCTTTCTGAAATGATAATAACAATGCTTTGGTGTAGCCAGGCGAGCAGTGAAGAAAGATGGGGAACAGGATCCCACTGCGAAAGTGGGTCAGCCCTAAATGGCCTGACCTCTCCCTTTACCTCCCTACAGGGAGGAATTTCTCCACCCTCCACCGTATGAATAAAACTATTAGCTTTTTCATCTTTATTATTCTTGCCACCTCATGAATAATGTCTCCACCTTCATTTGCATGTGTCTGTCACTGTGCTTGGTCTTTAAAGGTTGTGTATAAATTTGTAAATTAGTCCTTCTTTACATGCATAAGGCAAATGTTCCTTAATGAATCATTTGATGAATTTTTAAAACAGTGAATAATCTTCTTCACCAGCCAGACTCTTACTCTGTAAATTCTTTTGCCAGTTTGGTTTTATTTCATGTGAGGTACAGTTGTACTGGCATCAAATTTCTGCCCATGAATAGGAGAATCAGACTACCAGTGTATTAGACAAGCCCACCATAGACCTGTCTGTGTTGGTAGGAAGTGGAACATAATTAAAACATCACCGATGACCCCGGGAAAGTCACAGCGCCATTCTGTATGACTGTTATTTTCAGTTAAGCAAGTTTTAGAACTGCCAGCACCCATTCCAGAGCTGTGCTGTCCAGTTAGGTAGCCCCTAACCACACTTGGCGATGGCTACCATATTGGACAGTGCAAACATAAGGTATCTGCTGATGTAGAAAGGTCCATTGAGGTGACACTGTTCCACAATAATAGGGACATATGCTGTAGGTTTTACTGGACTGAGTGGTGTTGGCAAAATGTTTTGTTTTATGATTTATTCTTTGGGGTCCACTTTCTCATATGTGAACCCACAATGTGTCAGAGGGCTGTCAGTGTCCCCATAGTAAGGCAGAATTGTCCAATGGGAAAAGCCCAGCAAGTTAAAAGGCCCCTGGGTCCAGCCCCAACTTTGGGCTGTTAACTGAGTAATATGAAGCAAGGTCAATTCTTTGTCCTTTGAGTCTTACAATTTTTTTAGTGATTAAAAGCAAAGCAAAATAAATCCCTATCTCAATAGGATAGTTGGAAGAAATCGATAGCTTGTATCTGTAGAATACCCCTACTTATGCTAAGAGGCAGCAAGAAAGTATCTGGGCACGAAAACATAAATTTGCAGAACAACAGTCAGGTTTTGCTGTGAGCAGAGAGGACAGGGAGTGTGTAGCTTACAGATGTCAGAAACTGTAACACAGGAGGGCGTGCTTGCCAGGTCATGGTCTGCGTGGGCCTCCTGTCTTAGTTGCCACTGTCCCATCCAGAGCCCATCTGTGTGCTCTTCCATTTCATTGTGTCTGACCCTTGTGGCCTTTGACCGTGTGGAGAGCTAAGAGTTGTCGCCTGCATTAGCACAGATGACCCTCTGTTGGTGCTGACAGCCAAGTGCAGCACACCCAGCCTGGAAGGCTGTTCACTTACTGTTCCATGTAAGGACTTGATCTAAGTACCAAGCCACTAGCACATCCCCCCTTAACCAGGGCGGGGAGGTCTCTGTTCCCATGTCACACTAGTGAATGGGAAACTTTTTGAGGTGTGTTTGAAGGTTTTTGGTCTGTGTAAGATTTCATGCAAATATATCTGGTTTTTTGCCTACATTGCAAGGATTTTTATTTTTATATTTAAAAATTTAAAATTATTTTTATTTTTTAAAGATTTTATTTATTTATTTGTCGAGGGCGGGGCCCGCACAAGCAGGGGAAGTGGCAGGCGGAGGGAGAAGCAGAACCCTGGGATCATGACCTGAGCCAAAGGCAGACGCTCAACTGACTAAGCCACCCAGTTGTCCCTGCAGGGATTTTGAATACTTAGAGATTTGATGTGGTTAAAAAAATATTTTTCCGGCATGCAGTTCTTAAAGCAGGGGAAAAAAATGAAGGCTTCAAAGGAGAGAGAGGGCAAGATGGAGTTTTAGGAGGTGTCCAGAGCTGGTTTTGTCGAACTCGAGGGCTTGGAGAAGGGTGCACTGACATCCTGGTTCTAGGTCTTCATTGCTGGCAGCAAATGTGGACAGCTCCAGCTTGGTGGTCAGCGCTGTGGGGCTTCTGTCTGGGGATGCGTGGATGCGAAGAGGATGGGGGAGGGAAGGGGGAAGCTCACGCTTTTCTTTCTGGATTCAGAACTGAGGCTGGCATAGTCTCATGGGAAATGGGATGATGGCTGGCTCTGTGCCTCCAGCTGGTGGAGAGGGCTCAGTGCACTTGGTGTTTCTCCTTCAGATGCTGGCCTCCTGTCTGTCACAGGTGAGCAACCAACAGGTGTTGATCGTTGTCACAGGTGGTCTTTAGCAACACAGCCCTTGGCATGAAGAGAACTTGTCTCTTATCTTAGAGTTTCCCTCTGCTTTTTATTTAAAATCAACTTTATTGTTTTTAAATCAACTTTATTTTATAGAGCAGTTTTAGGCTCATAGCAAAATTGAAAGGAAGGTATAGAGATTTCCTGTACAACTCCTGCCCCCCTCCATGCACAGCCTCCCTATCAGCATCTCTCACCACCACTTCTTACAATTGATGGCCCTGCATTGACACATCACTATCACCCAGAGTCCATGGTTTACATCAGGGTTCACTCTTGGTGTCATACATCCTATGGTTTGGACAAATGTGTAATGACATGTCCCCATCATTGTAATATAAAAAATAATTTTACTGCTTTAAAAATCCTCATGTGATCCCCCCCATAACAACTCCTGGAAACCACTGATCTTCTTAGTGTCTCTGTATTTTCCCTTTTTCAGAATGTCCCATAGTTGGACTCGTATTGTATGCAGACTTTTCAGAATGGCTTCTTTCACTTAGCAGTATGCATTCATGGTTCCTTCCTGTATTTTTGTGGCTCTATAGCTCACTTCTTTTTAACATTGGATGATATTCCATTGTCTGGATGTTTATTTATCTGCTCACCTACCGAAGGTGCTTCCAAATGTTGGCAGTTATGAATGAAGTGGCTGTAAATATTGGTGCTGTGTTTATCCTCTGTTTTTGTGGTGTTGGGTTCCTGCGACCACAGGGGCACCTCCCACATAGGTGTGCTTTCTGGGGAGGTGAACTCCTGGCATGGTGGTTCTTGTCTACCAGCGGATGGCGGTCCTGTGTCAGGTTGTGCCCGTGGTCAGCACCATTGACCCTGACCCTGTTCCCAGTCCCAGGGAGTTAATTCCAGGGGAGAAGGGGCAGAGGGAGGAGAGTCCTTTTCTCTTTCTCTTCACCTGTTGGACCTCCGTGAGGAAGCTGTCTGATTTAGTTCTAGGGAGGGCACCCCACTCCCCCCCGACTTCCCCCAGCTAACTGGGTCTGGACGTGGCATGGTGTGGCTTGACAAGTGGCTAGTGCAGGTCAGAGTGAGGATTCAGTTTGGGTCTAGTTTCTGCCTCTGTTCTGATGCTTCTCCTAAAGTACAGGATAGCTAGAAAGTTCTCACTGGTTTCTGTTAGTTTTTACCCTGGGAAAAGAGAACTGCTCCGTCATTAAATGACTTTGGTTGCATAGTATTTGTTAGTTTTATGCCATGGTGTTAAAATAAGATGGATGGCTGCCTTTGGAGCAGAAACCTTTTAGTAGCTTGCATTCTGCTTATGCCTGCCTGCATGGTGTCCTGGCGCTAACTGGGCAATACATACTGGGACTTAAGGACCTCATCTGTCTGGGGTTTAGATTTCTCAGGAAGGCAAGTAACTAGAGTTTGGGTCAAGAGGAAAGAGCAGTATGGCCAGCAGTGTCTCACTCAGCTTGAGAACTGGGAGGGCTTGGACAGCTTTGCTGCCTTTACTGACCAAAGGCACAGTGCGGGCAAGGGGCAGACTTGCATTTGATAGAAATGTAGATATTGCAAAGTGGAGGGGAACGAGGCTGCTGACAACACTTACTATCCTTCTGTCTCAGTAAACCATGAGCAGGCTGAATTTCGGTATGCAAAAAAGCTCCCTTTACACGGAAAAACCATTCTAGTGATACCGAGAGTGAGAGCTGAAATCCTTGCCTAATTTCAGATTAAGCAAAACATAAGCATTTGGCAAATGCCAAGATTGTAAAGTTGTGCAAGCAGTAGAATCACTTTGAAACCCGAAGCGCGGCCCCAGATGTTTGGGAGTATTTCCCTTCGGCTGTTCCTCCTAGCGTGACTGGCTGCATACCTCCCGGACGCTGAAACCCCATTCCTGAGTGTTCACTCTTCGCGTTTACTGCACATGCCGTCTATGAAGAAGGAATACCGCTGAGTGCCAGTTGATTAAGAGAGAACTGTGTAAGGGGGGAGCAAGGCAGGATTGCTCTCAAAATACTCATTTATCAGTGATTGAATCACAGTACTTCCGAACTTCTGTATTTTGGAATTGGTGGGATAAAAGGTGTCAGACAATTGGAGCTTGCTCTTGTAGGGTGAATTGGTTCAAAGTCAGGGTGCCTATGACCAGATTCGGATGGGACTTACATGCGTGGCAGTGCTCGGGGGCAGCATGAAGCGGGAACGGTCCACTGAAACTGTTCTGGCCAGAAGCCGATGCTGCCCCAGACAGCTGCCAGGGGAAGCCTGGGGGGCGGCCCTTCTGCATGCTACCATCTGATCTCCAGACAGAGTAGAAGAGGTAAGCCCCCACTAGCCTGGCCTGAGGCCACCCCTCTCTCAAAGGCAGAGAGTGGCCTTAGAAGAAAGAGGGAGGATTCTGGAATCAAACCCAACTGGAATCACTTGCCTCTGGACAGTAGAGCCAAGTGGATTAAATATGCAATGAAATTTTATTTCAGAACTTCTCTGAGAACATCCTCATTTAAAGTCCCAGTTCCAGAACAGATCCAAAGCACTCATATGGCTGGGATAAAAGCTGGGAGAGTGAGCTGTGTGTCTGTTCTCTGAACAGTGCCAGGCCTGTCCTGTGCACCCTGCCACGGTGACCACGCCACTGTCTGCCGGTCAGGAGCTTCCCACCCTGCCTGAGGGTGTGTCTTGCTTTCTTCTCCTGCACCTCACTCTTGGTTGTCACCCTGTAGTTGTTAAATAGTGACAGCAGTACTGTTTTGCAAAGTCCAAGGGTTAAGCTTGTTGCATTATTTGGAATTGAGAAAGAATTGGTCCCTATGGCATCCTGATATCACCTCTGCATTTATTTCCCCCATCTCCTGAGCCAGGGAAGGCGGTGGCTGGAGAGAGACAAAGGGTCCTCTCTGTGTCTGCCTGCAGGCCCAGCAGAGACCCATAGAACACGAAGTGCTTTCCTTTAAATATCCTAGACCTAGAGCTTGCATTAACAAGGATTTTGCTTTTCCTTTCTTGCAGCTTATTTGTCAGAAAAATACAAGTTAGTATGGATACATGTTTTCCCTGCCCAGATAGAAGGGGTCCACATGGCAAAAAGCAATCCCATGGGGCTTGTTCCAGAGCAGAAAGTTCCCCCCTACACCGCCATCTTCTCTTATTGTCCCTGGTGTTTTTAAACATTAGCTTTATCCCCCTCCCGTCTTTTTAAAATGTGCCGACTGGGGAAGCCTGGCCAGAGCCAAATGAGTGTGGCTGGCTTGTTCCTGGGACCGGCCTGCTCCTCTGTCCCAGACATTCTGACCATGCCCTTGCTCCCCTGGTCCCCCTTGGAGCCCCTTCCAACCAGGTAGAGGCATTTCTGTCCCTTTGGAAGAGAGAGGGCTAGTCATCACATTGGTCCACTTTCCCTGCATTTAGGGTTTAAAATGCCCCCCGCTGGTATATGAAGGGTTAGAGAGGGCAATGGCAGGTCTCAGCTTGAGCAGCTGTCATTTTAAATCCTCAGTGGGCCTCTGCTTTGAGCCTGGCCTGAAACCAAGCCCCTGGGATGGGGAAAGGATTTTTGTGGTAACTGGGATTTCAAGGGGCCAGCATCCCCCGCCCCCGGTGAGCTGGAAGGAGGGGAAAAGCAGCAGGTGCTCTGGCTGCCAGCTTGGAGTTCATAGGTGCTCTGGTCACTAAACACAGCCTCTCCACCCCACACGTGGAATCAAATAGCCTTGGATGGTTTTCACACGAGTTGCTTTGTGTTACCTGACCTCACTTGACGACCTAACACCCTCACACCTGAGGTTGTCCCCCTTTGCACCTCTGCCTCTCGTTCCCTACTTTTTTGCTCAACGGTCAAGAGCTTTCCTCTGTATTCTTTTCCCCCCTCTGCCTGGGAAGCCTCTACTTATCTTTCAAAACCTCTCATGTCGCCTGCTCTGGAAGGCGCTCAGCCTGTCCGGCTGTTTGCCCATGTGCCCCTGCTTCAGACCTTCCCCGCGGCGCTGTCTTCAGAGACACGGCCCGCGCCGTGGCTATTGCCTCTCTTTGGTGGGTTTTTGGTGAGCACTAGAGTGCATGTAACTGTAGCCCCGCAGAGTATGTTTGTGGAATGAAGGTGACTGTTCTCCTTGCCCAGTTTTCCTGGCCGTGATCCATCATGCTGGCCCCTGCTCGCGTGGCTGTGGGCTGGTCCCGTGGGGTGGGGGCTCGTGACAACCACGAGGAGAGGTTTCCTTCCTGTTCTCTGCACAGTTGCCAATGGGCTCCTCGCCTGGAGAGGCAGCACACAAGACGTCGGGTGTAACCACAGCGAGCACAAGACTGTCTCTCCTGCTGGTGGAACAGTTCCAGCTGCTGGACCACATTACTCACATTCTCAGCAGTGAGTCACAGCTTCCCCTCCATTTTTCAAATCCAAGGCCAGTTTCCGTGCTATAAAAAGGAGGTTATTTGACCTATCACATCCACACTTGTTATCTGGGAGCACTTTAGTCTTATCCCAACCTAATCAGAATATCTCAACTCTCCTCTTGCTAAGTCACCAGAATCAGTGATCACTTCTAGCTCTTTAATGCACGATATAGAGAACTACTGTGCGTGTAAGATGATTGGTATTCCTCTCCTGTAAAACGCCAACACAGAGGCAAATGCTACAGGTGAGGAAGCAGTGCCATGCAAATGAATTTATTTCTGGAGGAAAATTAAACTCTCTAGGTACGGTCCTCAATTGGGCATGTGCAGAGAGGCAGAATGGTCCAGTGCGATGACCAATGACTATAGACTTCAGTGCCAGACTTGGATTAAAATCCCTGCCCTGTGTGACCCTATACAGTTTTCTCAATCTTTCTGGTCTGTAAAATGGGGATAATATCGCCTATCTTGCTGAGGTTTAAAAGTGAGGACTAGGATGTATGTAATGCGTCTTAAGATTGTTTCATAGGACCTCAAGAATGGCTGCTATTAATGAGAAATTATAGCAATTAAGTAGTGAATATTACTAAGCATTAATAAAAGAAATATTACATGAAGGACACATGAACACACAAGGCTAAGGTGCATGAACATATCTCTCAAATGTGTTTCAGCTGTTCTTTGCATTCTTTGAGGTATGCAGTCAATAATGGAATTCCACCTTAGATCCTTGGATTCACTTTTAATTAGATTGTTCTCATCAAAACGCCACCCCTTCACTATCTTGCCACTTAATTTAGTAAATTGGTAAAGCAAATGTGGCATGCAAATTGCCTCTTCCTCACTCCAGAACATCATTCATTGCCAAAGCCAGCATGGATTCGAAGCATTTGAAGTGGAAATTAGTTGAGTCAGGGCATACAGTTGTCCAATTTTGATTATCTGCATATAGTATTTTAAAAATTGGATTATGCTTTGTTTCCATTTAACAAAGGAAGGGATATGTTATTGTTGAGGTTTTTATTAAAACAGAAATCTAACAAACACTCTTCAGTGACTGGGTGAATTATAGAAGAGAAGACTGATCAATAGAGGACTAAAGGTTGCCGAGCCAGTTTAGGAGTCTTGTCTGGATTAAAGCCTCTTGCGGCAGCTCAGATCTGGTAAATATGAATAAATGCGTAGCAAGTGTCAGCCCTGGTTCCATGCCATGCAACTCAAGAAAAGACAGATCTCTAGAAGGGAGATGATCCACTTCCAGCGACCGCTATGAATGCTGGAAGAAATGCCTGCGGGATCGGTCACTGGTTGGCATCGAAGATTGGCCATGAGAATCCCAGTTCTGACCAAATTCCAGTGCATTACCACAGCTTACCTAACATCCTGGTGTGCTCAGGACCTTAGGACTTCTGTGAAGAGGGACCATTTTCTGGCAGGTCCCAGCTCTGAAGACGATCCGTCCTGCTAATTCAGTATTGAAGCAAATACCACATTTCAAGGAAAGGATGGCACATGTGTTTTGTTTGTTTGTTTTTAAATCACTTTGACAACTTGAAGTCAGGGTAAGGAAAGAAGGGCAAGGAGAGAAGGGGAGAGGAAGAGAAAGTGAGAAGGAGGAGGAGAAGGTAAAGGGTAAGAGGGGAAAGGACAGATAGGCAGACAGACAGAATACCTGGCCTGGCTCCTAGTAGCCTGGAATCCCCAAATAATAGCAACCCTTTTTTCCTTTTTGGCAGAACTTTGTGTATTTTGCATTTCGCATTGAAGTCCTAAATCCAGGTCCTCTTCTGTAAACCCACCTAGTCTGATGGCAGCCAGAGCAGGCAGAGGCAAAGCCAAACCTGTGAAGTGGCTCCCAGGGGCAGCCTTGGCCTTGAAAGGTATGGCAGGAGCCCAGGATCCTGAGCTAAGAAGTGCAAGCACTCCTTGCTTTGGAGTTGAGCTTAAGTCAGCCAGTAAAATTGTCTGTCTTGAGGAAGCTTAGCTTTCTAAATAAGGCTATAAATAATTTCACAAATGGGGCCCTTGCTGTATAATAGTGTGTGCTGATTTTTGAGAGCTACTGCAAGAATAAATTTGCTGAATGAATAAATCTGCAGTAGCCGCCAGTCGAATGTGAAAGGATGAATCCAATGCAGAAATAACCTTTGAAAAAGGATGCGTTAACTGAGCACAAAGGGTGCCCACATAAGTGATTTCTAATTCATTAAGGGGTAGACTGTCAGCTCATTCTTTGGTTTTTCGGTAGATAAGAATTCAAATGAGGACCCTTCTCCAGCTTGGAAATCAGGCTTCTGGCATCTGCATATCTCACCACATTGAGGTATGGGCAGACAGCTTTATTGCCATCAATTAAAGTTCCATGCACAACTCTTGTAATGTTAAGATGAGGCCAAGAGAGGTGACTTTTCCCTGGCTAGATTGGAATTTAATGACAGTGGGCAGACATCATAAAAAAAACCAAAGTGTGGGATGTGGGCACGGCTACTAAGCTGTGTTGCCGAGGGATTTTCTTGTACCCGTCAGTGTCTTTATCATCCTCCCCCCGGGGTGGTTGCATTAAAATGTTAGAGCGCAGACAGGAGGAAAACTGCAGATCTTCTGCTGCTTCTGTTGGCTGTGCTTGAGCTCCCAGGTGCACTCCAGAGAGAGGTCTTGGCTTCCGTGGGCAATGCAAGGGAAGGGAAGTGTGTGCTTCTGAAGTGGGAGGAAGAGCCAGCGGACCATCAGGATGGGTCTGGAAGTTGTCACCCCAAAGGATGTTCAGTGAGATTTGAAAAAAAAAACAAAACTATCCACGTGTATCCTCGGCTAATGATTTGTGACCCTCACCCCTCTCTCCAGGAAAAATACTATAAGTGGTGGTGAGCGAGCATAAAATTGAAGCCCCCCCATTGTAGTGGTCTCCAGTGTGACCTGAGTCCATGTGCTTCTGCACCGGGGACTGGTGAATCCCGGATGCCCGTGCGGTTTGCCCATGCGGTTTGCATGTGCGTCTGCCTGTGTGCTCCCAGCAGGGACCAGGGTTAAATGAGGAGAAACGTGATGTCTGTGCTCCCACCCTCCTAGTGGCGGTGAAATTTGGAACAAGTAGTGGACATGAAGACAATGCTCCAAATTGTCAACTTGTCTTATACATGCTAGTGATGGTTGTTATCTTAGGTCCCCAAATATCTCAGAATGCTAAACTTTTAGTATAATGACCACCGCTAATTCCAGAACATTTTCATCACCTCAAAAAGAAACCCCATACCCAGCAACAGACGGTTCCTGGTCCCTGTCCCCTCAGCCCCTGGAAACAACTAATCTGCTTGCTTTCTCTATGAATTTGTCTACTCTGAATATTTCGTATAAATGGGATTAGATAATATGAGGCCTCTGTGTCTGATTTCTTTCACTTAGCATAATGTTTTCAAAGTTCATCCTGGTTGTGACACATCTCAGCACTTCATTCTTTTATAGGCAAATAGGAATACTGCATTGTGTGGTTAGACCACATTTGTCTATTCAGCCATCAGTGGACGGACATTTGGGTTTTCTTACTTCTTGATTACTGTGGATGGTTCTGGTGTGAATACTCACGTGCAAGTTGTGTGTGGGCATATGTTTTCACTGATGTAGGAGTGAAATCACTGGGTCACGTGGTAGCTCTGTTGGCCTTCTTCAGAGTGGCGCAACATTTCACATCTCCACCAGCTAAGTATGAGAGTTCCAGCTTCTCCACATCCATGCTGACATTTCCTGTGGTCTGGCTTTATGGTTATAGCCATCCTTGAGGGGGTGAACTGTTATGATTAATCCCTTAGATTTTAAAATACTAATGAAGGTTGCAGTGCCTGCTTACCTTTGGAAGAAAAGCCACGTTGATGACCTGTCAGCTAATATTTGTCCGGTGCTAATAAGTCCTTTGAAGATGGTATTTAAGAAGGCAAAGTTGGTTCTTGATCCCAGAATTCCTCGCTTAGAAGCTGTTGATGCCTTCTGGTAGGAAAGTAGATGAAAATTACGATGCTATATACGCACCAAGTGATACTAGGAGAGAGGATGAATGTACAGATGGGAATAGAGCCTGACACAAATCTGCTTCTAATTCCAAGGAACAGCCTTTTTCTTCCTTAGTATGCAGTGTGTTTGAACTTCTGCAGTGTCTGTTGCGTGCGTGTTGGCACACCATCTCCTGGAAGCAACAGTGAGATGTCAATTCCCCAAACTCTCTCCTCTTCCCATTCCTAAACAGTAATGACTCATTCAGAAAAATGCAGTCCACAACCTTGGCAAGGAAATGGCTATTCTGGGACAGGCCTTTGGCTTGTGTTAAGAAACGTTTTAAGAATGTGTTTGTGGTTTTTGTGTTTTGTTTTTTCTAGTGGCTAGAAGGGAGGATGTGATGACTCTTACCAGGCCGTGGAGGTCAGTGCGGGGGTTCTTGGCCGTATTTCCTCCGCACTGCTCGGAAACAATGCACTAGTCTTTAATTTTCCCTAAATTCAGCACCCCACTCCATCCCTGCGTCTGCCGTCACAGGAGTCAGGATGGGTCAGTTTGCACAGGGCAAGCCAAGAAACCCTAGAATCCCGGGCCTGAAGGGGGTCTCAGGGACCTCCTATTCTATTTACATCCTTGGTTTCCCCTTCCACTAGCCCCCAGTGACCCAGCCCCCTTTATAAATCCCCAAATGTCTCTTTCATATTGAGTGAGTCCTAGAGCTCACTCCCTCCGGAGGCAGACAATCCGTTCTCCACTGTGGCTGCTAGAAGATTCTTTTCCCTAAGAATTCCCAGTGTGCCTGTAACATCCACCTGGTAGTCTGGGCTCCATCCTGTAGGCCACTCTCTACATGTTTGTCCCAATCTTTTACATGGTGAGACTTTAATTAGAGTATTTAAAGACAACTATTATCCCCCATCCCACTAATCTGGTTTCCAGGCCAGATATCCCCACCTGTTCCTCCAGTGACCCTCTGTGAGTACACTGTGTGCCACCGGCCCGGAGCAGCGTGCAGGCTGCCTGTTCCCACTGCCCTCCCGCCTCACTCCTGCTGTCCCACAGTGTCACCGATGTGAGCAGGAACCTCATAGGCGTTCATTCCAAATCACTCCTGATGAGAAGCTCATGGAGGGTTGAAGTGTGCATGGAGCTTAGATTAGAAATGAGTAGTTTTTATACTTTATTTATTTTTTTAAGATTTTATTTATTTATTTGACAGAGAGAGAGACAGCCAGCGAGAGAAGGAACACAAGCAGGGGGAGTGGGAGAGGAAGAAGCAGGCTCCCAGCAGAGGAGCCTGATGTGGGGCTCGATCCCAAAATTCTGGGATCACGCCCTGAGCCGAAGGCAGATGCATGCAAGTTGTGTCTGGGCATATGTTGAGCCACCCAGGCGCCCCATATACTTTATTTTTAACAATATTTTTATTGTGAAACATGTGCATGAAAGTCTATTAAGGTTAAGGACTGATAACAGAACACGCACCAGTGTGTCTCCCACCCAGCCTAAAAACGTCGGGATAAGAGAGGCTCTTCAGGTTTTCCTGTTCCTTTGTTGTCTCCTTTGCTTTTCTTATGGTGGTAAAACCATTTAAGAATATGTGTGTATGTGTTTCTAAATAGTTAGTTTAGTGTTATGTAGCTTTGCCTGGTGCTGAGTATGACAGACTTAGAACCACTATGTGCTCTTCTGTGACTTGCTTCTTCCACCCAGCAAACAGTCCGCCACGTTGACACCTGCAGATGCTGTTCCCTTGGCTTTCCTACTGGATGGTTTTTTGTGATTTGAGCAAACAGTCCGCCAGGTTGGCACCTACAGGTGCCGTTCCCTTGGCTTTCCTACTGGATGGTGTTCTGTGATTTGAGCAAACAGTCCGCCAGGTTGGCACCTGCAGGTGCCGTTCCCTTGGCTTTCCTACTGGATGGTGTTCTGTGATTTGAGCGTATCACACATTACCCCTTTCACAGTTGATGGGCATTTGGGTTGCTTCTGGTTTTTTTGAATGCACACACAGAAGTTCATCCTTTGTCTAGAGAACGTAGGGCTGGCTTCTTTGGAACTGAGTAGCCAGGGGAGAGAGCACCTCTTTCACTCCCACCTGCATTGGCTGCAGACGCTTCTTTCTACCCCTTTGTCAACACTTACTATTGTCAGGCTTTTTAATTTTTGCCAATCTGATGGATGTGAAATGGCAAGTAATTTGCAAATCTCTGGTTACCAGGGATGGTGAGTATGTTTCCATGTATTTATGGACCACTTGTGTTATCTTTTATACAATGCCTGTTGGAGTCACTTCTCTTATTCTCGAAGATAGATTATATTGATCTAGTGTTTATCCTGTCACCACTGTTTTAAGTAGTTTGAGACATGTTACCTGTTTTCACGCTTCCCAATAGAGTAGATGTTACTACTATGACGTCCGCCTCACAGGTGAGGAGCCTGCGGGCGGAGAGGGTGTCTTGCTCAGTCCCCCAACTGGCAACAACAGGGTAGGGACTGAACCAGGCACGAGTTTGCCCTTAACCACAGCATGGCTCTGCTGCTGAGGTATTTATCTATTCTGAATATAAATGCCTTATCTCTGAAATGTGCTGTAAATATCATCTTCCAGTTTGTGGATTGGCTCTTTCTTTCTTTTTAGTGTCCTTTGATGAGTAGAAGTTTTTTGTTTTGTTTTGTTTTTTAATTTTGGTGTTGTGAAACTGAACATGTTTTCTTTTATCTCAATGTTTTATGTCTTTTTTCAAAATCTTTCCCAACCCCGGAGCCTTACATTAACTTCTAAAAGTTTCACAGACTTGCTTTTCATGCTTGAAATTTTAATTCTGCTAGAAATAATTTTGTATATGGTATGAGGTAGAGGACCATTTTCCCCATGTAGATAAATCAATTTTGCCAACACTGTGTATGGAATGGCTTAGCCTTCCCCTGCTGATCTGTAGTACCTGGGCTCATAAATCAGGTCATCTCTGTGTGGTGCCGTTTCTGGACTCTGGCCGTTCCCTCCGTCCATTTGTCTATTCCTGATTCCATTATATGTTCATAATTACTATAACATATTAAAAGCCTTGATAACTAGTAGGACAAGGAAGTTTGCTATTCTCTATATATTTTGAATCAGTTTGTCAAGTACTTCATAATTATTGAGATTACATTAGGAATGCATTTGAACTATGTATCAATTTGAGAGAAAATTACAGCTTTTCTGAGACCTTGTACTCAAAAACACAGTATTACTTTCAATTTATTTAGGTCATCTTTAATGTCTGTCAATAAACTTTCATAATATTCTGAAGGGAATGCATATTTTTTGTTAACTTTATTCCTGGTACCATTTATAATAGCAAGAACAACATAAAGTATTTTTTAAAATTCTGTGCTCTAACTGCTTGTTGATGGCATATAGAAGGACAGTTGACTTTTGTAATTGTGTACTGGTGGCTATATCCACTAACCTTGCCAAATTCTTAATTCTAATCATTTCTGGGTAGTAGTTTTGGGGTTTACATAGATGATCACATCATTTACAAATGATTGTAGTTTTGTCTCTTCCCTTCCAATCTGTCCACCGTTCTTTCTCTTTTGTCTGACGGCATCCCCAGTGCAGTGTTGAATGAGGATATAAAAAGCATCCTTGCCTTGTTCTTGATCTTCAAGGTACTGTGCTCAAGATTGCCCTACTCAGGATGGTGTTTGTTGTGGGGGTTTTGTTGATATTCTTTATCAGGTTAAGTGTATTTTTCTCTGTTTCGGTTTAATCCAGAAGTTATTTTTAAATGAAAAGTCAAATTTGAATTTTGTCAAATGATTTCTTTAAAAAAAGCTTTTGAGATGGTATAGATTTTCTCTTTTAATCTTCAGTGTGACAAATGAGTAATTTTTCTAATTTTAAACCTTCTTATATGCTTGGAATACCCAAATTAGACATGACGTGTTACGGGTTTTTTATACATTGATGGAGCAGCTGGCAAATCTTGTGTTTAGGAGACAGGCGTTCAGTGCAGCTTGCATGTTTCTCATTCTTGCTTCCACGAAGGGGGTAGCCTATTAGCCAAACTTTCTTGGGTAGCTCTGAGTAGACTCCCCACTGTGAATGGGCCTGAGGCTTCACAGCCTACCCGCTTGCCAGCATCAAAATGGTTCAGCAGAAACCTCACAGTAAAATGGCTTTAGTGCTCTCTTCCCCAGGGTTCCCGTGTTCACTTTTGACCTTTGCATAATCCTTCTTTGTGTGTCAGCTCAGCTATGTATTTCTTTCTCTTGTTATCGTAGATACTTTCAAACATACACAATAGTGTCGGGTCTAGAAGAATGACCCCGTATATCCAGCATCAACAGCTACCAGCATTTGCTCATCTTGTTTCCTATCTCCCTCCACTCGTGTGTGTGTGTGTGTGTGTGTGTGTGTGTGTGTGTGTGTGTGTATGTTACCTTTTAAAGTTAATTTCAAGCATCATATCATTCACCTGTAAATACATCAGTGTGTTTCTTCAATAGATGAAGTCTTAAAAAAAAAGTAACCACAATATCATCATCACATCTTTCAGAATTAACAATAATTCTCTAATATCGCCCATGTGCAGATTTCCCAGATAGTCTCTAAAATGTCTTTTCGTGGCTTGTTTTTTGAAGAAGGTCCACGTGTGGCACTGGATTATGTCACTTCGTTCCTTTCCATCTAACGGTTCCCACTGCCTCTTCATGCCATTGACATGCTGAAGAAACCTAGTTGTTTGTCCTGTGGAATTTCCATGCTCTTGACTTTGCTGGTTACATCCTTATGTTGTTATCTATCCCCTGTGTTTCCCATAAACTGGTTTGTTTAGATTTGTTTCTTTACTTGTTTTTTTTCCTGAGAAAAGACTCCATAGGAGGTGCCGTGAACCTCCGGTTTCAGCAGTGCATGTCAGAGGCGGCCTTTGCACTCTGTGATCTAGCGTGTTAGTCGTCTCAGTTAGGAGGCTTGTCCAGGATGCCTAGATGGTGGTAGGATAAGAATGGGAGTCCCCCAAGTAATGAATCATTGAACACCATATCAAAAACGAATGATGTACTATACTTAAAAAAAAAAAAAAGAAGAAGAAATGGAAGTCCAGAAATAGTTTTTGGTGATGTGACTATTCTCCAGGGTCCTGTGATCTGACAGCATGTTTCTCCTCATCCCCCAGTCTCTGTTTGTGTGAACCAGAGAGATGCTTGATCACTCTGGTGGCAGGGAGGTGACAGTCACTGACATGAGCATTAAATGCCATCTGGAGTTGGCAATGTGGGAACGTCAAACACGTGAGCTCCCAGTTCCCGTCTCCACCCTCTGACCCAGAGATCTTGAGCTGAGCCTGCCCCGGAATGTTAATGGACTGGTCACGACAAGCCTGTCCCCCCCTTCCTCCCACATCCTGGCTGGCCTCTGTTGTCTCCCTAGTTTGGTCACATGTCCATAGAGGCACTACGGCGACCACATTTCTTGTGGTTGGAAGACTTGTCCTCTTTTCCTTCACCTTCCTCTCCTCTCACAGTGTGTTCCTCTCACTGCTATCACAGCCTCTCACGGGTGGCTGCCTGCCCACAGCTCTTTGACATTTCACCCTGCTCAGTCCCCTCTGTGTCCCTAACTTCTAGGCCCGGTCACTGACCAAGCTTTGTGGATTGCCTCTAAATCTTTCAGTCTGAGAACCTTGCTGGAGATTTCTGAGGAAAGAGGGAGTCATGGCACAAGGGCTTCTGCATTGTGAACAGGCCTCCATGAGGAACACTTCACTAAGACTCTTGCAATGGATGGAAATCACTGGATTCTTTGTATTGGGAGGAAAATCAAATGGTTCCAGAGGTCATGGCTAGAACCAGTGTCTCCCCGCCCACCAAGGCCAGCCTTCCTCAGGCACGTTTCTGAGCTGGACTGTGCATTCAGCCAAGCCCAGAGCTGGCAGGCCAAGCCCAGCACACAAAGCTTCAGCAGAGGGGTGTTCGCCTCTCCAAGGGCTGCATGAGGGCCAGGCTTGGCTTGATTTTGAGCTGACATAAAAGAAAGCATAAAGGAAGGTAAAATAAATTGTGGGAGCCTGATACAAACTAGGGGATAGATGCTTTTTCTTACCATAGATGGGCCCAGCCTCCACCTTCATCCCACCTGTTCTCCCATCTTTAAGCAGTATTGTGATGTCTGGAGTGTGACCAAAGAAGAAAGTCATATAAAAGTGAATGGCTTCCAAAAGTCTCTCAAGAACCTTTTAACTTTGGGTCCAGATAAACCACAACATTTTCCATTTGGGTTCTTGGATCTCTAGTCATTGAGCCAGGCATTGAGAAGGGGATGCCATGAGAAGACAACATTCCTGGCTTTTAAGAAATATGTAATTTCATTTACATGAAGTGAATGGTTAAAAAAAATTTTAAAGCTGCATACACAGTGTATGTGCAGACTGTCCATCTTCTCCTGTTCTGGGGGGATGAAGAGGTACTCTGAGGGAAAGTGCTGAAAAGAATGCCCTCTACCCAGTTTCTATCATATTGGAATGTATGTGGTAAGTCTGCCTCACTTAGTGGCCCACAGAAAGAAGAATGTTGCCTTTTCCTTAGTTTTGGTTTGCATTTCAAATGTTGTTACTTTACTTGAAAAAGTGGTAAACTTCCTGTGCCCATCTCTGTCTCTCACCTTTCTTTTTTTGCTTCTCATCATGGCATGTCTCAGAAGTATCCAAGGCTTGGGGTATCTTGGCGGTTCAGTCGGTTAAGCATCTGACTCTTGATTTCTGCTTGGGGCGTGGTCTCAGGTCATGGTCTCAGGGTCATAAGATTGAGACCCACTTTGGGCTCTGTGCTGAGTGTGGAACCTGCTTGAGATTCTCTCTCTCCCACTCCCTCTGCCCCTCCCCCTGCTCATGCACAGTCTCAAAAAATAATAATAATAAATTTTTAAAAAGCAAAGTATCCAAGGCTTTTATCTTGTAGATTTTTTAAAGTCATGTATGTTCTGTATATTATTAATCTAAATAAATATTCCGTCTTCCTCACAAACTTTGTAAGAATGGGGAGTGTGTTTTATTTCTAGGATCTCACACAGTGCCTGGCACAGAGAAGGTAGTAGTAAGTGGGTGGATGGATGATGAATGGATGGAGGGATAAAGCTAGATACCTCAAATGTGTACACAGGTAGGCAAATAGACACCATTGCTCCCCGGCCCCCCCTTAACGGCTCTGTGTGTGTATATGGTTGATATGTGTGTGGGTGTGGTGGTATGTGTGTGTGTGGGGGGGGTGTGTGGTGTGTGCATGTGTGGGGGGGTGTGTATGTGTGTGTGGTGTGTGCGTGTGTGTATGGGGTGTGTGTAGTGTGTGTGTATGGGGTGTGTATGTTTGTGTGGTACACATGTGTGTGGTGTGATGTGTGTGTGGGTGTGCTGGTGGTGTTGGGGTGTGTGTATGGTGTGGGGTATGTGTGGATGGTGCGTGTGTGTATGGTGTGTTTGTGTGGTGTGTGTGTGTATGGTGTGTATGTGTGTGTGGTGTGGCATGTGTGGTGTGTGTGTGTGGTGTGTGTGGTATGTGTGCGTGTGTGTGTATGGTGTGTGTGTGTATGGTGTGTGTGGTGTGTGCTGTGGTATGTGTGGTGTGTGTGGTGTGTGTATGTGATGTGTGTGTGGTGTGGCATGTGTGTGTGTGTGGTGTGTGTATGGTGTGTGTGGTGTGTGTGTGGTGTGGCATGTGTGGTGTGTGTGTATGTGTGTGTGGTGTGTGTGTGTATGGTGTGTGTGGTGTGTGTGTGTGGTGTGTGTGTGGTGTGTGTGTGTATGGTGTGTGTGTGTGTATGGTGTGTGTGTGTGTGGTGTGTGCGTGGTGTGGCATGTGTGGTGTGTGGTGTGGCATGTGTGTGGGTGTGGGGGGTATCCAGTCACTCCTCTGTGGTGCTGGCACCCGTCTGGTGTTTTAGAAAGGGGTGCCCCAGTAAATATGTGCTGAGTGGAGGTTGTGCCACGTATTAGCTGCTTCTGAGCCTGTGAAAAGCCAGCCATTTGGAGTCCTTGTAGCATCTGTTGCTGACTTTGGACAAAAATCTAGAAAGGACTCGTCAGCTTTTCTCCTGAGCACAGGAGGATCCGTCTCCCGGATGACCAGAGGACAGTTTCCCTCCTGTCCACGCCCTGCGCCCGGAAGCCTGTTTCCCTGGGTACCGGGAGTGCTGGCGTGTAGGCTCATGAAGCTGACACTCCCTCTGCCCCACGGGGCGGTGTGCCGGGAGCAAGAGTCAGGAATTGGCCATCAAAAAAGTGCCTCAAATGTCACCAGTTAGCAGCTCCCCAAGCCTTTTCTCCTGCCTCCTCCCCTCTCCCCTGCTTCTCACTCTACTTTTTGCTGTTATAAAGACACGGATTTGAGTGTGAGCGAGGAATTCTTGAAGGCCTGGGACCTCACCCAGGCATTGCCTGTGTCCTCCCTGCCTGGGGCACTTCCCCCAGAACCTGGACTGAACTTAAACTTGCAGACCACCCCCAGCCCCACTGACACTTCCCGTCCTCTTCCCGGTGTATTTCCTCCCTACTCCTTCCTGGCTTAAGTGTGCTACGTACGTGTAATGGGGATCCAGAATCTCTCTCCCCTTCTGAGATGCATGCTCTCTGCGGAGCATAGATGATTTTTGTCTATTTTGTTTCTAACATGTCAGCAGTTCCTCGAACTGTGTCTGGCGCCTATTAGGTGGCCAGTTAATGAGGTGGGCAGGTGAATGAATTTCGTTGATAATGGTTCTTAGGTCTTTGGTGAAGGGCGTGTGGGAACAGCTGCTCCCGCCCTCCGGCGGGCCTGGCGGAGAGCTGGCCCTGGAGGACCTGCCTGCCCGGAGACCTGGGCCACAGCTGTTTGTAGGACTTGCCATGCGTGCCGACCACACATGGTCGTGGACGCGGGCCCAGCCCCGCGCCAGTAGCGATCAGAACTCTGCCTTTTCCCTTCATCTACAATGAGAAGGCTGCCCTTGTTGGCGTGTATGTTGGCCGAGGCCGACTGTAAGCAGCAGGCGGAGAGGCGCTTCGCCGCAGGGGGAGCCGCTGCGGCCTTAGGCCCTCCCTCGGGCCGCCTGTGTCTGACCCGGTCGGTCCGGCCAGCCTCTGTCTTCCGTCTGCTGCCTCAGCTCTCTCCTGTGAGCACCTGTGCTCCTGGCCCGTCTCTGTAGCAGGTTAGGAAGGTGAGAACGGCAGCCAGGTCTGCTTCACGGGAATCGGGTCTGCTGGGCAGCCTGGCAGCCTGAGCGAGGCTGGAGCGGCATCAGGGTCTGTGATGCTGCCTCGACCCGTGCCTGTTTCCAAGACCGTGTGTGGGACAGAGGGACAGGGCCTTCTCCTGGCCCAGCCACATACTGGGTACCAGGGCCCCCTCCGCTCAGCCGCTCCCGGACAGACTCTCTTGCCTTTAGTTCTGTCCGGATGCCATGCTCCGCTCCCCTTGTGCTGAGGAGGCTGGGGCTGCCCGCAGTGGGCGGGACTTGTGCGCGTCTGCCAGGCAGGAGGTGGGGTCACCGGCATCCCTCTGCTAAGCAGTTCTTAATGGTTGCAGAAGTCAGTGTGCAGCCGTTCAGGCGCTTGTGTGCGAGGATAGGACTCAGGACCGTGCTCTAGAATTCACACGGTATGCAAATTGTGTCCTTACAAATGTGTTGAAGTATTTCCTGCCATGCAGAATAAAGAATCCGAAACCGATGGGTTCCTTTGAGCTATTCCGATGGGGTGGAAATAAAGTGTGAAAGCAAAGCCTTGCCATCACAGCTTACAGAAGACACGTACAGCCTGTGGTCTTTAGCCCCCGTAGCGGGTGGAGTCAGGCTGCACCCCAGCCTGGCCCTGGGGAAGATGTGTGAGCCAGGAGCCTGGCCTGACTTGAGCGGCACGCAATCCCCTCCAGTCTGATTCCCTGTGGGTGTGGCCCTGCCAGCAATTGGAGAATGGCCACAGAGCCCAAGCCCTGGCCCTGGAGCATTTTCCAGAATAGACCTCGGTTCTGAGCCCTATGCTTCGGGCATAGTCTCACTATGTGTCTCTTTACAGAAAAACTTTGCTGATCCCTGGCATAGAGGATAAGGCCTGGTTATGTGACCTTGAACAGGTTTCTTGCTTTTCTGTGACTCAGTTTCCTCATCTGTAAAATGGAGACAATAGTAATACCTAATACTGTTATGTAAAATTAATGAATTACAAATTACGGCATCTTAGAATAACTTCTGAGAGGTGGTAAATTTGTTTAAAATTTTTAAAGAGGGGCACCTGGGTGGCTCAGTTCGTTGGGCATCTACCTTTGGCTCAGGTCGTGGTCTCGGGGTCCTGAGATTGAGCCCCACATCAGGCTCCATGCTCAGCAGGGAGCTTGCTTCTCCCTCTCCCTCTGCCTGCCACTCCCCCTGATTGGACATGTGCTCTCTGTCAAATAAATAAACAAAATCTATAAATAAATAAATTAATAAATGTTTTTAAAATGGGGCACATTTCCAAGATTTTTAAAAAGTCCAACCGCTCGTTCGAATCTCAGTCAACTCTTCACTTGCACACTGATCATTTAAAGACCACTTCACTGTTCGGTACCTCCCTCCCCTGTAAGGCCTCTTCATGGTAGAGAATGCCACTCTGTGGTCTGTTTCCTGTCTGACTTTGCCCTTGGATGACTTTTCCCAGAAAACAGGGGTAAAGACTTGGTTGTCTGTGGGAAGGGTAGCAGCTGGTGCAGAGAGTGAGCTGAGGACCCTCTGGGTATCCCCCCCACCCCACCACAATGACAAGGGCCTCTGAGGCAGCCTCAGTTCCCATGTGCTGTGTGATCCCAGCGAGAGAGGCAGATGATGTGACAACAAGAAGGCAGGCTTCTTAATAAAATAGTAAGTGGAAGGAAAGGAAATAGGAGAGAATACGTTACAGATTATTTCCCTTCAGCTGTTAGAACAGTATGTGATGGTTGCCAGGCCCTGCTCCATCACTTTCTCCCCACCTGTTTCCCTTTGCTGTCTCAGGCAGAATATTCTATGCCACCTGCTTCTAGGTAGCACTTTGTAGGCAGAGTGCCTGGAAAGCAGGCCGACTGACTACATGTTTGGAGGACCCAGCATTTTTGTGGAGAAGTTTCTGGGTCCCTGTTCTCTTCTCTGTGTTTTAGGCTGGATTTTCTTTGGAAATTCTGTGTTTACTTATCTTTATGCCCTCCCAGGCCACGTTTCCCGATTTGGGGCTCAGACAACATGGTTTATATCACAGCGTTGATAGCCCACATACTTGTTCAGCATTCGAGTTACGGTTTCGTTTCTGCGCAGGATACTGCTGATTATACCACTGCTTGTTTCAGAAGGAAAGCTTGTGCATGCTCAGTGAAGGTGCACCCTGCAGGGAGACGACGGCCTCCGTCCTGAGCCTGATCCAGAATGCTGGATGGGAGCACCCTGAAGGCAGACTGTAGGGGCTTGGTGTTGCAGCCTCTCGCCTGCCCCAAGGAAGCAGCTCATCTCTTCCTAAAATGTTCCGCTGAAGAAGGAACTTTCTGTGTCCTTCTTTATCCTCTTCCTGTTTCTCAGTTTGCAAATGCAGAGCCCCTGACTGCGCCTATCTCATTCAGAGCCCCCCAGGACTCCTGGAGCTGCATGGCCTCCCCTAGCTCCTTCCCACCCTCCCAAGCCCCGTGAAGTCAGTTCAGGGCTGCCCAGAATTACCTTCTTGGTGACACCCCTCTAAGATTCCAACCCGCCCCCTTCCCAGCATTTCTTTGTCCCTTTCCCTGATTTGTTTGCCCCTTAGAACTTACTACTTTGTAACCTCTCAATTTTGCTTATTACTAAATTATTTCCTTGCTTGTCCCTTTGCTGGAACATTTACTCCATGAGGGCAGGGATTCGTGGTGTTTTGTTCACTGCTGATCAGAACACATTTAGAGTGAGAGGATATTCCTCTTCCCAATGTTTAAGAATTCAGGCAGGCCAAGTAAAGTCAGAAATACTGAATATTTTAGGCAGGTCAAAAATCACTACTTGATCCAGAAGCCAGCCAGGAGAAGAAAGACACCCCCCTCCGCCGCTTTATGCAGGGGATGAGATTCCATGCTGAGAGGTGGTCTTGCTTTCTAGGTGGGGTAAAAGGACAACTGGAAACCCCATTTGCACTTTCAATGGATTTACAAAGTCACATTAAAGCTGAAGGCTTCAAGAAGAAATTTCTTGTAGATAAAATAGATGGTAACTGGGGTGGTTCTCTAGCATATGAAGTACATTTCAGAGTGGAGCTGCCGCCAGGAAATTTCTCCCTCGAGTACATGGCTAGCAAATGCAGCGGGCTCTCTGTGCACCTCCCCTGCAGCTTGCACACTGCTGTTGCACGAGCAGACCCCTGCATGAGGGGAGGACGCCAGCCCCAGCAGCAGCCCACCACGCTCACACACATGCTACGGCAGTGACTCCAGAGACCATTTGTTTGTTTCTCCCTTAGTGAGACTGTTTGCATTAATCATTGATTTGTGAAGTTCACCTGAAGTCTGTAAAAGTGCGACAGCCAATTTTGTGGTGATTTCCATTTCAAAGTTAGGCCAGCATTTTGTAAATAATGATTTCTGTAAATCAACATGGAAATGCAGCACCAAGGGATCCTCGCTGGCTCCAGCCACGTTCATCAAGGCTCAGCCTGCAAGGCTGCAGTGAAGAATTCTGCCCCAGCGCCCGCCTGTCCCGGGCCAAACGGTGGTCTGAGCCCCGCATGCCCAGACCCCTATCCTATGTAGGTAGTAAATTACAGGGTTAGTATAAACCAGGCAAATTTGATGCATGCATGAATTAAGCCCAAACCTTTAGCTATCCTTTGATTCACGCTTGATTTTTTAAAAACTTAATAACAAAACCTATTTAGTATTCAAAATGTTAATTCAGGGCTTGAAGTTTTCTTGCTTTTCTGTCATATATCTAAAGTAACTAAAGCGGTCTATAGAAAACAGAGAAAATCTAGAAAAGGGACTATTAGGATGTTTTTTTCTGAGATTGACCCACATGACAAAAAGATTTCTAAGAACCTCAGGGTCTGTCTGTAGGTGAGAGGACCCTCAGTAGTCCTGTGACCCCGTTCTGCTCGTGGAAAGACCAGGCCCACTGTGCCTGGCACCCCAAGCTCAGAGCCCATGGGGAGCTCTGTGCTATTTATCTCCCTCCTGGCCCTGCCCCCGTCTGCCCTGTGACTCTTCTGTGCCCAGGGGCCATGCCTGCCTGGTCTGTGGTGTACCACCTCCCACACGGCAAACTGTGCTCCTTACGTGGTGATGAGGGACAGGCAAGAAGGAAAGCAAGGATGGTCCTCGAGGTGCCACCCTTAAACCCTGGCAAAGCGATGTGAGGGGTCTCAGGGACTATGGCACCTGTGTTTCTGTCAATGGGGCAGCTTTTCTTCTTGTAACTGACTAATGCAGTATCATGATGGAGTTTATTTTGCTAAGGTGTTTGTTTTTATAGAATGTGTCTATCTCTGTGTTGTGTGATGTGGACGTCTGTAGCAAACAGGTGATGTGCTGCGTTCTGACAGTATTATCATTGGGAAGTTATTTAACAAGAAAACGTGGTACTCACCAGGTTCTCCGCACCAATACAAGTGACTGATAGGTGTTACCTCACTTATGCTCACAGGATCCCTGGGAGAGAAGTATTTTATGACACCCATTTTGCAGATGAGGACACTGAGGCACAGGGCCTCCAGCATGTGGCAAAGTCAAGCTTTTAGACACACTGCTGCACAGCCATCCCTGACCCTTGAGGGCCCAAGATTCTTACCCAGGCCTCCCTTCTTTGCTCTTAAATAAAGCTGGATTTTTAGGGAAACCTACTTTTTTTTTTACATGGGTATTTACAAATATCTTATTTTTCCCTTTACCTTCTTGTATTACTTTTTCTTTTTTGAGGTGGAGGGTGTTAAAAACATTAAACGATAATGTGTAAAAAAAAGTATTAAAACAATAATGTGTAAAAAAATATTTAAAGGTCATTTGCTGGTTAGTTTCAGTTGAAGTAGGGTCTGGAAGGAACCATCTGCCCCTACTTTCCTTTTTGAAAAACAACAGATATTGAAGGATGGCAAGCCTTTGCTTTCCTTCCTGACCTCCGGACCTTCCGAGGTGTTTGGAGATCCTGGTATACAGTGCGAGGCCCTTTTGACCCCATAAAGGAGACCCTGGTGAGTGTGCTTTCCTTAGGAACTTTGGTTATGATGTCAGACATAGGACTGGCCTGGACACCCCTGGATTCAGACCCCAACAGTGCTTGTGGTGGAGGGGCTGGGGTTGCAGGCAGCAAGCCCTTCCCCTGGGAGGGATCATAGGAGCAATAAGCTTCTAGACAGAGACCACTTCTCAAGGTACAGACCACAGTCCCCATCCCAGGGCATGCTGTAGTAATGAGCCATGTGCTCCTCTAGGTAACCATTGTCTGGAACATGTCTAGGAACATCTCAACATCAGTTCACAGTATTGGCGTGGTCTTCCCAGAAGGTGGGAAAATGACTACTTGTTCTCCAAAGTGGATAAATGCAGAGATCTGGACCCTTCTGGCCCAATGGATAACCAGTTCACACCTTTCCTTTTCCTTCCATGTTTCCTTCCAGGTAGTCATCAGAGCCCCCCTAAGGGCTCCTCTCCCACTCTGGGAGTGTGAGGAGGCAGACTGGGGTTATGAGCTGGAAGCTGGTCCCCTCTTACAAGCTCCACGACACTGAGGAACTCCCTTACCTTTCTTAATTTTCCTCAGTTATAAAATGGCAGTAGTAATTCCTACTTCACAAGGTTCCTGTGAGCAATAATCGAGTTATCTGGAGTGTTCGGCATGAAGTAGCAGCTAAATAAATGGTTGTGTTGTTTTATAAGGTGCTATAAGTGATGGGTTGGTGCTCAGGCTTGGAAGTCAGTCAGACCACCTGGGTTCCAACCCTGGTCTGCTGTTTCCTACCATGTCTGGGACCTTGGGCAAGTTACTGAGCTGCATCGTGCCTGTTTCCATCTGTAGAGTGTCAGTGATCGAAGACCAACCCATAGGGTGGCTGTGAGGAGTCCGCGGGTCACGCGGGGAGAGTGAAGGAAGCAGCACATGGCACATCCCAAGAGCTGAGGGGAAGGCGGCCAGCACTTACAATGAAGGGGTGGCAGGAATGCAGAAGTCAGGATGAAGAGCATCACTTTGGAAACAAGGTGGGAAGGACTCCTGGGACCCTAAGCAGTGCTCAGAGACCTGGCAGAGGGGAAGGAGAGGATGTCACAGCTGAGGACAACATGCTAGACCTTTGCTGATATTTCTTTCCCCTGGCACATGATGGAGCCAATGTGTGCGGGGGCCAGGTGGGGCATTGTCCTTGCCTCATCCATCCTATGTTACTTCCAGTCTACACTTAGGGGTCATTACTGGTGCCTTTTCTAGCACCGGCGTCCAGGATCCTGAACATTTGTTTGCCTCAGCAAACAATCTACGATGATCATTTTTATACCACCGTCTTCATTAAGAGACAGAAACCTCGTTACATGCCATCAACTTTATTCTCCTGACATTACTAGAAAATTTGGAAGGACAGATTTGATTATCTTCAGCGTATGGGAAAACGGAGGCCCTGCGTATGGAGGCTATTTGTAAAAGGTGCGCTGCAAGGCCACCACCACGCCAGGATTGTCTCCAGGTCCCCAACTGCTGCTTTGACAGCGCCAGTGCTGTTCTTAAGTGCAGCACACTCCACCTACACAGAGGGGCTCTGCAGCCGCCCCCCTTTACCCAGAACAGTGGAAACTGTGCAAGCAGCTGACCTTCGGCCATTGCTGGCTTTGACATCCCATTCTAGGAGTCAGCAGACTTTTTTCTGTGAAGGGTCAGATAGCAAATGCTTTTGGCGTTGTGGCCCGTATGGACTGTAGCAGGCACTCAGCTCTGCTCTTGCAAACAGACGGGCGTGGCTGCGTCCCCATAAGCCTTGATTTACAAAGACAGCAGGCCGGATGGATTTGGCCCAAGGGCCGTGGTTTGCCAGCTCCTGATCTGTGCCAACATTAGATGTTCACCTTCCCTTTCTCCTCTCTGACTTCAGAACAATAGAGCTGCCTGCGTGGTGGGCAGATTATGTTTGAGGAACAGTGTGAGTGTGTGTATGGTGTGCCTGCGTGCACACATTCGTGCTATTCAGACACGCCTCTTTCTGTACAGGGTAAGGAGGGTGGGTCTCAGGAGCCTGAACTAGGTGTTTTGGTCTCTGAACAATACTTACTAACGCCCTAGTTATAAAACTGCCAAGCCTAGGGTTAAAACTTCTCCAAGCAATTCTAATTATCTCATGTTTTCATAATTGTCAGAACAGAATTACTTTTGATTTCCTTTGTGAACCAGACATTATAGGGCATCCTTCACACTTTGGCTAGGTCATGGAATGAAGCACAAATGGGCCTTCACAGCTCTCAGAGAGGCAGGACCTCTGGAGCACGGTGAGGTCGCAGAGGCAGATGGTGAGGGGAGAGCCTGGCTTGCAGGCAGCAGGGGCTGTGAGCAGGCGGGAGAGGAGGTCCACGGAGAGTTGGATGGTGTCATTCAGAACACACGTATATGTGTATACAACAGGGCGTCTCGCAGGGGTTGAGAACCTCGTTTTGTTACCCTTTGAACCTTTGCAAGCTCTTGAGTGGACACATGTTATGAAAATGGAGAGCAGACTGACGTGGCGGCTTTGGAGGTAGGGGAGTGGGGTGCACACAGTCTCCTGGAGGGTCATGCTGGGTGCTGGGGGGGAGCAGTTTGGAAACCAAGGGGGTGTGGCAAAACCTGGCCCCTCCCACGTGGGGACTCACCCTGCTGGTAGCTGCCGGCCCTTTGCACAGTCAGATTCCACCTCTCCTAGCCAAGAGGGAGGGCGGACTGTTGTCTCCACTCAGGGGGACTCTGGGCATATCTGTCTTGATTTCAGTGAAGGGAGGCCATACCCTTATTGGTGGTCAGCCTCCTTTGCAGCTCCTGGGAGTCTTCTCGTGTGGCTGTGTGCTCTGCCTGCGGGCACACACAGCCCTGGACCAGGGCACTTACAGAATTCTGGTCATGGGCCTTGGCCTTCAGCATCCTTTGCTCTCCCTTTCATAGAACCTTCTGGTTTTTATTCCTGACCTTGGCTGTCAAGCTGCTCCCTTCCCTTCTCTCAGGAGGAGAGTGAGAAGGTAGGCCAGGGCCCCATGTGGTGACGCCTCAGTCACTGTGTGTCCAAGGCCCTCTGAGGGGCACAGTTAGGAGGGCTGGAACACATGGTAAAGTGTAGTGCTCCCTCACCCCTGCCACGGCATGTATAGATAATCTGCGGTTGAACAACGCAGGCATTTCTGAGAAGCTTCTTGCAGGGCACCTTTATCTTTGCAAACCAGAAATAGAGAAATTGCTGACGAAACAGAACTTTGTGAAGCAGTTGTTTGACCAGAATGGAGCACATCGTAGTGTTCCTGCGGAAACTCTGTAAAACCAGCCAACTTTGAAAAAGGTGGTGCACAGAAATGCAGTTGTATGTGGTTAGAAGCTGCTCGGACTTTGAAGACTGCACAGGTCTCAGAGGGAGAAAGGCACATGCAAGTATGCGTGCTCCACTCCCCCCGCCTGGGGACAGGTGGCGAGAAGCTGGCACCCCCATGAGTCAGTCCAGATGGTGTCAACATGGTCCTGTGCTGGGGATTAGCAGAGGCTGACTTTGTTTTGGTGACTGTGAGGGTTCCCTTTATTCCTCTTCATGTGGGTAGTAAAAAATGAGCTCCTGGCCCTGGTGGGAATGAGCACAGCGCCACATGTTCCCTGAGGACGGGGAGGGGGTTGTTAGGAGATCTGATCGTCACACACAAGGGCTTGCTATCACATGGGAGTGAACGGACTGTCTGCAACCCTCCTCAGTGTGAATGCTGAGCCAGGGCCTGGCCTGTGAGCATGTCCGTGTGTGTGCGCACACATGTGTGCATACGCACTTTCCCCAGAATCATCTTGACTCTCAGTATTTCCATTAATGTTGGCTATAAATCTCCCCAGATAGAAAGAAAACCCTCCTAACTGAGCTACGTCCTTGTTACGAGCAACCTTTCCTGAAACTCGGCTTTCAGAAGACCTTAATGTTGGATCTCACCTTCTCTCTGCTGGACTTTGTTTGATCCTGGTGTCTCTCCTCTTTCCAGGGTAGCATATGCACGTGGCTTAGAAAGTGACTTCACACCCTGAGAAGGGGGACTGAAGTTTTTTAAACCATAAATTCTTTGAAGAGAAGTGTGTTGTTCTGAAAAAGTTTCATTTCGTATGCCAGGATGATTTTATTACAAAGTTGTATCAGCTAATTTGAGAAGAGGTTCAAAGAGCCACATTCCTTCTATGGCATAAGCACAGCATTGCTTTATATAGCACCGTTCATCTGGAGGAACCCAAGGGGCTTCACACCTTCTACGTACAAATGACTCCATCCAGCCCAAAGTCACCAGATGTCTCTAAGGCAGAACATGGGTTTCCTTAAATCTCACTTCTCCTAACAGCCCAGACTGAGAAGTTAAACCCTACCACCTTCTAGCGAATTACCACTAACATCAGCGAATTGACTGCCAAAGTGCATAGAACAGCAGGCAACCTTGAGAAGAGGGCCTTTGACAAGATCTGGAAAAGTAAAAAAAAAAAAGAAAGACAAAGAAAAAGGTGCAATTTCTTTTTAGTCCTTCTTGCTGAAACATGAAACTCGTGCTCAACATGAGGTGGCTAACGTCCACTCTTGGCTGCCCAGCTTCTTCTGCATCACGGGGTAGTGGCGCAGTGCTGTCCTCACCCCACCTGTGTTTGGGGACAAAATGTGCTGTTCTCCTTTGTTGCCCTGTTTGGTGACCCTCTGAATAAAGGGATGTGTCTTACTCCCCCAGAGCCGACCACAGGGTCTGGCACATCATGCTGTTCCATAAATTCTTGGAAGCACATGTGTGCAAATACCAGAAAGAAAAAAATCATCGGAAGAGTGAAAGGAACAAAAATCCAGCACCCAGTGCAAAGCTTTTAATGAGAAAAATGGAAGAAGGAACTTGAAGAGCCATAAAGCTAAAACCTAGGAACGTCCTGATTGATGTGTGATGTAGTGACATCTTGAGCACAGATTTGACATGTAAACTAGAGGGAGGGGCTTTTCTGTTTCAGTATTTTATTGAACGCATGAAATCATGGCTTTTCAAGTAATTCTAAACCTGAGAGTGTTTGTGTTCTCGGTACCGTCCTCACAAGGGATACATGAATGAGAACCTCCAAGGTGGTGTGGGGTAAATGCTTTGCCTTGAAAACTGCTTACGAGCTGGAGAGATCGTCAGTCACACCACAGCACCTCTGAGTGAGTCAGGATACGGCCGAGCTCTGGGGAGAAGACCCCCAGGTGGCGGCTTGAGTAAGGTGAAGTGTCTTTTCCTCGTGTCACGGTCCAGGGTTGTTCTCCATGGTCGTCCAAGGAGCAGGTTCCTCCCTCTTTTGCTTGGAGGGGACGTTGGAATGGAAGCTGGCTCACCTCCACTGCCGCTGCCATTCAGTCCATGGAGGGAAGAATCAGGAATTAGGGTTTCCTTACAAACGTCATTATGAGTCAGCATCCAGAATTGCACCAACCACTTTCACGTGCACTAGATGACTAAGTTACAACACATGGCCATGGCTACTTGCAAGCGAGGCTGGGAAATGAAGTCTTTAGCTGGGTGACCTTGACCCCCAGTTGAAACGGGTTTTCTCACTGGGAAGAAGGAGCAAATGGATACTGGGGGAGAGTTAGCTATCTCTGCCACCTGCATAGGCCCTGCAGGCTGTGGCGTGATTGTGGTTAGGCCGTCTCCCTTCTCAGCATCCCTGGAACGTGCCAGGATGTATTTCCCCAGTGACTGTCAGCTCTGCCATGTCTGTGTGAGGCACACCCACGTCTGTGTCCAACTGTGTCCAGCTCCGTGTCTGTGTCCAGCTCTGTGTGTTTGCTCAGCCTGGTTCCTCCAGTTGTCATGACCTCCATCTTGGGATTTTCCCCATTTATCCAGGCCCAGCCACTCTTAGCAATAGGACTTTGGGCTGTGTGAACCCTGAAGAAAGTAGTAGTGTGCAGGGGAAGCTCTTCCAGCCAGAGGCTCTTAGCCCATGTCCAGTCCTGGGGGGTTGGTTTGACTGGTCCATATGTTCATTCATTCAATAGATATTTTGAGCATGTGATCTACGTCAGGCCCAGGGATCAGGGATGCAGCACTGAACAAAAACTAGGCATGTTATCTGTCCTCCTGGGGCTGATAGTCCAGAGGGGCCCTCCACTGGTAACATGTAGTTAGAAGCTGTGCTCACTCCAAGTGTTGCCTGGGAACTGAGTAAGGGAGATGGGTTGAGTCCTTAGAGTCTAAAACATGGGTGAGTTCTTTGTCCACACTCTTCAGCCTAGCTTGCTGGGGGATCTGAAGGAGAGCGACCAGGCCCTGCCATGCTGCCCTCCCCCACATGTTCCAGGCTTCACTCCCAGGGAGGCCAGTATGACTTAGAGCCTTGTCAGCAGCGTGGTGTAATGGAGGCACATTTGTCAAAGCCCGCTGCTGCGGTGATCTCCATAAAAGATGGAGACAGTGCTGCTGTGCATGCGTGAGCACCCATGTCTCCACAGGGTAGGACATTAAGCCCACAGTGAGGTTTGTGTGCTACGTCTGAGTAATGAGCCATGAAATTGACATTATAAGTTTTAATTATTATTAATGCCTTGCAGGGGTGGCTGGTGTGAATTATCCTGTAGACATCCCAGATGTATTTCCCTTTTCCTTTTATTTCTTTTCCTTAATGTCTTGAGCTCATAGAATGTCGGCTCAGTGGCAGAGTTTGAATAGGATTCGTCCAGAGGGAAGCACGCACAGTTGAGGGTTATAAGGAGCAGTCTGTGGGCGGAGAGGTAATGGCTGCACGGAAACCTGGTGTTTCCTTGGGCTGGGACGGTCCTCATGCGTGCTGCCTCCAGGCCCTGTCATGGGCTAATTAGTTAATCTTATAAAGGGCTTTGAAGATGACAGGTGCCTTGGAGGGCCGAGAGTCCCCATTTCAGGGCGTTTCCTAACAACAAGAACGAGGTTCTGGCTGCTCTGCCCCCCTGAATAAACCGCCTCTTGGCATTGTCCCTGACTTTTATTTTTGCCCTCAGACGTATGTCCTGCATCTCAGTTTCACTCCTTCAGGTGCAGTCTGGGGAGGGAATTCTCAGGTGGACTGGGCTCCCTCCCTCTCCCCCTTCCCTTCTCCATGGCTCTCTCTCTTTGCTCACCCTGTCCTTGCCCACCCACAGGCACAGACCAGAGGATGGCTGTCTGACCACACCATGGCTGGGCCAGCAAGGCTGTGCTGTGTGCTCTGAGCCCTGTGATCTGACCTCAGGGTCACAAGATGGTTGGCCCCCAGAAGACTGGGCCACCGTGCGTGCAGGCCACACCTGCTCTGCTCCTGCTGCTTCAGATGCCCCTGGCCCCTCTCTTTCCCTGCTTTACCCACGAGCACAACTGCTCTTTTGCTCTTCCGTGTGGGGCTGCAATCAACACCCTATCCTGGATCTCTGTGGGGCATGCTGTTTTACAAGGGGTGTCATGTCAAATCTGTCATTTCTGACTTTCCCCACTTCCAGCCCCACCTGGGCTCTATCTCAGGAGTAAACTGAGCCCGGCTGAATGAGCAAACCTGCCCTGTGCTGGACTCTCCTGTCCCGGGCCTTGGTTTAGTAGGGCTAGTGTAGGGGGGTGTGATGGAATAGAGGCTCCCAGGACACAGGACAGCACAGCTGGCTGATGCCAGGTTTGGAGGAAGAGAGAGGGGCCAAGGTGGCCGGCAAGCCCCAGAGGTTCCAGAAGCACATACTCTTTGTGAGCATGGATGCTGCCCCCGTGGCTGGCGAGGGCTGTGGGGAAGAGCGTCGGGAGTGGTGGCAGGAAGCTGTGCTGAGGCCATGTGGGGGAGTGCTGGATGCCATGCTGAGGAGCTTGGTGCCCTCCCTGCGCCCCAGGGGAGTAGGATCGGCTGTGTTTGGGCATCTGGCCTCACAGTGGGCTGATTGGGCCTGAGGGCTCACTGGTGGAGGTTGCAGTGGTGTAGGTGGGAGAGAGGAAGGGCCTGGCCATGGGAGTGGAAGCATGCCTGGTGTTTCCCTGAGCGCTTGCTTACTGTTGGGGGCAGTAGGACTTGAGGACAAGTGTTAAGGTGGAGGGAGTGAGTGGGCACATGGGTCACCGAGCGTACGTGCTTGGCAGTGGGCAGGTGTTCCCTGGCCAGGGTGAGGAATGCAGGGGTTAGAGGCTCTAGGGACAGCCGTGGGACGTCCAGATCAAGAAGTTGAGCAAGTGATTAGATTGGGAGGGAAGTTGGAAGCAGAGAGAGAGGCAAGTGGAGCTGGGGCCGTGGAATGTGTTGGGCTGACCAGGAGGCCTGGGGCCACGGTGCCCAGATGGGTGGGGCCATGCCCATTCTGGAGAGTCAGTGAAAGACCAGGTCCTCTGAACAGCAGCAGGACGTGCCTCACAGGAACTGGGAGAACATGCTACTCAAGGGCACAAGCCCCGGGGCCAGGCCACTTGCATGGGGAGGGCCTCAGTTTCTTATCACTACAGCCAGGCCCTTCGCGGCACCCCGGCAGGTGGGGCCAGGATTGCACAACATGCCTAGGAGTGGTGCTGGCAAGTGGCTTCTCGGTCAGCTGAGCTGGTAGAGCCAGGGGCGGGCAGGCCAGAGCGGGAATGCCGGTGACTCTGCCACATGGGGAGAATGGGGAGGTGCAAATATGCCAACAGCATGCCAGTGCACAGATGGGCGCAGAGCCCATCGAAGCAAAAGTGCAAATCGGACCTTTCCTGCTCTCCTTTGTTATGAAGAGTAGCAAAAATTACCAGCAGCCTCAAATGCCTGTGAGTCTCCAAACACTGCTTTTGAGCACTGCCCGCTTGGTCTGGGGGTGAAAGGAAAAGGGGCCTGTGGCAAAGCGAAGGTTCCTTTTGTGCACCGAGCTGAAGCTCATTTTCAAGTCTGACTGCAGGTTCTCTCCTTACTGTCCCTCTCACGCCTCTTACCTTGATGGGTGTCTCAGCTTCTCCATGTGCTCAGGAGTGAAAAGACTCCCATCACGGAAGTCAATGTTATATTTAACTTCTAAAGTTGTGATAGACTAGGTTCAAATAGAACAAGAAAGCTACCCTGTCTTTTTGTAAATGTAACCTCTTGGCTGGGGCAGAGTTTCTCAACCTCGGCACTACTAATGTCCTGGGCGGGGCAGTCCTTTGCTGTGGAGGCTGCCCCGTGCATTGCAGGACGATTAGTGGCATCCCTGGCCTCTACACATTAGATGCCAATAGCACCCCGCCTTGCAGCTGTGACAAGCAAAAATGTCCTCATTGCCAGATATTCCCTGGGGGACAAAACTGTCCCTGCCTGAGAACCCCTGGGCCAGGGGCTGACTGGCCTTTGTGTGTTGGCGGTTCTTCTGTGATTCACAGCCAACAGCCCCTTCCACTCTTTTCTGATCACAGTCCTTGTGCTGCAAATCACCCCTTTGCCTCAGCCCTCTGAAATCAGGGCTCATGATAGGCTATTGTGCTTATGGTACAAAGCTAGCCAGGATGAGTATTATTGGAAGCAAACTGATTTTTTTTTCCTCATTGAGTTCTGCAACGAAAAATCCTCTGGTGTTACTATTTAATTGGTTAGTGGTAGCTGTTTGTCAATTTGCCAGCAGGTTCTCTCTTAACTGCTGTCATTTGACATTGCTGAAACATAAATGCAGAGTGATTGAGTTGCCAACATGCTATTAAGTCCCCTACAAAGAGCTTTTCGATGTACTACTGCTGCAGCCTTTTGTAGTTCTATTGATTGAGCCGAATACTAAAGAAATCGTTGGCATAGACAGCCCTGGTAAGCAAATGCAGCTTCTTTTTTTTCTTTTTTTTAATAATTTTTTATTTTATTGGGTTAGTCACCATACAATACATCCCTAGTTTTTGATGTAAAGTTCCATGACTCATTACTTGCGTATAACACCCAGTGCACCATGCAATACATGCCCTCCTTACTACCCATCACCAGCCTATCCCATTCCCCTACCCCACTCCCCTCTGAAGCCCTCAGTTTGTTTCCCAGAGTCCATAGTCTCTCATGGTTCATTCCCCCTTCTGTTTACCGCCCCCTTTCTTCTTCCCTTTCTTCTCCTACCGATCTTCCTAGTTCTTATGTTCCATAAATGAGTGAAATCATATGATAATTGTCTTTCTCTGCTTGACTTATGCAGCTTCTGTCAGGGAAATTGTTGGGTATTGCTACAGGGGCAGTGGTGGTTTTCCTTTGGTTTTCCTCTGGCAGAGACTTGGTCTCTGCCAGAGCTTACCCAGTTGATGGGTGTTAGACGGAAGAGGAATAGAAACCCAGCTGGCCACTGGTCTTTATGGGACAGGTACAGTTGAGTTGAAGAACCCAGGAAGTGGATGGTGATGTCAAGTTTGAGGGTGGTTCAACAGAATCCTTATTGTGGAAGAGCAGAAGAGTGCCACGAACTCTGTTTTGGTTTCAGAACTAGTCACTCACCATTTGAGACTAAAGATGGCAGATCACTTTTAGAAAAGTTGGCTAATCTTTGACAGGTGACAAGAACATCCCATGATATTGAGAGGATACTATTTTATGGTCTTGAAATTGTACTTCTGGACCAGACTGCCATATGTATCAAAAAGCTATTTGTCATTGGTGTGTATGTGTTGGGGGGGTGGTTGTGACGGCCAGGGATCACTTGTTAGAACACCTAGTGCATTGGGAACCAATGTCCCTGGAGTGACCGCCATCTCACATGCACTATTTGAGGGAGACTGCCATTATGGGGACCATCTTGTCTCAGCAGGGTCATGGGCTTGAGTATCCCCATGTAGAGTGTCTGTTCTTTTGAAGTACTTACTACTCTGAAGCATTCTGTATGTGCCCACACAGCACGGGAGCCCCCCATCCCAGACAGAGCTAACGAGGCAGCAGGGAGTCCATGCTGAATAACCAGATGCTATGTTTTACTTTCAGACTCTTTCCCAGCTTCCCTATGGGAAGGCACTCTACAGTTACGAGGGGAAAGAACCCGGCGACCTCAAGTTCAGCAAGGGCGACGTTATCATCCTGCGGCGCAGGGTGGACGAGCACTGGTACCATGGGGAGCTGCACGGGGCTCACGGCTTCCTGCCCGCCAGCTACATCCAGTGCGTCCGGCCCTTGCCACAGACCCCGCCCCAGGGCAAAGCACTTTATGATTTCGAGATGAAGGACAGAGACCAGGACAAGGACTGTCTGACCTTCACCAAGGTAAGGGGGGCCCCTGTGAATACTGCCACCCACTCTCTACGATGCCCACCTTCCTGCCAGTTTGAATCCTGGCTCCTTCCTGAGATCCGCTCTCCTCGCTGTGCCTCAGTAAGTGGGGAGAGCGGTTGTTGCTGCGTCCTGAGTTTTTGTGGAATGGAAGGAGAAATGGAAGGCGATGGCACACAGCCTGACACATAGCTCTTCCCGAGATCCGAGAGGGCATCCGCGGGTAATGTGCAGGACCCTCCATCACCCGAGTCACGGTCTCTCCTCGGCAACTGAGGCGCAGAGGAATGCAGTCTCTTTAGGACTGGCAGGCCCTGGGAGAGGGGGCCCGTCGGGAGGCCCCTGCAGAGCCCCCTTCTGCTCCCAGGGCAGCGAGGGTAGGACCCAGGAGCCAGCGTGCCGCAGCCCTGTGCCCCGGAGCACCAGATGGCACGGACACTGTGCCTAGGGCTCGGTCAGTCTTGCAGAGAGGTGGTGATGAGATTTGCCAGCGGCATTATCCCAGCAGAGCCCAGTGAGATGCAGAGGGGCCCAGTTTCTGGCCATCCCAGGCCTCTGATTGTGAAGTGTGGAGAGAACAGAGGTGATGGCCCTCTACACCTTGGTGGTCCCTTACCAACCACGACTGACAGACTCCATTCTTGCCATTCTTATCCGTGGGAGTCCCTCCTTCCTTGTTTCCACTTACACACACCTCCCGGTGCTGGGAGAGGTGGGGCCCCTGGAGCACTTACCTCTGCCCTGAGGCAGTAACAGCAGTTGCCCTGGATAGCTTTACCAGCACCCCCAGGCTTTCTCGAAACTGTCTTCCCGAGGTTGGAGCCCACGCTGCAAGAGGCTCAGGCTCAGTCACTGAGCCGAGGCTGGTGGCTCCGACCTCTCCTTTCCCCTTCCGTCTTCTATTTCCTGTCTGTCCTGCTCCCCCCACCACCCTGCCTCACGTAAGCGTGGTTGTAAATAACAGAGCTAGAACTCTAAATCTCTGACTTAAAGCGCATGCCCTTCCCACTTCTGAGAGGCCTTTGTGACTCTCCCTCTCCCCCCATCTGCTCAGGGCAGAACCTGGCTGTGCTACTGAGCTCTCTGGAGGGCTGCTGGGGTACCATGCACACCATTTTTGAGCAAAATTGGCATGTCCTGCACATGGCTGTTATTTATGTCTTGTTCCATTGTTCAGACTGACAGTGAATAATCTATTTTTCATTCATGGATTCAACTCTTTCTTCCTTCCTTTCATCAAGGTGTTCTGATGCTAATTTCGATTGTCATCTGGCTGAAGCAGCTTCCCAGGAAGCTGCAGCCAGACCTGTCCCCCCAACCCCACCCCTCCCCCTCTTCCTCTCTGTCTCTTTCAGTCTGCAGCCTGGAGTGACAGGCTGCCTGGAGTGCCATGTCAGACAGAGTCCCCACATTGCTCACTTGTCTGCCCAGTGGACTCTGGAGAGCTTCCCCTGAGAGAAGAACGCCCTGGCCACCTGTGACACTCTGTGCTATCACTTGTGACCAAGAGCAGGGACCCCTCTCAACCTCTGGGGTTCTGTTGGGCTTTTGCTGAGGAGACAGACTCTGTGATGGCTCCAGACTTCCCTGAGCTCAGCCGGCTCCAGGAACAGGCACAGCCATCCTCACAGCAATGTGTCGGAGGAGGCTCTTCGAGCCAAAAGAGCTCAATTTGCACTGACCACTGCAGAGCCCCGGAGCCCCCAGCTTCCCCTGGTGTGAGCAAAGGCCTGCCTTTCCTACCACCATCATAACCTGCTGTGTTCTACAAGCCTCTGCCTGGGGCACTCAACTCCAGGGTGAAGACCAGAACCCATCGGACCAGAGGACAGAGAGGCATTTGTCCACTTACCAACAAGATGTACTAACCTCCAACTCTGCTGGGCACTGTGCTACACCCGGGGCCACAGACAGACCTGCGGCCCTCCGGAGCCGCAAGGCTAGTGGAAGAGGCAGGCAGGAGCAAGAAAAGAAATGAGTGTTCCAGAGTCAGCCTCACAACAACCCTGGTCGCCCAGGAGCTGGAGTAGGCTTTTAGTAAAGACTCCAAAATATTCAGTGATAGCCCTTCATGTTTGGCATTTCAAAAGGAGCAGTAAAGTAGTCCTCATGGAGAAAATTAGAACTCAGGCTTTCTTAGACTCATTCTGTGGTTGGCATTGTTCTTACTTTGAATTAGGTTGGGGGTACAATGACTGTGTCTGGGGTGTGAGCGGGCATCACTGTTGAGGTGTCTGTGGTCATGAGGGCTTCTGGGGAGATGGCATTTGAGTTGAGATTGAAGGGCAAAGGCGCCAGGCACAAGATGGATCTGGGGGTCTTTGGCTGCATAATGTGGCTGTTCCCACAGGAAGCCAGGTAGGCAGTGCATATCTCAGGGTATTTTTCAAGAACTTTTTTTTTTCTTGAATCCTGTGGATTAACATGGAGAGTTAGAGGTCCCTGTGCATGATTCCCAAAGAGAATTGTGCTGTGACATCCATCCCTGCCGTGTTCACATAACCTTTTTAGGAGTACCCACTTTTGCTCGTCTACTTGGATTAGGGCTGAGCCACCCCTATCAAGCCCCTGTTCTATCTGCAGCTCTTACCTCTAAACCTCTTCAGACAAAGCCTCTGAAGGGCCTGGGTGATGAATCATGACTCTCCGCTGCTCGGTTCATATTTCCTCTTGCCCACACTGCTTGCCTGAGATTTCCCTTCCATGTGCATCTGTCCAGCTCATTTGTTCCCCTGCGCAGGACGCTGGTTCCATCTGACGAGTTCCGTTTATATCACACCTCAAGCGACTCTGGGCTCGGCATTGCTCCCTCAGACCAGCTTGCTTCGGCTTGGAATGATTTGTTGTTGGCATGTGTTCCACTCTGGAGTCAGCAAGGGAAGAGGGGTCTAAAATCCATGGATGATGCTCGCTTACCTTTCAAAAACATCACCGTAATGAGACTGGTAGGGTTAAAGGCAGGAAGCAGGTGGATCAAAGCAAGATTTTTACCTTCGGCATTGGGTTTTGAATAGTCCTGTTAAAATTGCATTCATTAGAGCCACTCTAAAACCAAAGTCCTTGTTTCATTTAAGAAGAGAATGAGTAATGACTGTTAGTAAAACAACTATAAAAAGCATATTTTATAACTTCTTAGTCCTCCCCCTCCAAAAAGTGGGGCACGTGCAAATGCAAAGACTGAAGGAAAGAGGCATGCAGGAGGCTCTGCTGGCTGTTCTCTCACTAGCCCCCACGTGGGGCCTTGGCGCCTGGTGCCCTCCACATGCACAGGGAGGGAAGGGGGTTGCTGGGGAGGCACCCTTATGCAGGGACTTGGCAGTTGGGGATCCCACAGGTGACCTCGGGAAAACATTCAACCTTGCCAGGCCACTTAATCTTCAGGGTCAGGACACAGATCCTACTGGGGGGGGCGGACAGGGGCAAAGTGTTGCAGGTACAGAGCTAAGCTTCGGGCTTGGCAGACGAGCGGGGGCTTCGAGTTCCAGTGTTTTTGTGGCTGCCTACTCCGTGTTACCTTATTTTCACTCAACTACAAAATTCAACAAATATTTCTTAAGCCCTGACGGTTGTAAATTCCAGTTAATGAGAACATCTTCATCACCCTGCCAGAGAGGATGTCAAAGGCCTGGGGCTGCCTCTTAGTGAATTTACTCTGTAATGCTCAGGAATCCTGAGAGGCCATGAGATTTTCTCCGGCGGCACCTGGCTGACCCCAGAGTCACTTTTGCACCCGGCTAGAAGCGGGAACCTGAGGCTCACCCTGTCGGACTGAACCCCATCGTGCTTGCCACATGAGGCTGCAGGACAGTGGACACAGGGTCAGCTCCCTTCCCCCCTTCACCTCACACTCTCCCTTCCCCAGCCCTCCCCCTGGGGTCTGAGGGGTGCTCTGAGTTGGCAAAGACCTGTGTAAAACACCGCCTCACTGTCCCGGCCTAGCCCTCCTTTTCTGCTGTTGGAGTCACAACACTCTTCCATGTGATTTTATTATGCTGCTGAATGTTTAATCATGGTCTCCCAAAAGTGTGGGACTTCTCTCCTTTGTGAATTACCCCCACATTTATCCCAAACTATGTTCTTCTGATCCAGGGGACAGGCTTAGATAAGAAATCAAGTATAGACGGTTTGTGCTCTAAGGTCGGTAAACAAGAATACAAATCAGGACACTTTTTATTATTAAATGGTAACTTTGGGACATAAACCTAGACTTTGAGTCTCTTTTTTTAACTGTACAATGGAGTTGATAATAGGATTTGGTGAGCAAAGGCATTTAGAGAACCAAGCTCAAAATAGGCATTCAATAAATATTTGCTTTCTGTCCTCTGCTTTCTTCCTGTTTCAGGAAAAGATGAAGTTCAGTCAGATACTTATCACTTTCATGTTAGTCCAAAATGCTCACAGGAAAACAAACACCCTTCCTAAGTCACACACTACTTAGATGAGAATTTGGCTAGTTGGCTAGACCCTTATTTTTCTGGTGGCTAAATCCCTCGGGGTATTGCCCAGGGGGTGTGAAATCTCAGACTCTGTGTCAAGACTGTTGTCCCCATCACTGGACACCCAGGCCCACAGTGTCATCTCTGCTTCTTCGTGAGGGGCATTGGGAATGCTTTCAGGGCTGGAAAGACTCAGCAAACAAAGTGGGATGAGGCTCAGTGCAGTGTTTCGCTCAGGGTACCCTCAGAAGTTACCAGAGAATCTCAGTCACATTTGTGGCTCCTGGCTCTTGGTTCCCTCCTTCCAGCCACCTCTGAGTCCCTGAATGGAGGAGGCACCATTACTGAGGTGACCAACCCCAACCACGAGCACAGAGGAGGTGACCGGAAGAGCAGTGGCAGCCTGCGGGCTGCTGAGGAGTGTCCTTGCCCAGCCTGTTGTTTGAACATGCAGCTGACGGTCAGAGAAACTGATGGGGAATCTTTCAGATTTGCTAAAAGATAGAAAGAGGGGCTCCTGGGTGGCTCTGTCAGTTAAGCGTCTGCCTTCAGCTCAGGTCATGATCCCAGGGTCCTGGGATGGAGCCCCGTGTTGGGCTCCCTGCTCAGCGGGAGTCTACTTCCCTATTGAGAGCACACACACTCTCTCTCTCACAAATAAATAAAATCTTAAAAAAAAAAAAGAAAAAAGGAAGATATTTGTATGTCTGAAGCTTTGTCAGGAAATATTTTCAGACCTGTGCAGAATGTGAGCTCTTCCCCCAGGACTAACCTCCCACAGTGTGCCTCAGTCTCCCTGGTTCCCCATGGGCACCCTGAGCCTATTGTCCCCTCAGCAGCTGGAGCATGCCTCACCTGCTTCCAGTCTCCTCGCAGCCAACGTCAGAGTCTGTGCTGCCTGCGAGACCCTTCCTCACCCAGAGCCCATCTCCCTCCCAGGCTCAGTTCCAAGCCTGCCCCTGGCTCGCTCCACTCGTGGCTACACTGGACTCCCGGCCCCTGTCCCTCCATCCTGTTGGCTCCCCCAGGGCCTCTGCAGCTCTCCCCACAGCCTGAGTGCCCTCCCCACCTGTCTGCACGTCCCTTGGAGTGACCCCTGACCCCTGAGTGATGGAGCCTCCCCACGCAGCGTTCCACGCCCCCATTTTCTCCTCCTGAGAAGGTAGTATGTATATTTATGTGGCGGTTGTCTGTCTCATGGCTGGAGTGCAGGCTTCCTGAGCTTGGCCATCCTGCATTTACCAACTGCCTATCCCCATCTTGGGACAGTGAAGGGCACACAGGAGTTTGAATACCTATTTGTCAGTGAGGCTGAGTGCAGGCACTCTGCTTTGGCCCGGGCAAGAGGTCAGCTGCATTTGCTATGGAGAGTGTAAGTTTATTCTTGTCCAGCCTCTTTGTCCTTTCATTCACTTACCAGATGTTTATCAGTGCTGGATTGTGTTCCAGGTGGGCCAGTGGCTGGGAAGAGTCCCACCTTCAAGTGCTCACAGCCCACAGTGGGTGCACCAGGAACGGGATCCTCACAGCACCTGAGCTTCCGTCCTACTAGAGGACGTGTATATGTGTGCCTGTGGTGTGTGCAAGTGTGGTGTGTGTGTGACTGTGGTGCTTGTGAGTGTGGCGTGTGTGTGCCTGTGGTATGTGTGTTGTGCTATGGGTGAGTGTAGTGTGTGTATGGTATGTGTGTGTGCATATGGTATGGTATGTGCGAGTGTGGGGTGTGTGTGTGTATGCCTGTGGTGTGTGTGAGTGTGATGTGCGTGTGTGTGTTGTATGTGGTGTGGTGTGAGTTGGTATGTAGTGTGTGGGTGCATGCACTGAGGACGGTGTGACATCTGGCCTCTGACCACTTCCACCTGGGCCCACCCAGTGGCTGCCGGCGAGACCCGCAGAGGTCTGCCTCTCTCTCCTAGAGCGTTGCCTTTCTATGAGTGGTGCCAGGCCTCTGACAGCCTCTGGAAGTGAGCTGGGGTGTGCGAGACAGGACAGTCTTGGGTTCTAGAGCGCCATGGCTCCCAGAGTCGTCAGTAGGACAGCAGAGGGTTCATGGCGGCAATGACTCCGTTAAGAGCCTCACCTAGAACTGCCCAGAGGAACAATTTGTGTTATTTCTGCAACAAAAGGCTGAGGGAGTTTTTGAACTTTCCCCTTTTTAATTTCCCTTCTTTCTGAGGAGTGGTGACTTGGGCACTCTGTGTGTGGCTGGCGTTCTGGCAGGGAAGGGCTCGATGACAAGTGCAGGTCCCCAGTCATGCTGCGGTGTGAGCAGGCAGCCAGCCCTGAAGGGATGAAAGGAGGGGCTCCCCCTGGTCCGGTTCCCACTGCTTCTCAGAAACCACTTGAGTGCAGGTGATGGGGGGTGGAGGCGTTCAAGTGGCACTCCAGGAGAATGTGCTTGCTCTTCGTGGCCCCTCAAGGATGTTTCTAGCTGCTTTATATGTGTTGTCGCCACAGCACTCATTTAGGGGAAATAGTAGGCCCTCGGAGATTGGTTTATCCAGACTTGTGGAAGGAACTCTCCGAGATTTTCAGCAGACAGGCTGTTTCAGGCTGAGCCCCTGATGTGTGAGCAGTGACATTTACTGAACTGTATTTCTGAAATGGTATGGAAGGACCAGGTGCTGGGCTGGTCGCCTTCAGTGGCATGCAGAGGGCTTCTGTGTGGGCCGAGGCACCACCCTCCCTGCGGGTCAGCGCTGTGCTCCACAGCTTCTGTTCTTAACACAGCCCATCTGCCTGCAGATCTCCTTTTCCTCAGCTAGGAAAAAATGCACAAACTTTGGACAGGTTAGTTAAATGCAGTTTGAGGGGCGCCCAGGTGGCTCAGTCAGTTAAGCATCTGACTCTTGCTTTCGGCTCAGGTCATGATCTCAGGGTCATGGGATCGAGTCCCACATCAGGCTCCATCCTCAATGGGAGTCTGCTTGAGGTTCTCTCTCTTTCTCTCCCTCTGCCCCTCCTGCTCTGCTCTCTGTCTCTCCCTCAAATAAATAAATAAGTCTTAAAAAAAAAAAAAAGAAATGCAGTTTGAAGGCCCCTTTTAGATGGCGGGCCTACCATGGTACCTGAATCCTTTGCAAATGTATTACCCACTGAGCATTGGGAAGAAAAGCAGTATACTTTTTTACTAACTATGCTATGTTCATAGCCCAAACTTACCAGCACTTAGGACCACCCTGAGGCCACCTGAATGCAAAAGAGAGCCACTGTCATACAACAGCATATGAAATTACACTGCTCCACAGTGAGTAACGAGCACCTTACATGAAACATCATCAAAATGCCATCAAAAAGGAGAATTACAGACCAATTTCCCTAATGAATATGGATGCCAAAATCCTCAACAAGATCCTGGCTAAAAGAATCCAGCAGTACATTAAAAGGATTATCCATCATGACCAAGTGGGATTCATACCTGGGATGCAAGGGTGGTTCAACATTCGCAAATCGATCGGTGTCTTAGATTTTATCCAGAAAGAAAAATTCAGAAATCATATGATTCTCTCAATAGATGCAGAAAAAGCATTTGACAAAATACAGCATCCTTTCCTGATTAAAACCCTTCAGAGTGTAGGGATAGAGGGTACATTTCTCAATCTTATAAAAACCATCTATGAAAAGCCTACGGCAAATATCATTCTCAATGCAGAAAAGCTGGAAGCCTTTCCCTTAAGATCAGGAACACGACAAGGATGCCCACTCTCGCCACTATTATTCAATGTAGTACTAGAGGTCCTTGCAACAGCAATCAGACAACAAAAAGGGATCAAAGGTATCCAAATCGGCAAAGAAGGAGTCAAACTGTCTCTCTTTGCAGATGACATGATACTCTATATGGAAAACCCAAAGGAATCTACTCGCAAACTATTAGAAGTTATAGAGCAATTCAGTAAGGTGGCAGGATACAAAATCAATGCCCAGAAATCAGTTGCATTTCTATACACGAATAACGAGACTGAAGAAAGAGAAATTAGGGAATCCATCCCATTTACAATAACACCAAAAACCATACGTTACCTTGGAATTAACTTAACCAGAGACGTAAAGGACCTATATCCTAGAAACTATAGATCACTTTTGAAAGATATTGAGGAAGACATAAAAAGATGGAAAAATATTCCATGCTCATGGATTGGAAGAATTAACATAGTTAAAATGTCCATACTACCCAGAGCAATCTACACTTTCAATGCTATCCCGATCAAAATACCGAGGACATTTTTCAAAGAACTGGAACAAATAGTCCTTAAATTTGTATGGAACCAGAAAAGGCCCCAAATCGCCAAGGAACTATTGAAAAGGAAAAACAAAGCTGGGGGCATCACAACACCGGATTTCGAGCTATACTACAAAGCTGTGATCACAAAGACAGCATGGTACTGGCACAAAAACAGACACATCGACCAATGGAACAGAATAGAGAACCCAGAAATGGACCCTCGGCTCTTTGGGCAACTAATCTTTGATAAAGCAGGAAAAAACATCCGGTGGAAAAAAGACAGTCTCTTCAATAAATGGTGCTGGGAAAATTGGACAGCTACATGCAAAAGAATGAAACTTGACCACTCTCTCACACCATACACAAAAATAAACTCCAAATGGATGAAAGACCTCAATGTGAGACAGGAATCCATCAAAATTCTAGAGGAGAACATAGGCAACAACTTCTATGACATCGGCCAGAGCAACCTTTTTCACGACACATCGCCAAAGGCAAGAGAAATAAAAGATAAAATGAACTTATGGGACTTTATCAGGATAAAGAGCTTCTGCACAGCCAAGGAAACAGTCAAAAAAACTAAGAGACAGCCCACGGAATGGGAGAATATATTTGCAAAGGACACCACAGATAAAGGACTGGTATCCAAGATCTACAAAGAACTTCTCAAACTCAATACACGAGAAACAAATAAACAAATCATAAAATGGGCAGAAGATATGAACAGACACTTTTCCAATGAAGACATACAAATGGCTAACAGACACATGAAAAAATGTTCAAAATCATTAGCCATCAGGGAAATTCAAATCAAAACCACACTGAGATACCACCTTACGCCAGTTAGAATGGCAAAGATAGACAAGGCAAGAAACAACAATTGTTGGAGAGGATGTGGAGAAAGGGGATCCCTCCTACATTGTTGGTGGGAATGCAAGTTGGTACAGCCACTCTGGAAAACAGTGTGGAGGTCCCTTAAAAAGTTAAAAATTGAACTACCCTATGACCCAGCCATTGCACTACTGGGTGTTTACCCCAAAGATACGGACATAGTAAAGAGAAGGGCCATATGCACCCCAATGTTCATAGCAGCATTGTCCACAATAGCTAAATCGTGGAAGGAGCCGAGATGCCCTTCAACAGATGACTGGATTAAGAAGCTGTGGTCCATATATACAATGGAATATTACTCAGCTATCTGAAAGAATGAGTTCTCAACACTTGCTGCAACATGGACGGCACTGGAGGAGATAATGCTAAGTGAAATAAGTCAAGCAGAGAAAGACAATTAGCATATGATTTCTCTCATCTATGGAACGTAAGAACTAGGAAGATCGGTAGGGGAAAAAAGGGATAAAGAAAGGGGGGGTAATCAGAAGGGGGAAGAAGCATGAGAGACTATGGACTCTGAGAAACAAACTGAGGGTTTCAGAGGATAGGGGGGTAGGGGAATGGGATAGACTGGTGTTGGGTAGTAAGGAGGGCACGTATTGCATGGTGCACTGGGTGTTATACGCAACTANTATTGCATGGTGCACTGGGTGTTATACACAACTAATGAATCATCGAACTTTACATCAGAAACCAGGGATGTGTATGGTGACTAACATAATATAATAAAGAAAACATTTAAAAAAAAGAAAAGCAGATACAGACCTGTAAACACAAAGAACAGACTGATCGTTGCCAGAAGGGAGGTGGGGTGGAAGGATGGGCAAAATGAGGGCAGGGGAGAGGAAGATACGGGTTTCATGGAATGAGTAAGTCATGGGAATAAAAGGCACAGCATAAGGAATATAGTCAATCATATTGTAACGGTGTTGTATGGCAACAGACGAGAGCTATAGTTGTGAACTGAGCATAATGTCTAAGCTTGTTGCATCACTACCTTGTACATCTAAAGTTAACGTAACATTGCGCAACAACCACACTCAAATAAAAAAAAAATTTCAAAAAGAAAAAAAAAAAAAGGAACGTGAATGAAATTGAGCCATGCATCTGAAAGTGAAATTTTGTGGTGGGAGCACCTGTCCTCCATAAAATCCTCAAATGCTACCGTATTGGCCCAAAACTTGTGTGCCCCTCCTATCAGTGGTACGTCATTAGATTTCATTCACTCAACTACTTCGAGCAAGTGTTGGTAAACTAGTGCTTGCAGGTCAAATCCTACCCACCTGCTGTCGTTTGTGTAAATAAAGTTTTATTGGCACATACCAAGACTCCTTCATTTACATGTTGTCTCTGGCTGCTTTCATACCAAAACAGAAGAGTCAAATACGTGACAGAGACAGTATAGCCTCAGAATCCTGAATATTGGCTGTCTGGCCCTTTCTAGAAGGGTTTGCTGACCTTTTGTAGAGAGCGTGGCACTACAGAGGCCGAGCACTCAGTGTGGTCCCTTGTGCGTCCCACTCAGCACGGCTTTGTTCTAAGGCTGCCAGCAGCCCACTACGTTGGGTGTGACATGTAGGGGATGCCATTCTCTATGAAACAGCCCCTGAAAACTCGGGTCTGAACCACGTAGCTCAGTCTCACCGCTGTCATATAGAAAGCCCATTTAGTGTCTGAGGAGGGAGAGTTCTCTATATCCCAAAGAGGCCACAGAGCAGGGATTTCCCCTTTTCCTTGTCGTTCTGGAAGTAGTGGCTCCAGCTTTTTGAAATACAACAGTGAATCGGAAACCCGATGTGATCTAGCCACGAAAAAAGGTCATTGTTTCCTTGACCCTGCACTGGTGGCAGGAGAAGTTACTGTTTCCAGAACACACCACATATCATGTTGGTAGCTCTGACATACTAGAGTGAATTTTTCTCATTGCCCAGCACTCAAATGTTCCTCTTTGGAGGCTGTCTCCATTGTGTGAGTTTGGGTTAGAGGCAGAACTGTAGGAAACCTTTCTTGATGCTCCTAGGCAAACTTAGTTACTTATTTGTGTGTATGGAGAGTGGCTGGCTTCCTGCACCCGCTATTCTCTCAGCCCAGTGTCCCCGACAAAATTCATGCCAGCTAAATAGGATTGCAATAATGAATCATGGAACGTTACATCAAAAACTAAGGATATACTGTATGGTGACTAACATAACATAATAAAAAATTATTATTTAAAAAAAAAAAAGGATTGTTCTAAATCCTACCACTGCCATGAAACCCCAGCCAGCCACAGGACCAAGAATTGCGCCCCCTGCCCCATCACTATTTGGGCTTGATCAGAGACCTGGCTCCAGGTACCACCAAACCACAGCAGGGACTACAGTGAATTTGCGTCTGATAGGCAGATGGGGCCATGCAGGTTCCACCTGCTCATTTCACTAACCTCACAGTAGCACACTGACAGGGCTGGATTTTGAACCCCACTTATTGCATTGTGCTGGGATTTCACCATACTTACATTGTATTGGATAATGCCCATCTCTTTATGAGCAGACCTCTCCCACCAAGTGTTGAGCTTATCTTGGGAAGGGATGATTTCTTCCTCATGCCAGGCTCTTAGGGGATGCTTGCATATCGGTGGCCACATGAGGAGCAAGTTGGCACTGCTTAACACTTGGAGTGATGACAAAGCCCCAGCCTAAAAGGGGCACCCGTTTTTGGTTAGCTCTCCTTTACGTGGAGCTGTGTCTGCTTCTCAGTAACTTGGAGCTGTTAGTGTGTATCCTGGCCTCCCAGGCGACTTGGAATGAGCCCAGCTCTTCAGTGTGGTAATGACGCCAAAGCTGGAAGACAGTACCCATGCCCCCCACCCAGCTTGCTCATGTCTCAGGCTCAGTGATCCTACTTTTTCTCTGGCTTTCTGTGACTTGATTTCAGACTGTCTACATAATGCTCGGCTTCCTCAGTATGTGATGTCTCTTTAGAGAGGTGTTAGGACCAAATATAGTACTCAAGGCATGATGTGACTTGTCTACACTGGATGGACTATTACCTTAAAAAAAACCTTTTAATCTAAGTAAACCATAAAATACCATCAAGTCCACTAATCAAAATTATACAGCTTGATGATTGGAAAGAATATCCTTATACTCTCTACTCAATGGTGAGATACTAACGCCCCAGTCTTTCCACCTTTCCCTCTTCCCATGTCCCTAACACACGGATGAGCTGAGTCTGTTCCGCTTCAAATCCGCGGACCGTACTTGTGTATTTTTGCGTGCGGTTTTGCTTTCTCCCAACATTACATCTGTGCACTGCACCTACATTGTCGTAGTGTGCTATGGTTTATTCGTGTTCAGCACTCTGTGGTGCTATTACCTTTTTTAAAAATACTTAATTTGTAGAGCAATTTTGTTTCGCTCTTGAATTGAGCAGAAGGTACAGAGAGTTCCCACATAACCCTAGCCCCACATGTGCGTGCTGCTCTATCTATCAGCACCACCCCACTATCAGCACCCCTCACCAGAGAGGTACGTGTGTTACCATTAATGAGCCTACACTGACACATCATGATCACTCAAAGTCCATAGTTTACATTAGGGTTCACTCTTGGGGTTGTACATTCTGTGGATTTGGACAAATTTATAATTACGTATATCTACCATTATGGTATCGTACAGAGTATTTTCACTACCTTGAAATCTTCTGTGCTTCACCTATTCATCCCTTTCCTCCCTACTTCCCAACCCTTGACAACCGTTGATCTTTTCACTGTCTCATAGTTTTGCCTTTTCTACAATGTCACGTAGTTGGAATAACATAATATGTAACCTTTTCAAATTGGCTTCTTTTATTTAGTTATATCCATTTATGTTTCCTCCATGTCTTTTCATGGCTTGATAGCTCATTTCTTTTTAGCACTATATCATACTCTGTTGTCTTTATGTACCAGTTTATTTATCCATTCACCTACTGAAGGACATCACTAGACTGCTTCCAAGCTTTAGATTACGAATAAGCTGCTATAATATCCTGTGCAGGTTTTTGTGTGGATATAAATTTTCAACTCCTTTGTTTGAATACCAAGGAGTGTAACTGCTGGATTGTAAGGTAAGAGTGTGTTTAGTTTTATAAGAAACCACCAAACTATCTTCTGAAGTGGCTGTACTATTTTGCATCCCCCACCAGCCATGAATTAGTGTTCCTGGTACTCCACATCCTTCCCAGCATTTTGTGTTGTCAGTGTTCTGGATTTCACCCATTCTAATCAGTGTGTGGTGACATCACATGGTTGTTTTGATTTGCCTTGCCATAATGGCATATGACATGGAGTATTTTTTCATACTCATATTTGCCATCTGTATATCTTCTTCTGTGAGGTGTCTGTTAGGCCTTTAGTTCATTGTTAAATTGGATTGTTTGTTTTCTTGGTTTTTTTTTAGGTAGGCTCCATGCCCAGTGTGGGGCTTGAACTCACAACCCTGAGATCAAGAGTCACATGCTCTACTGACTGAGCCAGCCAGCCACCTCTGTTTTCTTACTGTTGAGTTTTCAGAGTTATTTGTATTTTTTGGATCATAGTCCTTTATCAAATATGTCTTTTGCAAATTTTTTCATGAATCTGTGGCTTATTTTTTATTCTCTTGACTGTTTTGCAGAACAGAAATTTTTAATTTTAATGATGCCCAGCTTATCAATTCTTTCATAGACCAGGCTTTGATGTTGTATCTAAAAAGTCATCACCAGGGGCGCCTGGGTGGCACAGTGGTTGGGCGTCTGCCTTCGGCTCAGGGCGTGATCCCAGCGTTGTGGGATTGAGCCCCACATCAGGCTCCTCTGCTATGAGCCTGCTTCCTCCTCTCCCACTCCCCCTGCTTGTGTCCCTCTCTCGCTGGCTGTCTCTATCTCTGTCGAATAAATAAATCAAAAAATCTTAAAAAAAAATAAATAAATAAATAAAATAAATAAAAAGTCATCACCAAACCCACGGTCATCTGGATATTCTCCTATGTTATCTTCTAAAAGTTTTATATATTTTTTTACATTTATTCTGTTGTTCACTTTGAGTTAATTTTTGTGAGTGGTATAAGGTCTGTGTCTAGATTCATTTTTTACATGTGGATGTCCAATCATTCTAGCATCATTTGTTGAAAAGACTATCTTTTCTCCATTGTATTGCCTTTGTTCCTTTGTCAAAGATAAGTTGACTGTGTTTATGTGAGTCTAATTATGAATGCTCTCTTATGCTCCATTGATCTATTTTTATATTCTTTTTTTAAAAGATTTTATTTATTTATGCGACAGAGATAGAGACAGCCAGAGAGAGAGGGAACACAAGCAGGGGGAGTGGGAGAGGAAGAAGCAGGCTCATAGCGGAGGAGCCTGATATGGGGCTCGATCCCATAACGCCAGGATCACGCCCTGAGCCGAAGGCAGACGCTTAACCGCCGTGCCACCCAGGCGCCCCTATTTTTATATTCTATCACCAGTACCACACTGTCTTCAGGAATGTAGTTTTAAGTAAGGCTTGAAGTCATATAATGTCAGTCTTTGTTCTTCTTTCAAATTGCGTTGGCTATTCTGGGTCTTTTATTTTTCCAACAAACTTTAGAACCAGCTTGTCAATATCCACAAAATAACTTGCTGAGATTTTAATTGGAATTGCATTAAATCTGGAAATTGAGAAAAACTGACATCTTGACAATATTGAGTCTTCCTATCCATGAACATGAAATGTCTCTCTGTTTTGTTTTTTAATTTTGTTCATCCGAGTTTTGCAGTTTTTCTCATATAGCACTTGTAGGTATTTTGTTAGATTTATATGTAAGCATTTCATTTTTCAGGTGCTTATGTACAGCATTGTGTTTTTAATTTCAAATTCCACTTTTCATTGTTAGTATATAGAAGTGTGTAACTTTTGTATATTACTCTTATATCCTGCAACCTTGCTATAATTGCTAATTAGTTCCAAGAGTTTTTTCATTGATTCTTTTAGATTTTCTACATAGACAATTCTGTCATCTGCAAACTAAGACAGCTTTTATTTCTTCCTTCCCAATTTGTATGCCCTTTATTTCCTTTTCTTGTCTTATTGCATTAGATAGGATTTCCACTATGATGTTGAAAGGCTGTGGTGAGGGAGAAATCTTTGCCTTATTCCTGAACTTTGTGGGAAAGCTTTTTGTTTCTCACCATTATGCTGTTACCTGTAGGTTTTTTTGTAAATGTTCTTCATAAGTTGAGGAAGTTTCATTCTGTTCCTAACTTGCTAAGAGGCTTTTTTTTTTTTTACATCATGAGTCAGTGTTTGATTTTGTCAGATGCTTTTTCTGCATCTATTGACATGAGGATATGATTTTTCTTCTTTAGCTTGTTGATGTGATGAATTATATTAATTGATTTTTGAATGTTGAACCTAGGATAAATCCCAGTTGGTCATGCTACATAATTCTTTTTATACTTTTTGTATTCAATTTGCTAATATTTTGTTCAGGATTTTTGCATCTATGCTTATGAGAAATATTAGTCTGTAGTTTTCTTTCCATGCTGTGTCTCTGCTTGGTTTCAGTATTAGTGTAACGGTAGTTTCATAAAATGAGTTAGGAAGTCGCCCCTCTACTTCTACCTTCTGGAAGAGATTGTTAGATAATTTGGTATAATTTCTTTAAATGTTTGGGAGAATTCACTAGTGAACTCATCTGGGTCTGCTGCTTTGTGTTTTGGAAATTTATTAATTATTGATTCAATTTCTTTAATAGGTATGGTCCTATTCAGATTGTCTATTTCTTATTGAATTTTGGCAGATTACATCATTAAAAGTCCATTTCATTTAGGTTATCAAATTTGTGGCCATGGAATTGCTCATAATATTCCTTTATTATCCTTTTAATACCTAGTATCTGTAGTAATGTTCTATCTTTCATGATTGTTCTTAGTAATTTGTGTTCCTTCTCGTTTTTTCATAGCCTGGTTAGAGGCTTATCAACTTTATTGATCTTTTCCAACAACCAGCTCTTGGTTTTGTTGATTTTCTTTATTGATTTCCTGTTTTTAATTTCAATGATTTCTGTTCTAAGTTCTGCTATTTCTTTTTTTCTGCTTACTTTGGATTCAATTTGTTCTTCTTTTTCTAGTTTTCTTTTTTTAATAATAATATTTTTTATTATATTATGTTAGTCACCATACAGTACATCCCTAGTTTTTGATGTAAAGTTCCATGATTCATTACTTGCGTATAACACCCAGTGCACCATGCAATACGTGCCCTTCTTAATACCCATCACCTGCCTATCTCATCCTCCCCCCCGAAGCCCTCAGTTTGTTGTCCAGAGTCCATAGTCTCTCATGGTTCATTCCCCCTTCTGTTTACCCCCCCTTTCTTCTTCCCTTTCTTCTCCTACCGATCTTCCTACTTCTTATGTTCCATAAATGAGTGAAACCATATAATTGTCTTTCTCTGCTTGACTTATTTCGCTTAGCATTATCTCCTCCAATCCCACCCATGTTGCAGCAAATGTTGAGAAATCATTCTTTTGGATGTCTGAGTAATATTCCATTGTATATATGGACCACATCTTCTTAATCCAGTCATCTGTCAAAGGGCATCTCGGCTCCTTCCATGATTTAGCTATTGTGGACAATGCCACTATGAACATTGGGTTGCATATGGCCCTTCTCTTCACTACTTCTGTATCTTTGGGGTAAACACCCAGTAGTGCAATGGCTGGATCATAGGGTAGCTCAATTTTTAACTTTTTAAGGGACCTCCACACCATTTTCCAAAGTGGGTTTATTATAGACAACATATTTGGGTCTTACTTTTTGATCCACTATGACAATCTTTGTCTTTCAGTTTGTGAATATAAGCCATTGACAATCAGAGTGACTATTTGTATTTTTTAATTAATATTTACCATATTTATTTCTATTTGTTGTGCTTGATTTTCATTCCTATTTTTGTTTTTCTCTCTCTATTTTATTTTTTTATCTTTCTGTGGTTTTAATTGAACAATTTATGTGATTCTGTTTTCTCTCCTTTCTTAGCATATCAATTGTACCTAAAAAAAAAGGTTTTTTAGTAGTTGCCCTAGAGTTTGCAATATACATTTGCAATTAATAATGTTCACTTTCAAAAAACACTGTACTATTTCACAGGTAGTACAAATACTTTATAATAATAAAAGAATCCTAACTCTTTTCTTCTTTTTTTAAAATTTTTTATTATCTTATGTTAATCACCATACAGTACATCATTAGTTTTTGATGTAGTGTTCCATGATTCATTGTTTGCATATAACACCCAGTGCTCCATGCAATAAATGCCCTCCTTAATACCCATCACCAGCCTATCCCAATCCCCCACCCCCTCCCCTCTGAAGCCCTCAGTTTGTTTCCCAGAGTCCATAGTCTCTCGTGGTTCTTTGCCCCTTCTCTAACTCTTCTTCAATCCCTTTTTTTTTTTTAAGATTTTATTTATTTATTTATTTGACAGAGAGAGACAGCCAGTGAGAGAGGGAACACAAGCAGGGGGAGTGGGAGAGGAAGAAACAGGCTCCCAGTGGAGCAGGGAGCCCAATGCGGGGCTTGATCCCAGGACCTGGGATCATGCCCTAAGCTGAAGGTAGACGCTTAACGACTGAGCCACCCAAGCGCCCCAATCCCTTATACATAAGTATATACATGATCTATATAATATATGTACATAGTATATGTAATCAAATACATTCCTGCTACTTTAATTTTGAACAAAGAATAGGAAAAATAAAAGTTTTATTTTACCTTCACTACTTCCTTCTCCAATGTTCTTTTCTTTATGTAGATTCAAGTTTTTGACCTACGTAATTTTCTTCTTTAATGAACTTCTTTTAGTATTTCTTGCAAGGCAGGTCTACTGGCAACAAACTCTTAAATTTTGTTTATCTGAGAGAGTCTTCATCTCCCTCACTATCAAAGTATAATTTTTCAGTGTACATAATTCTAGGCTGGTGGGTTTTCTTCTCTCAAAACTTTGTATATTTCACTCTTCTTGTTCACATGGTTTTAGAGAAGTCAGGTGTGATTCTTATTTTTGATTCTCTATAAATATGATATTTTCCCCCTCTGGCCTCTTTCAAAATTTTTTCTTTATCTTTGATTTTCAGTACTTTGATATGTCTAAGTAGGTTTTTTTGGACTTTATCTTAGTTGGTGTTCTCTGAACTTCCTGAATCTGTGGTTTGGTGTCTGACATTAATTTGGAGAAATTCTCAGTCGTTACTGTGTCAAATATTTCTTCCCGCCCCTTCCTTCCTTCCTTCCTTCCTTCCTTCCTTCCTTCCTTCCTTCCTTCCTTCCTTCCTTCTCCTCCTGACATTCCCATTATATATACTTTACACTTTTTGTAGTTATCTCACAGTCCCTGAATACCCTGTTCTTTTTGTTCTTTGTGTTTCAGTTTTGGAGGTTTCTATTGAGATATCCTTAAGGTCAAAGATTCTTTCCTTGGCCATGTTCAGAGTACTTGTTTGCCTATCTAAACAGTTTTCATTTTTGTGATGGTGTTTTTGATCTCTAACATTACTTTTTGGTTCTTTCTCAGACTTTCTATCTCTCTACCTACACTGTCCATCTGTCTTGCATGCTGTCCACTTAATCCACTAGAGCCCTTAGCATATTAATCATAGTTGTTTTAAATTCCCTGTCTGATGGTTCCAACATCATTGCTATGTCTGAATTTGGTTCTGATGCTTGCTCTGTCCCTTCAAACTGTATTTTTTGTTTTTTGGGGTTTTTTTTGCCTTTTAGTATATCTAGTAATTTTTTTGATAGACAGGCGTGATGTACCAGGTAAAAAGAACTGCTATAAATTGGCCTTTAGTAATGTGGTGGTGGTGCTTGGGGAAGAGGGAGTGCTGTATAGTCCTATGGTCCCATTATTGGGTCTCAGTCTTTTAAGGAGCCTGTACCACTAGATGGTGAACTCCACACAAGTGTCTCCATTTTCCCATTCCTTCTTAGGTAGTATAGGATGGCTAGAGTGGGCTGGAGTTGGGAATAGTATTGGCGGACAATACCATAATTTAGTTAACCAAATCTCTTTCACTGTGCATTTGTCTTTAGTTTCTATCTGATTGAACAGCACTGTAATGAACGTTTTCAGAGCTAAATCTTTGATTTTCCTAGTGTAGACTTTCTGGAAGTGCTGTTGTTGGATCAGTGGGTATGAAGGCTTTGATCTTTAATAGAAGCCGACAAACGGCCTGCTATAGATTTTTATCTCCACCAAAAATGATAAAGTGCCAAGTCCCTGCGTGCTGACCAACACTGTGTGCTGGCTTTCTGTTCTTCTTTGCTAATTTGATAAGCGAAATAAACAATGAAGAAAAAGAGAACTCTTCTAGTTTACAATTGTACTTTTTTTATTTGTGAGTCATAACTTATAAAAATATGTCAAATGGCAATTTGCTTTTCTTCCTTTTTGTGAGCTGTCTCATTTTTGCTCTTTGCCTGTTTTTCTTTTTAAGGCACTTTTCTTTTTCTTCTATTGTGTCTTTAAGTCTTTATATAGTATTGATATTAAATCTTTGTCTCTCATATATCCTCCAAGTATTTCTCTAGGTTTTTGCCTTTTTGTTTTGTTTTAAGCTGTTTTTATCGTAGAGAATTTCATTTTTGTGTAGCCAAAGCATTGTTATCATACTTCAAAAGACCTTCCCCAGAAATTAACCTGTTATTTTTTTCTTTTGAATTTTACAAAATTAAATGTCTTTTTTGTGCTATTTTTTTTTTTGTTGCCAAAACTCTGACATGTAGGAAGCCTTCAATTACCTTTCCCTTTGCATGATCAGCAAAGTCCTCAGGGCCTCCCGTTGGTTGAATCTGAGTTGAATTCATCACAGGCCCAGGACTCTTATAAGTTGTGAACTTGTGAGGTGAGCAAGGCATGGGAGTTCAGGGGCATTTTCTGTACATCTCTCCTCAAGCCAGTGGCTACTTTGGCCCAACAGTTACCAGAAAAGCCCATACATTCTAACAGCTGAGCTAGAAAGGAACCCTTACAAATATCACTCTGTAGGCTGAGAGCCAACTGCCCTGTAACATGTGAAACGATATGATCCCCTTGTAGTATCTATTGCATTTTTCTAGCTTGTATCAGTTGAGAGAAGAAATACTCTAAAATTACAGATAATTTTGTAATTTGGAATTTTTTTGAAGTTGGGAGATTAGGGATGAGGGCAGAGAAAATGAAGGTTATGATTGCTCCTAAACTCTACTCTGTACCCCTAGGTGAGGAGAGGTTTGGAATCGACCACGAGGAGCTTCCCCTGACAGACACTTATCCTTGCTTTTACCTATCTGTGTTCTCTGAAAGGCATATCCCACTCCCATTAGATGACTCTACCTTGACCCGGATGAATGCCCCAAATCTGTGTGGCCCCTTAGCTCACAGGGAAGCCAGTTTTTCTGATAATTTCATGAAGTGTGCTGTCCTAATATGTGCCTCTGACCTGAGAGAGGCCAACAAGTCCCATATTATTGCCTCACATTAAAGTATTAAAGACTCATTGGAAGACTTGGCTCCTCATTGGAAGACTCATTGCTTCACATTAAAGCATTAAAGACTCAGATGGTACCTTCAAATCCAGTAGGGGTTACCCCATTAGGCTGGCCCTCAGCTCCTTAGCACAAGCCCCAGATGGGCCAGGTGGTCCTCTAGCAGATGGTTGAGGGACGAGTGACAGGGAGGTTTTGATGTGATGGGGCAGGGGGTGGGGGTAGTTTGGCAGACAGTCCATGGCGGGGGCGGGGGGGAGAGTGTTCCATTATACACCCTGCATACCGAGAGGAGGATGGATATTGGAGAGGGAACAGGGGCCAGCCACAGACCCCTGGTGTAGGTGCCATTTTGTCTGTGGCATCCCTGTTTGGCTCTCTTGACATTTGCTGCTGCCTGTGTTGTCTCTCTTCCCCAGTCCCCTTCCCTGATGGGTTCCCCCTTTTGCTCTCCATCCCTGCTCAGTACTTTCTCTCTCCCACCCTCCTCACCGCACCCCGTGTCATGTGTGCCTGTAGCTCCTGGCACCTGTGAAGACATCCCAGGCACGTCCTTCCTCACAACTGCCAGGCTGCCAGTCTCCCCGGAAAGCTCCTCTTCCTCGTGCTTCATGCTTCTTCCTTTCTCCTTCCATCTGTTTCCACTTTGTGCATCTATACTTGGCATTGTCTGCATTGCCAAAGAATTTAGGAGGGTTATCCAAAGCTTTTTGTACCCACGACTCTAAATAAATGGAATTGGATTGGGTCATTTTTTGTTCATGGATGGAGCTAGAAACTTAAAAAGGTTTGTACTTGCTGAATTTATTTTTATTCAAAATAATTTTATTTCAGTAAATAAATAATAGGAACATGAATTTTAAAATGCTAGCCATATTGTAAATTACCACACTTTTCTATTTAAGGATTTTTGCAGCTATAATCAATATGTAAGAGAGAAAGCGGGAGACCATGGGTGAAGATGGAAGGGCGGATTATTTTTGTATGTCATATCCCAGAATGGATAATAAACCATTCTTTGCGTCATTGCTTAGGATCTTTTCTTAGCTCCTGCAATACTGACTGGTCTCTGTTTTTGTTGTGTGTGTTTTGTTGCGTGTCCACGTGCTTGTGTGCATGATGGGCTGCGGCAACCCCAGGATGAGATCCTGACCGTCATCAGAAGAGTGGATGACAACTGGGCAGAAGGCATGCTGGGAGACAAGATTGGGATTTTCCCCTTGCTTTACGTGGAGGTAAGATCATGCTCTCAGACGCACTTCCTCTTCCACCCTGCTGACGGTTTCACCAGGCAGGGCAGGGGGCAGGGGTGGGCTCCTGGCCTGGGACTCCCTTCTCCAAGAAAGGAAGATGGGGGCTGGGTTGGGTTTTGAGAATTGCGTCGGCTCCTCAAATCATCTGTCCCAGGCCTGGCTGCAGACCGTCTTACTGCGTGGGCAGAGAAGGAGGCCTCCGAGGTGGGCTTTCCCCACTTCTCATGGAAATCCTGTGCTGGCACCCACTTTCCCCAGACTCTCCTAGGTACCGCTGCTCTGGCCTCCCCAGTCGCAAAGGAGAAGGCAGCATTCCCTGTATCCCTGCAAACAGAGCTGAAGGACGCTGGCTCTAGTGGGCCGTTTGCAGTCCTCCCAGGACTTGGGTGACTGAGCAGCTCATCCAACTGCGAGTCCCTAAAGCGAAGATGATTTGGGGCCTATTCATTTCCTGTCTCCTTTCTGTAACTAAGGAGCTCTCGGTTTCCAGTGAGTAAGTTATGGGCAGTGGCTGAGCCGGGAGCATCTTTGAACGTTTGACCTGTAAAGCCCTGTTTGCTGTGGGCTGTTTCTGTGTACGCAGGACTGTTTGCCCATTGTGTGTGTGTGTGTGCCATTTGTCAGTGCAAGTCATGTGTGTACATCCATCAGCCAACACACACTTATCTATTAATCACTGCATTTTCCATACAAATCGTTTCAGCTAACGCTTACCGCGTGCTCACTATGTGCCAACACTTTCAAGTACTTGCTCATTTAATTTTCTCAACAACCCTGGCGTATGAAAGCCGGGAATGTCCCCACTTTACAGATGAGCAAACAGAGGCGCAGGAAGGTCCCCTGACTGATAAGTGGCAGAACTGGAACAGAAACGCAGGCTGTTCGCTGTAGACGCCGTGCCTCACGACCTTGCCCCCCAGTACCCCTACTAGGAAGCTCTACTTCACTCTGCCCGGACTGGGGCTCTACATGCTGGGAGGTGAGCTAGCCGGCTCTGCCACAACTACTGAGTGGTGTGTGATGCCACTAGGTGTTTGTTAAACACATTTGGTGATTGCTGTCACCAGCACGATAAAGTCCAAATGCTGTAGTAAGGCATCCACCACTCTTCGCAGTTTGACCCTCATCTGTTTTTCTAGCCTCATCTCTGGTCATTTCCTCTCTTTTCCCTAAATGCCGTGGCCCAGCGGTTCTCTTACAGTAATTCTGGATACACTGCCCAGGAGATTCTGAGACCCTCTTGCACAATAACTGTAAGTCCACACATACACACCCACAGTGCTCACATACAGTCACACACTCAAATCTGTAGGGACTCATACACACCCTGACACACACTCGCACACACAAAGCTCACACGCACACCCACAGCCCTCTCTAGCACACTGTAGGAGTCAACATTCCCCAAACACCTTGCAAACTTCCACATGTGCCTTTGCTCCAGTTTCCAGGGCTCTGTTCTTCAGCCTGCTGGTGAAGGTTGAAGAACCTGGTGCATGAGTGGCTCCCCAGACGTTTGTCGCCGGGGGAGCTTTTGTTCCCAGGCAGACTTACGAGGGTCCTCAAACACATATGCAGAAATGCTTACAGAAACTTTATTATGATGGCCCCAAACGGAAACACTGCATTGGCAGTGGAATGGATAAATGAAGGATGGTATGTCCATTTGATGGAATACTATCCAGCAGAGAAAATGAACAGAAGAGTGCCGCACTTAAAAGCATGGCTGAATCTCACAGATGAATCTTTTGAAAGAAGCCAGACACAAAAGAGTATGCACGATTTTTGCTTTTAGGAAGTTCAAAGGCAGGCAGAACTACTCCAGGGTGAGAGAAAGCAGAGCAGCAGGGCCTCTGAGGGGAGATTGATGGGAAGCGGTGAGAGGGAGGCCTCTGGGAGGCCGAGGTGTTTGATATCTTAATCTCGGGAGTTGTGAGCAGCTGTAAAATGGTGTACAGTTAACCTTTGTGCACCTGAAAGTGCAGTTTAAGAAGCTAAGACAAAATCTCATAAGGAATGCCCAGGCAAGTCATATGGGCACCCCCTGGGGGAGGCCACTCAGGCCATCAGCTACCCGCCCTCTGAAAGGGCTCAGGCATCTTCACGGAGGCTGAGGGCTTGGGCTCAGGGCTGGGAAACCAATCAGCTGGGCTCTCTGAGGGCTCTCCTCAGTTCCACAGACACACTCGAAGGGCAGACTGGCCTGTGTGTGCCTTCCCAGGGCCTGAGTGCTCAGCCACCAGAGACATACTTTCAAGTACTTCCCCCTTGAGGACATATAGGCAGGCTCCTTCCTCCTGGCCAAGAAGCCCTCCATGCCCTATACATACCCCAGTGACAATTCTGCCTCTGCTGTGAACACGGCTTCCTTACCCCTTTGTGTGTTTCCTCAGAGAGGACGCCCTGAGGGCCCTTGAGGCTCAGGGGTGCTCGGCTCTCCTCCCAGGAGCAATGGCAGAGCAGGGCCCAAAGCAGGAGTGGGCAGGGGCCTTGCTCCTCTAGGCCCTGCTCCTTCCTGGGCAGGGCCATGGCCCGTGTAGTGCCTAGCTCACACCACTGCCCTCGAAGCACCGGCCGCAGCCACAGCACCCCTAATCCGCTCTAGAACGGACTCCTGGCTTCTCACTCAGCAACCCCTGAAGACAAGAAGTCCCAAATGGGCATTTCCTGAGACCGCATTTCACTGTTTCTATAGCAGTTCCCTTTTGAAGTACTTGAGTGGCTCTGGCCCCCTCGTAGCCTTAGGGTGGATTTCGGGGGTTGCAGAGTTCAGGCTGTCTTCCCTCCAGGAGGCTGAGCAGGCCTTTGAGATCTGAGGGTTTGGAGCTCCCGTCTTCTGCGGCGTTTGAACCTGAGCTCCCCGTTGAGGCAGTTCCTGCCCTCACGCGGGACCCAGGCGGCTCCGTAAGAAGTGAGCGAGCACCTCTGTCCCGCAGATGGTACAGTCCTCTCCTACGCAGGGCCGCAGGGCCGTTTCTTCCCCCTGGGCTTGTGGAGCAGCCACAGTGGGACAGATGGTGTGAAGCCAGGCTGGAGCCGGCCTGGCCTTGCGCTACTGGCAGCCCATCTTCTGTGAAGGCGGTCCTGGTCTCCAGAAATATCTATACTTCTGGTGCACTGCGGAAATAACTCTCTCATCCACACTCCCCATAGTGCCCAGGGACTTGGCTGCCACGGTATCCGCCTTGGCAACCTGGGCCAGCTGGCTTTAGGCACTGACTGTGCCCACACCTGGCTCCTTCACCCTCAGGTCCTCGCCGCTCCCGTGTGACTTCCTCCCCTGCCTTTGACCTCCCCACCTTTCCAGCTCCCATACCTGCTTCCCTGGCTGCTGGCGCTGTGTCTTCAACCTGCCTCCTTGTTCTTTACTCCCTGTTGGTTTCATGAACAATCAGCAGCCAACAGCCATCTCCACACTGGGCCCATGGCACGTGTTGCTGACCCCTGCCTGTCTGTCGGGTGACTGTGGGGCAGGGCGGCCTTGCTGGTGTCCACTCAGAACAGAGAGAAGAGTCGGCATTGCTCTGGCCCTGGGGGGATAAACCCAAACACATGACAATGACATGGCCTTCCTTCTGTGTCTCCAGAGGGCAGAGGAATTGTCATCATTTTCCTCTCTCAGAGTGAACAAATCTGAGAGGATTCCTCAGGCCCAGGGAGCAAGGGAGCCCTCCTCCTCCATGTGTGGGGGCTCGGTGCTGCCTGCCATGGGGTAAATGTGCTGTAGGAACACATGTGAGGCACTCTGCCCTTCTCATGTCCTGACATGGCTGGGTCTGGTTTTGGAATTCCACCCTGCAGTGTGAGTAGACCCACCCAGAGGTCCTGCCAACCCAGACCCATCGTCCTTTTCTACGGGGCTGCAAGATGGCATGCTTGGCATCTGCCCTTAGTGTGGCTCTCAGGTCATCCCCTAAGAGCAGGGCTTATTTCTCATGGGCCATGGCAACCCCAGGGCAGAATCATGAATGGGCCTCTGGGCAGCCCAGAGCATCGTGGGTTACAGAGGTAGACACCACTAGGCTCAACACTATCTACTAGATGTGTGACCTTTGGCACATTTCTCATGCTTTCTGAGCCTATTTCCTCTTTCATACAAGGACAATAACATGGACCTCATGGGGATAGTTGCAAGGCTTCAAGACAATAACAGAATGTACAGACCAGGCATGAGGTGGGCTCGCTAAGGCCATCTCTGTAGTTGTTCTGCTATTATAAAGGTTTGTTGAGTGAATAATTGTCCATTCATGTGTTTACTGAAGTTCTCTGTGTCATTCCTGGGCATTGGTCATATTTGGCCTCATATTTCTGAGTGTTTTCTCACAAGTGCTCTTTTTCACTCCCCAGCGGGAGTGGGAGCTCTTTGAAGGCAGGCATGTCCCTATTTCTGTGCAGGCACGACAGCCCCACCGTGGTTTTCTGCAGTTGGGTGATGTCAACGAGACAAGCGATGCAGATATTCACATGATACATGATGGGAGAGGTAGCCCACTTGAAAGCTGTTCTTGAAGAGCGTCCACGGGAATCGGCCTCAGTCTGGAGAGATCCAGAGACAGGACACAGGGCTGTGCTCTGCCTGTTCTGCTCTGAGCCTCAATGGGGGATTTGCATGGAGACCTAGAAGGCACATTAGGAAATTTGCCTGTGATGTTTGTCAGTAAGGCAAACCTCTCCACGGGGCCAGAATTAAGATCCCAAAGACCATGATAGGCTGGAAACACAGTTGAAAAGAATGATGAAATGCCGTGAACATAGTGTCATGTTCTGCCCTCACATTTAGAAAATCAGTTGTCTAGGCAGAGCGGTGGGGAGGTCTAGATCACCAGCAGGCAACCAAGGAAGACCTTCGAAGTCACCAGATGTCGTGATGGCGATTTACTTCTGTGGGGTAGGGTATTTAAACATTCACTTCTCTTCAGGGTTAGTGTATATGTGGTTGGCCACATTGTCACAGTGGGTCCACCCTCATGCTTGCTTGAGGAATAGCCAGAAAGGCCAAGTGGCTGAAAGCAAGTGGGCAAGGGAACAAGCAGTAAGAGGTGAGGTCAATAAGGTGAAGAGGGTCAGATCATGTAGGCCCTTGAAGCCCTTTTTAAGAACTTTGGCTTTTGTTGTAGGTGAAATAGGAAATTGTTGAAGAACTTTTGAGCTTGATCTGACTTAAGGTTTCAGTGGATCACTTTGGCACGAGTGTTGAGCATAGATGGAGTAGGGGGGTGGGAGCGTGTGTGGCAAGAGTGGAAACAGATCACGAAGCTGTTGCGTTGTTTTAGCTGAGACGTGAGGCTGGCACAGGCCACGGTAGTAGCCACAGAAATGGCAAAAGGCATCAGTGGCTCTATGCTGGTAGAACCAGCAGGAAGTACTGATGGGAGGCTATGAAGTAGAAGAAATCCAGTTGTGGTCTGAGCAGCTGGAGGAATGAAATCACCATCGACTGAGGTGGGAGATGAAGGGTGACGTGGGCAGGGGCGTACGGAGACCAGGAGGCCGGTTCTGGGCTGGCTGGCCTCGGGTGTCTGTTAAACACCTGAGTGGCATGTCAGGTAGGCAGCGGGTGTGCAGGGGTCAAGTTCAAGACAGAGGTCTGTGCTGAGACACTAACTTGGGGTCATTGGCATGTGGATGGGCCACTGTGGGAATGGATGCAGCTAGGAAGGGTCCAAGAGGAGAGCCCTCCTGTAGTTGGGGGTATGTCTGGTCCTCTTCATCACTAGTCTGCCCTGCGCACTGTGCCTGAACAGTGTTTGTCTCAGATCCACCCTCCCCTGCCCTCCACCCCAAGCCCCGGCTTCCTCCTTCCCTCCCAGCCTGGGCTCTGTGTCCTCCAAGGTGGTGATCTCCAAAACTTCCGTGAAATGACAAGACCCAACTTCACAACTTCCACCTAGTATGGCGGCACCAGACCCTCTCCAGGCACCCAAGATTCTGGCCACCCAAACTTCCACACTGCCTTTACTAGCTCAGGGCCCCTATGCAAGGACCCGTAGAGCTCCTCTCACTCTTCAAAACCCAACTCAATGGTCCTCGCTCCATAAAACCATTCCCTGAGCCCTAGAACCCTGTTCATGTCAAGGTGCAAGGCTTCCAGCATTTCCTAAACTTGTTCAATCCTCTGCTCAGATTGGGTCCTTTGAGTCATGGACCTTCTCTTGTTCATTTTTAATACCCTTTGCGTTTAGCAAAGTGACTACACACAATGAGTGCTTAATACATGTTTGTGGGAGTGACAGCTGGTCAGGAGATCAGCACAAGAATTAGCCAGGGACCATCTTCTGCATCCAGCCAAACGCAGTGATGGTCCAGAGCCAGAGGCTGTTTGGAGGACTTGGAGGCACACTGAGGAGAGGCAGGGAATGGGAGGAAATGGGGTCCGACTGGTTTTTAACTTTAAAGACACACGACGTAATGTTTAGAGAGGGTCTAACATGGGGACTGGCTGTCTGGAAGTAGAAGAAAGAATGTTTTGCCTTGCTCCTGGATTTTGGAGTTTGCCCAGATCTTCCTTTATTGGTCCTCTCCCAGGCCGACCAGCACCTCCCCTCGTTCCTGTGTTGGGTCTCACTTCCCCCCAATGGACTGCAGGGTACACAGACTTGTCCCCTCACAGCTGTGTGCCATTGCCTGTTCCACTTGCCCTGGATTCATGGCTGCGTGGGGCCAACTCCTACCAGTCTGAGGACACAGTTGAGGGGGGATGGGGACAGCTTTGTCTCGCTTCCAGCCTTCACTCACACAGCTCCTGAGGCTGAGCCCCATACCCTTTCGGCCAGCTCCCACACCTCTCTGTGAGAGAGCTCTGGTTTGACCTCTGCCCCTGCTGGGGTGAGGTCTTCCTCCTTGTTCCCACCAGACCCTGCACTCACCCAGCTATAGGGACTGTTCACACCCACCCAATCTGAGAGCATGCTGCAGGCAGGACCCCATCTGTCTCCTTCCCCTTTGAATTCCCAGGGCTCGGCACCCAGACAAGGTGCACTGGCAGGTTTCAGTGGGAGAGCGAGCCCCCCACCCCTGAAAACTGGCTCTCCTATGCTCTGTGCTGATGCAAATATGCAGACACATAGGTGAAGACTGTTCATCCTATGGACAGGGAGTGACATCATTAGAGGGAGGCTGTGCTGTCAGCGCTGAACAGACCCAGGCCTAGAGGCTGGCCCCAGATGCCAGGGAAGCACTGTTCCATCTTCGTGCTGACTGGCAGGAATCCTGGTTCGGAAGTGGTGTTCTTTCCTTCCCTCTTGTATGTCATATGTCAACCTTTATTTGACAGACACACATTAATGCATTTCCTTGTTTTGTGCTCTTACATTTAAATATGTGGATAAAGGGATGGCCCTCCGGGTTCTTTGGAGGCATGGGAAAGATGGGAAGGCAAGCCAATTGAAGTGGGCTTGCTCATGCTCTTGATGATAATTTCAGCTCACACGTGTGGGACAGTGGCTGTTTTTGGCCACACCGGAAATGGTACAAGTTGACTCTGGGACTCACAGGTGTCTCTCCTGAGTCCTTTACCTGGGGACACCCCACACTCCATAGGTGAAAGGACCAGATCCATAGGGGTTTGAGTCTAGGGAAGGGAGTGTCTGGAAGCCAGGTGTGGTACAGGAAGGGAAGAAGTTGGGGAGAGAGATGATGAGTGTAATAGTTGAGGTATCAGTACCTGCTGTGACAGGTGAACCCTGAGACCCTAGGGCTTACCCGCAATAGAGGGTCATATCTGGCTGTTCTGGTTGGCCAGGCTCACGCAGGCACCACGGAGACCTTGCCAATGGGGCTCTGCCATCTTTAACACATGAGAGAGAGGATAAAGTGGGAGTTTCATGGGCCAGGCCGGGCAGTGGATGTCAGACCACCACCCACAGGCCGTGGCCAAAACTCAGCCACATGGCTGCCTGACCATAAGGCCGCTAGGGACCTAGGAGGTTGGGAAGAGCCCCAACAGGAGGGGCTGCCCATTTACAGTGCTGTTTAATTTTGTCCAGTGTGTGTTTCACTCGGATAAGAAGGAAATTATATGAAATGACAGGCCGTGTTCAGAGGACCCCTAAGGAAAATCTCTCCTCTGTGGAAGCGTCCGTTCCCCACCAGCCTATGAAGGCATCCTGTTGTGCAGCAAAACCAAGATTAACCTGGAGGGGTGAGCAGGCAGATAAGTGAGGTCTCTGGTGAAGAGCCAGGAAAGGGGCACACCTCCAGTGGTTATCAAAGTCAAGGGAACACTTTGCTCAGTTTTATGTTGGATGGGACGCCCCAAGGGGAGAGAGGGAGAGGGAAGAGATAAAACCCAAGGGATTGCAGGGGACAATTGATAAGTGGCCCCTGCAGGAGAGCCAGGAGGGGATGAGGGCCCACCTTGATGGACAGGGGAGAAACCCGTCCTGCAGAGGGAGGAGGAAGTGAATGGGGAAAGTTCTGAGGCACACTGAGGACTGGGGGGATGTTCAGAGTTTATGCCGAGTTGTTCTGCTCTCAGCTACTTGGCAGATTATTTGTTGAGAATGACAAGGTTCGGGGCTTAAGAACAGAGGACATGTGGGGCTTCTCTAGGGGAAGATGGTGGGGCATGGTGGGAGAGATACAGGAGCTGAGGGAGGAAGTAAAGGGTGGGCAAAGGGTTGCTGGTCTTGGGGCCCAGTCATGTGGGGGTGCTAGTGGGACGTGTGTGCAGGGCTACAGGGTGCTGCGGGAGGATAAAGGCACTGGCACCAGCTGTGGAGCCAGAATGGTGACCAGGAAGGGTGATTTGGGGAAAAAAAGATGACTCAGAAGAGAGAAGGCTCCCAGGCTACAGGTAATGATGGGAGGAAGCCCAGGTCTAAGCAGGTGTGAGGGACTGGCAGATGGAATTTGAATGTTGAGCATGTGCTGAAGTCCATTTTCTCTCCCTCTGAAACTCCAAATGCATCAAAGACAGCTCTGCCGTTCATCACCCCACACTTAGCTAGGTGCACCCCAGCGTAGCTTCTGCAGAAAGCCTCTTTCTCAAACCGGGAGCATGCCCACATGGTGGATCTGTCCTCTGCTCCTGCTGCCCTAGGACAGCTCTGCCCTGTCCTCTGCCCTTCTGCTGCTCCTGCATGGACCCTTCATGACCTCCCACAACTGTGCATGGCCCTCACTGACTTGAGGGAAGGAACCCTAGTCCTCAGGGCACTGGAGGCTGGAGCCCCTGAAGGCGTGTCTCAGGAGGCTGTATTCTGGATGGTGGAAGAGATGGGGGAACAGGGTTAGGCTCCAGAAAGTGAGCTGGGGGGCAACCTCATCCCAGGGCCAGTGGGAGCCCAGAGAATTACAACTTTGGGGAGCCAGACTGCAGCCCTCTGCTGGTGTTGAATGAATCCTGCATGATGTTAGAGAAAACTGTTGATGGGATGCTGTTTCTAGATCCTGGAAAACCGATGGAGGCAGAAACGAAAATCTTGAGTTAGCCAAATAAATGAAATGCCAAAATCTGCAGTGGTAGTTACTAGTGACCACCATTTCCCACCTGGGAGTCCTTGTCTCAGCACCATAATTACAATGTGCATTGTTAGACAGTTTGGTTCTAAGCTTCAGTTGATGACAATGTGGAAGTCGGTTTGTCTTGCTCATGTAGCACAGTCGTCTCCTTGTCTCTTCAAAATTTACAAAAGGAGAATATTATTTTGAGCCTCCATCTCAAAATAGGGTGTTCAAGCATTTAATAACTCATTAGCACACCTGACAGCTTTCATTGGGAACAAACTAACTCTGAAGTTATTCGTTGTACGTGCTCCGTACGGTTCTAAACGTGTGGACAGTGAGCGTGTCCTGCCTTGGATTCGCCGTCTCTGATGCAAAGAAGAGACTGCTCATGATTTCATCAACTTGGTCTTGGTTTTCCAGCTCCTTGCCTGGGGCGGGCAGTGTGTCTTCAGGGAGGAAGATGAGGAGGGTATGTGGCTTCTAAGGGAATGCCCACGCCTGGGTTCCTGAGGAAAGCAGCAGAGACGCTAGAGCTCAGAGACCCTCCTTCTCCTCTCAGCGCCCTCCAGACCCTACGCCGTACATGGGGTCCAGGGTGGGCAAATTCACAGATGTGTTCCTGGTTGGGGGGGGTGCTCGTTCTTAGTCACCACTCCTGTTCTCTGTGTCTCCCTCCTCCTTCCAAGGACTCTCTTTGCTCCTCAGAGGGAAAGCCAGCCTGTCAGGAAGTAATATGGGCAGTGGGAGAGGAAAAGAGACGTTTCACTGCCCGCTCCTAGTTGCTCTGCCCCTCCCTCCCATCTGGGAGTGTTGGACCTGGGGTTCGAAGGCCTGTTACTCTGCGTATATGCGCTCTGGAAGTGGAGGCTTACATGAGCTTCATCTGGCTATTTGACGCTTCTGCAGTGACTCCCCCCACCTTCAAAATGTGGATGGTGCCATGTGAGCACGTCTATCAGGAGGACCCAGTGAGGTACCAAATGCACCCCCGTGTGGATGGTCTCGCATCACATGAATGAACGTAATGGTCTGCGGCCACTGGCATCTGCATGCAGACACTTCTCGGGGAGACAGAGGCCCCTGGAGGAGACAGAAGGTTCTGGGCAGCTGCTGAGGACACAGCCAGCCATTCTCCACACTCTCATTGAGGGCTAGTGGCCCCCAGCCTGAGGGACTCTCCTAGATAAAAGACATTGTCTACTTAGTTTTTATTCTTTTCCTTTATCATTCTTTACTGGCTGCAGATAATCATCTCTGCTAACTTGTGTCACATATTGGCAGAAACGTCCTGGTGCTAACACGGGGGATGGATTTTGCCTCCCGACTCCACTTCTCTCTCCCCACACGTTGCTGTCAGGGCTGTTGGAAGTTCAGAATGTGTGTGGTTAGGTGGGGTCTAGAAGCAGTGATGCTGACACCAGGTACTCATTGGGGACGCACGAAAACCCCCAAACGTCAGGTTAGTGGCCTGCTAAGGCTTTAATAACATTTTACCCTGATGCACTTTTAAAACCAATGACGTGCGGCCGTGTCTTCACATTTTACTGCGAAGCAATGAGGTGAGTTACGCGGCTGCAGTGCTTCCCCACAGCTCTCCTGCCCTTGGAGACTCTCCCGGCCAGGTCTGCTGCTGTGGGAGCCGGGGGGCGGGCCTGACCCCAGAACCTTCCACAGAGGTGGCACATTTTCTCTGTGTAGCACATTTTTACCAAACCTCACCCATACTTTCCTGCAGAGAGATTTCATTTGAAGCACATGCTGAAATCCCTGCTGCCTGTGGAAGGAGAGGAAAAGCAGCCTCAGTGAAGGGAACTGGCACGTGGGAAGCACAGAGCCCTCGTACACAGACAGATGGGAGCAGATTACGCCTCTGACTGGGGCAGCTGGGTGGCTGGTTTGAGTGTCTTGGGGAGTTTAGCTCAGACATTGTGTTTCCATCCCTGGGAGTTTGATTGGAGTCTTTCTTATGTCCTCTGTATCTCTCCTTAACACCCATGCTTGGAAGTATAGTCATAGTAAATGTTCCGACGTGCTTGTCTACGAATTCTGTTTTCTGTGTTGTTTCTGGTTCTATTTCTACTAACTGATTTTCCTCCTCTATAAATATCTATAAAATAGATTGTAGATTGCATTTTCCTGCTTCTTTGCATTCCTGATATTTTTAATTAGATACCAACTTTGTGAATTTTGTCTTTTTGGATGCTGGATTTTTTTTATTCCTATAAATATGCTTCAGCTTTGTTCTGCGTTGTTGCTAGGTCACTTACAAACAGTTTGATGCTTTTGAGCCTTGCTTTTAAGCTCTGTTCTGCGGGACTAGGGCAGCCTCTAACGTAGGGCTAATTATCCCCACTTCCGAAGCTATAATCTTCTCCACTCCATGCCCTTTGATTGACGAGGTTTTTCACTCTTGAAGGTGGGGATGCAAACTGTGCCCAGCTTTGCGTGTGCCTCAGGAATTGTTCCGTCTTCCCCTTTCGGTGGTTCTTTCCCAGTTCTGAGTAATTTCCTCCTGTGAATGCCCTCATCAGTACTTGGCTACAGACTTGGCGGGGGCACCCCTCTGCAGAGATCTCCTTTCCAGGACTCAGGTCCATGGACTCCGGCCACTGTGGCCTCCCCAGCCCCCAAACTCCATCTTCCCAGCTCAGGGAGCAGCCCCAGAGCCCAGGGGAACCAGAGGCCTCACGCAGCCGGCTTCACCCCTCTCAACAATTCCTGTCCTGAGCTGCTGATGCCCCACGTCCAGAAGCCACATTTCGTAGATCTGTCCTCAGCGCGTCAGGCAAAAGGGTAAATGTGACCCTGTTGCATCTTGGCTAAGTGGGGGCTAAGCTGGAATGGGTTAGGGATTTTGAAATAAGGGCAACAAGTCGATATGTTGTACACTACAAACGAGTACAGTGCTGTATGTCAACTGTGTCTCAGGAAGGCTGGGGGGAAGGAAATAGAGCCGAGAAAGGCTCACCGGGGTATTTTTGGTGGAACAGGAAAGCTGGAGATCAGCTGTCACTCTCCAGTGCCGCCTGTCCCCAACTCCAAGGCCAAGAGTAAGTAATCAAGGACTTTTTTAGAGAGATGAGGAGCTGGTAAAAGCCTTCGGGGTAATTATTCACTATGGATACTGGTTAGGACCAAGTTCCAAACACTGTCATGTGGTCCAGCTTTGAAGGTGAGCCAGGGGGTGCGTTTGTCACACTGCTGGTATTTCCCTCTGTTTCCCTCCTTCCCATGTGGACCCACTTCCCCACCTAGCTTCTCTCAGGACACCTGAGCTCACACCGCGTCAGAGCAGGGTGGGAACAAGGCCTCAGAAAGGACACAGGAAAAAAACTTCTCAGGGATTTCTGCCAGAGAATGTTGGGGGAGGGGGGGTTGCCATTTTGTTTAAAGTTTATTTTTTCTTGTGGCTAGCCCGTTTCTTACGAGATTCTACTCCAGTGGGCAGCAGGTGGCAGGGATTTCTCCCCACCTTGACTTGGCTGCAAATCCTGTCTGCATTTCTGTGTCCAGGTGCGGACCATGCCTTCATGAAAACTTAATGCACTTAGAGCCCTGGCTGAGGAATGCTGTGGGAGGAGCAGACAGGACTTGGCGGGAGCCAGGCAGGGCAGTTCCTGGTGTTCCATGTTTTCTCTGCATCTGAATGAGGTGGTCTGGGAGGCCAACTCCTAAACCCACCAGGGGAGCCTTGCCTTCACCCCTGTTTCCCTTACTTTATGGCTGAAGGCATGCCACAAAGAAATGAGACAGTTCCACCGGAAAGTAAGACTTCAGTTTCATGCCTTTGGCCCAGCCGTGATCTGGTCCGCATGTTTCCTGCCAGCATCCGCGCCCCCGGGCTTGGACGCACACACGAGTGTTATCACTGGGGGCTTCCCCAACACAAACAGACGGGGGCACAGGTACCAGCTCACCCTGCTTTCTCACTTCTTGAACTTTTTTTTAATTACCTGTGACGTTAACATCTTATAATATAATATTGTACATTCCATAGTTTCTGGGTTTGTTGTTGTTTGTCTCCCTAACTAAAGAAGCCAGACCCTGTAGCACATAATTTTTTCCCTTCTCGTCTTGGCATTGCTCTGGCACAAAATGGGCAATTCGTGCGTTTGTGTGGTATTGTTGGGTTGTGAGCCAATATTTCACACAACTAATCGAAGTATGAGGACCAACCCATTGCCACTTCTTGGTCTTGGCTGGGTTGCTTAAAGGTCATGGCTGGGATGCTTTTAGCACAGAGGACTTAGCAGGTCCCTGTGAAGCCACCTGTCTCGCTCACCGGTCTGACCAGGAGTGTCTACGGGGACACAGAGGAGCCTCACAGTCTTGCCCGAGCCCGCGAGGTGCAGCTGTCAGCTGGCTGAGCAGAAAGCAAGAAAAGGCTTACGTGAATTTCCATCTTCAAGAGACAAGTAGGGACTGAAAATGTCTCAACCTGCAGTCAGCTGAAAACACAGGTGACGTGAGTAAAAAACCGCCATTCCTGCCCCCATGTCCAAGCCTGTCACCTGTGTCGTGGCTGCAGGTTCACCCAGTGGGAAACCAAGCATGCCCACCGAGTACTTGTGTAACTGCTTTTGCCTCTGGCTCCAGCCGCCTTTCTTCCTTGCCTCACATGTCACTCCTGTGGGCAGTCTTGATCCAGCACACCAAGAAGGTGAGGGATGGGTTCTCTTCTCATCTAACTGGAGCACCCTCCTCTGGGCCCTCTGTGACCTCACACTGTTTCTGTCTCTGCCTCCTGTTACTCAGGGAGACAGATTCCTCCGACTGCTCCCCCACAAGCTGTCCTGAGCGGTGCACTCCCACCCGCCCTCCCTCCAGCACAGCTACCCCTGCTGCCTTAACTCAGTTTTCCACATTTCTGTCCTGTCTCTTCATTTCTACCTTTTCTTTTGGAGTAGTCCTGGCCAGTGGCTCAGAAACTTCAGTGAACATTAGAATCACCTGGAAAGCTCTAGGCCATGGAGAACCTGATGCAACAGGTCTGGGTGGGGCCCCAATCTAAAAAAGAAATTGCGGAGGAAACTTGTTTTGTCAGATTCCACTTAGTCCCGAGGGTGGGCCTTGGCCATCCGTGTGGGAGCCTCCCACCCAGGCAGACTTCTGCTTATAAGGCCCCCTCCCCCCTTGGGCAGGCCGTGGTGGTGGTAGCTATTTTTCAGATGTGATGGTGAAAGCATATTTAGCCATGGAGAGATTTGACTCCGGGTGTTAATAAGGTGACAGTAGAATATGTCTTGGCTAAGGTTCAGGGCTTGTGTTTAGTGCAGAAAGAATAGCAGGTCTGGTCGTGAAGCTGGAAGCAAACACATCCATCTGGAGTCACTGGGGTCACCGGGGGACTCTGGTGTCAAGCTTTAGTGGAGAGATCTGCCCTGCATGTCTGAGCTGCTGCCTCACCATTAGTTCTTTTTTTTTTTTTTTTAGATTTTATTTATTTATTTATTTATTTATTTATTTGACAGAGAGACAGAGACAGCCAGCAAGAGAGGGAATGCAAGCAGGGAGAGTGGGAGAGGAAGAAGCAGGCTCCCAGCAGGGCAGGGAACCCTATGTGGGGCTCGATCCCAGGACCCCGGGATTACGCCCTGAGCCGAAGGCAGACGCTTAGCAACTGAGCCACCCAGGTGCCCCCTCACCATTAGTTCTGAATCTTGACAATGAATTATTGCGAAGATTGACCCTGTGGGCCTGTTGGAAAATGCCTCACATGTCGTTATACTGTTTTTTCCTGTTACCTTTTATTAATGCTTCCTGTTTGGAAAGGAGGGGGTGTAAGTTGCTGGTGGCCAGGACCTTTTTAAGATTCAGGTAAAATGCTCATGCCGTGCATGTGCGTATTGGGAGACTTTCTATAGCTACCGCAGTTCAACCGATTATTGCAAAATGAGAAAATGCAGCTAATTCTGGCTTCATTTGGTTTCTGCTTGACTTACTCAGAGAAACTCAAAGCTTTTCTCTGTTGCTTTTATTTCTTTCAAATCTTCAAAGTGAGAGCAATTAAGAATTATAGTTTGAACTATTGAGGACTCTCCTTCTGTTGTAAGTGGAGACAAAGACTTGGTTTGTCGACCACACTTTTCCAGCTGTCTCTGTTTTCAGTGATTTTCCTGCCTACCTCCCTGTCCATAGACCCTCAGCACACTGCAGGGCTGTGCCAGCCTCTCACGGAAACCATTTTAATGAGATTCTAGAAGCTTCGAAGTTGCTGCAGCACTACTTGGGCCTGAGCCCTCGTGGGTGAAAGCAGCCTATCCTCTATACCACAGCCCTGCCGGAAGGAGTACGCTGCCCAGTGTCTCCAAGGAGAGCAAATGCAACCACATTCAGTCTTGCCAACTTCAACTGTAAAATAGAAATACACCTGCCCATGCCCGGGCTGTTGTCAAGAGCTGGAGCTTGGTTTGCTCCTCGGTTAGGTCTCTGTGGGCGTGTCTTAGCCCTCGGCTGAAAGAGCATTTCCACTGTCCTGGCACTCTGCACACTCTACCTTTCAGACCACCCTTCATTTCTTCATTCACACCCGTCCCTTCTTCTGTGTTTTCATTCATTGAGCGCCTGCTCTGAGCCAGGCCCTGGGATGCAGCTGCCAACAACACGGAAGAGAAATGTCTTGGACCCACATTCTAGTGGGAGGAGACAAGCAATAGAGAAAAGAAAGAAATTCTAGAGGATAGCATGTTCTCTGTGGAGAAAAATACAGCTGGCAAAGGAGGGGAGGGAAGCCGAGGTGGAGAGGACTCTAATTTTAATAAGCGTACTTGGAAGGCCCCACCGGGGAAGTGACCTATGAGTGAGCACTGCAAGTTCCAGCTGGTGGCCTGAGCTGGCTCGTGGCTGAGGGGCAGTGGCGGCCAGGGCGACAGAGCAGGTCGAGTACAGTGAGCTCAGGGAGGCACTGGGAGACGGACCACTCTGAAGACGTGGGTGTTTGCTCCGAGTGGGTGGGTCTGGGTTTGGGTCCCTATCTCTTCTAGACCCGCTCCCCACTCAGTGCATACAGTCTTTGTCCCTGGGTCCACTGACTCTCCCTGACCATGACCTTGTCATTCATAAGCCCACTCCTGCTCCAAACTAGGGGGCTTTGTTAGTGTAACATGAATGTAGAAAGAACCTTCTAGACTAAAAGTTTTCAAGTTGTGGGGGTCAGAAACCCATGGGGTCTTGGGCCCCTCAGTACATGGGATGCTACCTCTCACCCTCTCCCAGCCATCCTGCGCTGCATCTGGTCTCTGAGATCGTCTCATGCAGTGACCAGAACCATCCCTACAAAAAGGTAACTTGAGTGGCCTCACTCCTGCTAAGCCTCCTCTGGGGCCCGTGGCTCACTGCAGCCTACAGACCCATTGAACCCACCTGGCCTCACCCCTGCCCTGCTCACTGTCCCTGTGGTGCTGGCCTCTCCCTGCCCTGGCATAGAGCAGGGGCCCAGCCACAGCACGCATCCACTGGGCTCAGCCCCGATCTGCCATTCACCAGACTTTCCCCACCAGGAAATCTCACCGTAGGTCGTGCTTCCGTTTCCTCATCTGTAATCTAGGGATAATACACCCTACCTCACTGTGCTCCGGTGTGGATTAAATCTGTAACATAAGTGAAGTGCGTAGAACCCTGGCTGGCTCAGAGTGTGAACTATGCGTTAGAAAATAGCATTACCATGGGGCGCCTGCGTGGCACAGTCGTTAAGCGTCTGCCTTCGGCTCAGGGCGTGATCCCGGTGTTCTGGGATCAAGCCCCACATCAGGCTCCTCTGCTGGAAACCTGCTTCTTCCTCTCCCACTCCCCCTGCTTGTGTTCCCTCTCTCGCTGGCTGTCTCTCTGTCACATAAATAAAAATCTTAAAAAAAAAAAAAAGAAAATAGCATTACCTTTAATATTATCATTAGTACCCCGTGTAGAGGGCAGGAAGAGGACACACAAAATTGTGTTTTACTACTGGAGTGTTGTGTTTGAGGCCTATCATATGAATGAGGAAAAACAACTTCAACACTTAAAAAAAATTATTTGGAGTAGTCTTCTGTTTCATTCAGAGTGAAAGAAAACGGTCATTTGGAGAATGGGTAGGGCAGGGGAGCCTGGTCTGGAATAATCAAGCTTTTGGAAATAGGCAGCAGAGCCTCAGGTGGGTGCTTCTGTGTGGGGGAGGCAGCCCCTTAGCTTGGAGCTGCACTAGCCACCTGCAGAGGAAGTCCGCTCTGACCCAGGGCTGCCCTGGAGGAGTCCCTCGCTTTCCCAGCCAGCTCCCCACGCCGGAGCCCTGTGCCGGCCAGCCACGGAAGCAAGGCCCAAGACCGGGTACCAGAAAAATACTCCTGGGGGTCCATTTACGCTTCTGTAAGCCTTTTTACGTTTGGAAGGGGATGGAGGTGTAGTTGAAATTCTGCTCCTGCTTGTGTTTCTCTTGCTAAACTGACAACCCAGTTCATATGTTAACAGGTTCTTAAATGTATATTTGGGGGAGAATTTGTTGGGTTATCGTTGGGGTTTTTTGTCATAGTAAGTGTCCGTTCCCTGTTCTTGGATCCAGCTGAGAAAAAGACTAGAGTGTCTGAGAGATGGAAGCTGAATGGTTAGTTTTAGTATAGATAAATCTCAGTAGAAGAATGTGGATCAGATCTAGAAGCCAGGGAACTTGCGGGTTCCTCACCCTCCAAGCATAGACCTTGGGACCTCCCCACCCACCACCGTAGAGACTGAAAAGCCAACGCCCCTGAATGGAATTGCTGCCCCCTCCGGGGCCTGCAGCTTCGGAATAGAGCACCTCCAGCCAGTCCCTGGAGATGGGCTAGTGACAGGGGCATCTCTGTCCACTAGAGACGCACAGTGAGCAGTCACGGGTGAAATTACGTGGCTTCTGCCGTTTGTCTTAAAGTACCCCAGAAAACCAGTGGAGGGGAGCAGACAGCCCATGAAACAGGGACAGCAGGCTGGTGAGGTTGCCGAAGCTGGGTGATGGGGGGCATCCTTCTACTTGTGTCTGGTGTAAAAAGTTAACAAATGCTGTGCCACACCTTCCCTCCCAGCACTCAGGTGGGGAGGGGATGGGAGCAGAAGCCAAGCAGAGCGCCGTTCCCGTGCAGGGTTGGCACATTTTCTTTTTCTCCACTCTAATTTGTAAGGTAGAAGCAGTCATAAATGACAGGTAAGCCGGAGTGGCCGTGTCCCCAAACTACACACAGCAGCAAGCATCGGGCTGGACTTGGCCTGTGGGCCTGGTTTGCTGGCCCCTGCTCTGTCCTCTGCTTAACCTCTCTGGGGTTCCATTTTCCTTCCATTTTGGCCTGGATTTCTTTCCCCCTTCTGAGCTCTTGCAGCCCCCTATGGGAGCACAGTGCCAGGAGAACCTCCCTGAGGGCTCTGGAGTGTGACTGCCCAGGCCATACTCCCACATCAAGACACTCAGCCAGCGCCAGAAACCAAGCCACCTGGAGGAGGGAACCCTTGCTAGACCTTCCCTGGAAACGTCATACTCCAAAATGTACTGCATCTCACCACACTAAAAACACCAAAGTCTTTATGGCACCTCGGACATTTTTTACAAAATGGAAAAAATATGTCAGTGCCACAACTCAGGAAATCTCACCGTAGGTCGATCGATATCCCAGCCTAATCTGCTCTTTTCTTTTCTTTTTAATAACTTTGTGATTGTAAAAATAACACCAGGCTATTGTTCAAAACAGGGAAATTCAGAAAAATGCAAACAAACAGAATTAAATCTCCTATAATCCTACCACTAAATATAAATATGCGTGTAGGAAAAAAATGAAATGAAATGTTAGCATATTGTTTTATTTCCTTTATTCTTTTCTATGCATAAATTTACATATATTGTGAACAAATTTGGGATTGTGCTGCATCAGTATTTCCATCTTGCTTTTTTTCATTAAACTGTGAGATTTTCCAGTGACATTGTTGCAATAGCTTCAAAGCCCTTGGGCCCTATCACCTGCTGTCACCATCGTCGTCAGGGGATCTTGCCGCACGCAAATCAGATGTCCCTTGCTGCTTTAGGCCTCCTGTCTCACTCAGAGGAAAGACAAGGCTGCTCCACTGATCCTTGTCACCTCTGACCTTATTTCCACCCACGGGTCCGCTCCAGGCACCCTGGCTTCCATCTTCCTCCTCAGACATGCCAGTCCCGCTCCCACCCCAGGGCCTTTGCACTTGTGGTCCAGACTCCCATCACATTTCTTCCAGGTGTCAACAGGTTCCCTCCTTCAGGCCTCCTTCAGGCCTTTCCATGCCACCACCCGGAACCATTCAGCCCTCCCCCTTCCAGCACTCCTTCGCTCATATTTCTTTCTCCATATACTTCTCACCATCTGACATATTTAATATACTTACATATGAACTTGTTTATTGGCTAGGTCTCCCTGAAGGAGGGGTTTTGTTTTTTTCACTGATGTACATTCAGTGCCAAGCAAAACCCCGGGCATACAGCAGGTGTCTAATACATGTGTGCTTACTAATCAGATCCCCTGCTCCTGTAGCATCAAGCCCAGGTGGTTTGGGGGTCTCCCCTTCCCCAGCCAGTCGACCTGGGCATGTCCCCTGCTGCCTGTTGACCCGGGAGTCCCCAACAGCCCACCCAGATCTTCCTCACAGCTTCTGCACCAGTCTCTCCGAGCTACCCGTCCCCCGTTCAGGAGGCCACAGAGGATTCAAGTCACATCCCACCCCCTATTCAGCCTGAAATCTCCATGGCCTGAACACTGGTTTGAGGCCGTGTGCATACAACACGTGCGCACACGCATGCACACGTGTTCTTGTTCCTGCCTGTGCCTCCCCCTTACCTTGAAATACCCCTATCACTTTTGGCCCCTGTCCATAGCCACTGAAATTAAGTTCCTTCCTCACTTAGCCCAGTCGTTCTCTAACAGATCTTGCATTCGGTTTGCGTTTATGAACTCCAAATATTCTTACACTACTTCTGTGACCATGGAGTCATCCCTCAGGAAAGTTCTTTCTGTGAAAAGGCTTCCCCGGCCAACGACGGCCGGCGCCACTGAGACGATTCCGAACCCAGCGGGCTCGCGCTGGGAGCTCAGGCCGAGGCTCAGGCCAAGATTTGGCGCGCCTGCTCCAGCGTGCCCGCTTCTCTTCGCAAAGCGGGGCGAGTTTCAGCTCCCAGAGGGCTCGATGAGCGCCCAGGTCAAAGTCCGGAAGCTGCTACTGAGACCACCCTCGTGAGTAGGCGTGATCACGTGCGCGTGCGCACGCTAGCGGCACCTGGTCATCGACAGGTATTTGTGGCGCGCCTGTTGCTCGTCGCGCACGAAGCTCAGTAACCGTCTGTGAAGGGAGAGGATTATTTACAAGAGGGAGAAGCAGACTCTAAACTTCAAAGCTCTGTCGGCTCCGAGATCTTGATGGTGTTGTTACAGAGGTTGCCCTGAGATCTCGAAGGAGAGAGGACAAGGGAGGAGAGCACGCTCTCTGCGGGCTCTGCACGTGCTTGCTGGCTGTCGATAATTAAGTACTGAGGAAGCAGCGCTCAGAATGTTCAGGCCACGGCAGAACAGTTCAGTGACAGCCTGGCTAGTGTTCCACAAACTGTGGCCAGGCGTTTCCCTGCCCCTTGCCACACTGGGAGCTTGCCGTGGACGGCATCCCGGATCTCTCGGCCACGTAAGTTCTGTTCAGCACGCTCAGGGGTTGGCCCCAGAGATGCCCAGGGAGGGACAGCCCCCGACTGCAGACACACAGGCACCCAGGGTCTGTGAGGACAGATGACCATGAGCGTCTCCCCTGCAGCCTTAAACCCAAGCACAACTCGTGCATATGTTCAAGGATGTGTGTCGCAGAGGGGACCAGAAAGGGCAGGTGAATCAGAGGCAGAAAGTGTTCCCAAGCCTGTGTCCTCCCCAGGGAGACTCGGAGGCCCCGGTTGTCTCCAGGAAGGCTCTCTGGCTGTTCACGGAGAGCGCCAGGCTGCAGGCCTGGGTAGCGCACCACACTTTTTTTTTTTTTTTAAGATTTTATTTATTTATTTGAGAGAGCCACGGAGAGAGCACCAGCAGGGGGAGGGGCAGAGGGAGAAGGAGAAGCAGATTCTGCGCTGAGCAGGGAGCCCGACGTAGGGCTCAATCCCAGGACCCTGAGATCATGACCTGAGCCGAAGCCAGACGCCTAACCGTAGGAGCCGCCCAGGCGCCCCACTTCACCACACATGTAACCCATGCACACGGGGGAAAGAGGACGTTTATTTCTCAGCAGAGAAATGTCTCTTTTCCCCTTGATGGTTTCAGCCTTTTTTACATTGTGACTCAGGACGAGAAATGCATGTTACATCCTGACCCAGGTACACACCAGTGTGTATGGGAAACTAAAGCAACGTGTCCTGGAACTACTTTTACTTTTAGCACATGTGATGTGTTCTGTGTTTTCTCTTTTAATCTGGTTTATTTTTTAAAACCCACTGGTCAGGACCCACTAAATGGCAGTGTGAAAATGACTACTCTTAGCTAGAGATCTTTAAAGTAGGGTGCACGATGGGGCGCCTCGATGGCTCAGTCGGTTAGGTATCTGCTAGGGCGTGATCCCAGGGTCCTGGGATGGAGCCTGCATTGGGCTCTGTGCTTGGCAGAGAGTCTGCTTCTCCCTCTGCCTGCTGCTCCTCCCCATCCCCTCATGTTCTCTCTCTTCTCAAATAAATAAAATCTTAAAAAAAAAAAATCCCAAAAACCAAAAAAACCCACACCAAAATAGGGTGCATGAAGCTCTGTGAGTAAAGAAAGGAAATATTAGAACTTTTTTCAAATTTATTATTTATTTTTGGCTTGTAAGTTTCAATTTCTCTTATGTGTGTTTTCTGATGTATATAATACAGTGGCATACTAGAAAATATATGTAATTTACTGGAGCTGTATGCCCCTAAGTGCTTTACTGCTGGGGTTAAAGTTACAGGGCCCTGGACTGGGTCACCTTGCTGGCCTGGCCCTGGGACCCAGCAGTGAAGCTTCCACCTGCCTCCTGAATTCTGAATTCTGTGCCAGCCACATCCCTTTGGTTTCCTCCTCCTTCTTTCTCAGCTGCCTACAATCTGTGACTTCTGTGAGATTGTTTCCTCCAGTGCTGGTCTAAGATGATCAGAGATGCATGTGCAAGCACTGCCCAGGCAGGGTACTCTCCCGGGACTGGGGCACCTCTGCGGGAGGGCATACGTCCCCCTGCTGGGACAGTCTAACCTCCTGCCACCTTCCAAGCCCAGAGATATCCCCTCGGGAGTTCTTACAGAAAATGGAGAATAAACAGTGCCTCTGTGTTCCAGTCCTTGGTGGAAAAACAGCCATTATTGTTTCCTTCTAAGTTTTATCTTCAGGCAAAATTATGACAGGATCCTTACAAACTTCCAAATCAGTGGTCCCTTTGCTTACAGGACACACCCTGCTAAGGTGCTAATCTTAACTCTGCTGCTTATGAGCCTTTTTCTGAGTTTCACATTCTTACAAATGAGTGAAGTTTTGTTTGCTTATTTTAATTTGTATCAAACTCTTTTTGGAATCTTCCTTTTTGTGGGCTTTGATACTGAACCGAGAATGTGATTGCTGGCACAAGCAGGGACCGTAACCCAGTATTAAGAAGCTGAATTCAAAGAAGGGGAAGCCTCGTTCCCCATGGCAATCGGGGTGAGTGCCTGAGAAGGAAGGGGTGACAGCTTCGAGCAGAAGCTGAGGGAGCGGGAGCGCGGTGTGTAACTTCTGGTTGCGTGGAAGGACCCACTCCCCGAGTAAGGACAGGCTGCCTGTCTATCTCAGGGCAGCTCAGGAGCACTCATGTAGGGGGTGGTGGCGGTGAGGTCATTGCCTGAACTCACGACCACACTCCAGCTGTCCGTGGAGGACCAGGGCCCTCTGACTCCCAGGAAGGCACTATCAGAGCAGCACAGGGGCCATGAAGAGTTACAACGTGAATGTCCCTCTGGTCTGCAAGAGGACAAGGGGCAGGGCAGTTTGCCAACGTGGTCCGTAGCCATGCCCCACTGCCCCCACCCCCCGCCCCGCTCTACCAGCTTGTCCAGGGATTGGGGCGATGGTGCAGCTCTCCTCTCATGGGAAGTGCCCTGGCGTCTCACAGAGTTGTCCAGTCTGTTTTAATGGGATGTTGAAATGAGTACCACTCCCGCCCTGCACATTAATTCTTAGGATCAGCTCATCCAAAATCCTTGCCTGCACTCAGTCTTTTATGTAAGATTAGGCAATTCTCTGTGCATTTCAGGTCTATACCTTTGTCTTAATTGCTGGATATTTCTTGTTTTAAACCTCAATTATCCGAGTAATTGCTTCATTTCACCAGCCCACGTTGGCCACTACAGCTTAACTGGCACAAATCAGTCACCTTGGAAAGGGAACTCGGGGAGAACAGAATGGAAGAGAAGCAGTGCCCTGCGCAGGGTGGGTGTGGGACCCACACAGGACGTGCCAGCAGCCAGGGATGAGGGCTTCCGTTACACCACTACAGTGCCCACCATCTCATAAAGCGCTTGGTTCTGAGACAGGGACCCCTTCGGAGTTAAACAGTCCTCTCCCGTAGCAGCTGCACGACAAACACTCGTTCACTGGAGGGAGGATGTCAGTCCAGAGTGTTAGCACGTGGTACTACAAATGTCTAGAGTTCAACATTCCCAGTAAAAAAAAAAAAAAAAAAATTGGCATTGTTAACAAGCCTGTTAGGTCACCACCCATTTAAAATAAAAAGGAAAGGAAAAGAAACAACCTCCCACCCTTGCTAACTGAAACTGGGGTCCTCCCGGGGTGAGAATTTGCCTGACCTAATGTTCATGCTCCCAAAAAAGGTCTGGTTTTTAAAGGCCCATGTTTGAATCTCTAAAATGAACCCAACCCTCTCTAATTGCCAACGATATAGATATGCCTCAATGACTATAGTCATTTCTTAACCCAAAGATGGAGCAAGATCAGAAAAGCACCCCCACACTGTGCAGTAAAAAGTGAATGATGGAGGACCCAGTGAGATGTGGTAGAAAGGGTGTGAGCCATTTGCCATTGTGCCACTTGTTAACTGTGTGTTGTGGAACAAGACACACTTTTCCTCTGAGCCTCAGTTTTCTCCTCTGTAAAATGGCCATGTTGACCTTGGATGGTCGATATAAGGGTCAGATGAGACTGATGGTGATGCAGGTGGGTCTCTGTTGTGCTGGCTAGTGGTCGTCACCAGGCCGCTTGCTGTGACCTGCTCAGTCAGCGGTCGAGGGTCCTCATTTTGGTAGCCTTTCTCATCAGAGGCCTGAGCTGTGTTGCCGACACAGCCTTTCAGGAGGAGGGTGAGGGGTGCCAGAGACGAGCTCGTACTGTCCTTACTCGCCCCTGCTGATGATCCAGTCTCACACAGAGTGCAGCGTTTTACAAAGAAGACGCACAGACCAAGCTGCAGTGAGCCTCTGTGCCTGCCCCCTCAGTGAAGCAGGGGGCTCCTGAGATTTTTCCTGACAAGTTTGAGGCAGGTAAAGGCCACACTTCATCCACTCCTGAGTTTGTGAGCTCTCCGGAATAACAGGCCAACTACCAGGCCTGGTGACCTGTGCTCTCCTGAGCCCACCAGGGGTGGGAGCCGTGCATTAAAGGCAAATGCCAAGCAAAAGCTGCTGTCTCTGGTCATGTGGCTGTTTTGTGGGAGAGCATTTCCTTGTGAAGCCGAGGTTACAAAGCCGTCCATGTGCTAGTCAAAGGGGTCTGACTCGAGTGACAGCAGTATCTCTGGGAGTTTGTAGACATGCAGAAACTTGGGTGCCATCCCTGACCTGTCAAGCCAAAATCTGCACCTCTACAAAGCTCCCTAAGTAATTCACCCCGCACGGAAGAATAAGCCTTATTAGAGCAGCCTCTGTCATTCACCACAGCATCCCCGGCCCCTAGAGCAGAGCCCGGGACACAGCAGGTGCTCAAAAAGTGTTGTGGTGCACATGTATCCATTGATTGCCTTCATTTTAAATTGTGACGCCTGCCTTCCAGCGCGCTCACCTCTTTGGCTTCCCGGAGTTCCGAGAAAGGGAAGACATACTTCCCTCCCTCCAGTCTCAGTCACCAGCCGGTCACTCCAGCGTGTGAATGTGTTAAGGCTGTACATCCTACCTCTGCATTAGGATAGAGGGGCTTCCTTGTTATTTTGCTTGAGAACTGCAGGGAACCCCTCACCCCATTGTCCTTTCTTGCATATCTGATATCCGCCTGTATGCCTGGTTTTCCAGTCTTATTCTTTCTTTAAAAGTTCCCTCCCACATTACTTTCAGCTTAAAGTCCTCTTGACCAGAACTGGGGATTTCTGGGTAACCGTGCTCTGCCCGGGCTGCCAGCTCTGGCACTTTCCTGGGCCAAGTGCCCAAATCCCTTGCTAGCCTCAGGCTCACCAAAGGGGCCTCTGGGCTCTTGGGAGCCTGCAGGTGAGAGTCTTCCTTATTTAACCTGGTCCCCAAATTCACATGCTAGGATGCCACCAGTAACTCTAATTTAAGAGGACTTTGTATGGAACTGTTTGAACAAAGGAAAGAAGAAACCCTTCAGTTCTTCCATTTCCAGATGTTTGTGTGGCTGGAGGGAAGAGTGGTGTGGAGGAAGATCACATCTGAGCTGATGAGTTGGTGAGGCAGAGTCCTGGGAAGAGGGTCCTAAGCCAGAGACAGACGTCCCTGACGGGGGTGCGGCCATGACTGACCGGTACCATCCCACCTGCAAGACCAGACCCGAGGAAGAGGAAATGTGTGTGGCGGTTGAGTGTTTGGATTTGGGGCTGCCTTCGGTAGAGGGCCTCCTGCAGAGCAGGGGGAGAAGGCCAGTGACTGTCCTCAGGATCCATGAACAAACCCAGCAAGACTTTTTTCATGTTGGTCCCATGACTTTGTTTCCATTTTGTATGGAAGTTAGAACTGTCTTCTATTCCCATCCAAAACAGTCAAAATAGGGGTTATGGGGTGCATTGGTTAACCACCAATTGTGTGTGTGTGCTATGCCTGCATGTTCCTGTCTCTGTAGGGTGGAGAACCAGATTAGGTGACTAGACACATTCAGAGGGAGAAGCGGAGCTCTTTCATTGCCAAAAGGGCATCTTGGTGGGGAGCAGGGAGCATCCTGGGGCAGAATGCCAGGAAGCACTCATTCTCCCCACCACATACCACCCTTCACCCTTCAGTTGGCAGTCAGCAGCCACTCACAGAATGTTCTAGCATTCTGCTTGTGAGGGGAACAAGGCGGCTGACTTCAATGTTCACTGCCTCCTTGGCCCTCCCCCTAGGACCCCCGGGCTAACTGGCCAGGATCCCCCAGGCCAATGAGGCGGGGCTATAGCCTGCTCAGCAGAGAGCAGAGCCATCTGGTTTCCTACAGTGTGAATGGCTGGGGCAGGCAAGCAGACACTGCCCCCATTTGGAGTATAAGGAAATGGGAAATCGTGGCTGCACCTGAGGGGTGTGATGCAGGAGTGGCTGTCCCGGGGAAGATGCTGGTGGGTGAGGGGGTCCTGCAGTCATGGGCCATGTGACTGGGATGGCATTGTTGGCACCAGCTGCCAGGCCCAACCCTGAGCGTCATGCAGCATGGCTAATTGGAGCTTGTTAGGAAGATGATGGCAGCTCCCCCCAACAGTGAGTGTCACCTCAGGGACCCAGTCCCAGAGTTGCAGCAATCAGCATGGACTCTGCAGGCCCACGGTCTGCTCACTGGCCAGGGTGCTGCTCTAAGCCTGGACAGGCTGTCCGGTCGAGGGTGGCAAATTACTGGTTAATCACATGTACATACAGCTCCAAGAAGAAGCTGCTTGTCACAAAAGCAAAGATTCAGTAAAGAAGATAAAAGTAAATTGTCTCTCTTTGCCGGGAGGGTCTCTTGTTGGAGTGTCCCTTGCCTCCTACAGAGAGGTCAGGGACTCTAAGACCACTGATGACTTGTGGAGAGTCACCACTTGGAAGCAGCCCTCCTACCCCTGCAGCTCACTGAGAACGCCGGTCTTCCATGGGCAGTTCTTGGCCTTCCCTCTCCGTGCCCACTGTGGGCGTGAGTGAGAAAGCCACGCTGCCCCCACACCCTGGTCTCCATCAAGGAGGAGGCGGCATGGCTGGCCGTGAGCAGCCTGCCGGGCAGCTGCCTGGAGGGCTGGGTAGTGTGGGATGAGCCGCACGGCTGTCGGTGTGCGGGGTACTGCCGGGCCCAGCCGCGGCGGTGCCCAAGGCCACTGCGGCATCAGCTCAGATCATGGCCACATGTGTGCTGCACGTACGCACACCCCGATCAGCTGTTCTGGGAAGAACTGAGTTATCTCCGCCCAGCCTTGGGTGTTACTGGTGCTATTGTGTCTGTGTGTAATGTTCCACATGGAGACACACGGCAGAAAGTATTGAGTCTGTGCTCTGATGCCCATAAATGAAAGGTGTTGCCCTTGTTGCTTCCTGCTTCTCTATGTTCCTCTTGGCCGTGCAGCATGGGTGTGCAGCACTGGGCTCCAGGAGGCCAGCCCTGGGGTGTTCGGAGCACCCCGCAGAGGGTCGCGGGAGGCAACAGCCGCTGGTGTGTTCTGTGAGCTAGCCCTGTGGAGGAAGCAAATGAATCAAGTCATAAAATAGAGCAAAACAGCTGAGCCTGGTTGGAAGAAACGTTTTGAAGGAAATAATCCTGGATTTAGATCACACAGTGAGTTTTTCAGAACCTCCCTCAGAAAGGCAGGTATTTGTAATGGAAATGCTGACAGCCCCGCAGCCCTCGCCGGGGCTGTCTGTGGGCGGCTGGACAGCCAGCCGCTGCTGTGCCTATGATCTACTTGGCACTAGAGAGACGAAGCATCCCCTGCGCTCACTGTTTAAATTCAAAGGGGCCTTTTTTTTTTTTAATTATTATTAACTCATCAAGGTGCCACCAGCTGCAAGCCCTAGTAGTATATGCTGAGTGTGAACCCAGTGTTTTTCCTCCACCGTTGCAGGGCTGAGGGACATTTCCTAATCCAGACTCCCCTGCAGGTGGGGACGTGGTGCTTCCTGGCGTGCAACCCCCCAGCTGCAGCCCACGTTGCCCACTCAGCTGAGGACATGTGTGTGGCTCCTGCACCAGGTGACCTGAAGACCCACAGCTGGTTCTGGTTCACCTCCACCTGCCTGTAGGGACCTCCCAGCTTTGTGGAGTCCCTTGACGCCCTCCGTGTACCTACCCACCTCCACTCCCATCGGAGCCCTTGGCAGCCTAGCCTCGCGAAGCCAGCTCAGTCCCATTCTTCCATGAGGGCTTCAAACCGCCCGCCGTGGTCTCTGCTGACTCACCCCTTCCTCAGACTGGCACCTCGGACTGTGCCTTACCCTCAGCACTGAACTCTGGGCACTCCAGGGTCCATGCTTTGGCTTCCTCTCTGTCTGCAGCTGGTTGCAGGTGTGTGCATATTCCAGGAGGGCCCCGTGTTCTGCCTTCTCCCCGGACCTCTTAGGTGGAGGGCCCTGCCAGCAGCCCGAGGACTCACCCTCTGAAGTCCGTTCTGTCTGGGAACTGGCCGAGTTGTGGGGGAAGCTGCACTCTGCCAGTGCGTGAGGCGGGGGTGCGTGAGGGGTGCCATTCACACTCTGGATGCTTCCTCCGGGCAGTGTGCCTTCCTGGCCACACTGAACACACGGTAACCACTTCTCTATCCTTCACTCTTTGCATCAGTGCAAACTCCCCCGTTAGTATGAACTTAGGTTGAGCCGAGTGCAGACCGAGAAGGGAGGGCTCCATTGCACACCTGGAATGAAAAACTTGCTTGAAGTGCAGGAGTCAAGGTCAAGTGGGCTCGTAGAAGGCGATTGACCTGAGGGCCCCCAGAAGCCCCCATGAGCACAGCGCCCCTTCTAGCTCCAGTGCCACCCAGCACAGCCCTGATACGGAAGGCCGTGTCAGCCGGCCTGGAGTGCTGACCCCCAGCTACCACAGGCTGCTCACAGACTCGAGCCCACCCCACCTTTCCTGATGAGGACCACCTAGGATCAAACTTCTGTCAAAGGCAGACTCTTTCCTGTAGAAGCATCTGCTTTTCCATGGAAGAGGTGCAGAGGAAAGGGAAGCAGCGGTGCCCTGAGTCCTTGCAGAATCTCTGGAAACAGGACAGTCTTGCCTCCGCACAGCCTGGGGTCAGGTCAGCTCTGGGTCTTAACAGCCTGAGTAGACGCTGGTCCTGCAAAGAGCATCCATGCTTCCTGCTGAGCAGGTGGGATGTTCCCCGGCACCTGCAGTCACCAGCGGACAGCAGTGCGTTCTGGTCACAGGCCAGTGTGGTGAGAACCGTGCCAGGGCAGGCCAGAACCTGTCGCCATGGCGAGTGTGGGCCCCATAGCTGGGCCTTTCTTCTTCCTTTCCCTCTGTCCCATGCCCTCTGCAGGTCTGTGCATCACACCCCAGAAATGAGCACCCCAGGAAAGGATTGGGGCTACCCTGGGGCAGACGAAAACAGCTGCTCTGGACAGGATGTCACCACAGCCTCTGCTGTGTTTGTGCCTGGCACCATTCACAGGGAGGCCCTGTTGGGAAGATCTGTGGGACGGTGAACACATTGTCGGGTTTAACGGGGGATGCATGCCGTGAGCACGGAGAGCAGGCTGGGAGCCTGTGACCTCCATTTAATGAAGCCTTCCTCTCCCTTTCTCATCTAGCTCAACGACTCAGCCAAGCAGCTCATTGAGATGGACAAGCCATGCCCTGCTGCTGCGTCTGGCTGCCATGCCCCATTGTCCTCCGACCCTGGCGCAGCAGCCAGTGTGGCCCCAGGACCTGCATTAAGCAGCACGGGGGCAGTCAGTGCCTTTCAGCGGCGTGTGGACAGCAAGAAGAATGCCAAGAAGCGCCACTCCTTCACCGCGCTCAGTGTGACACACAAGTCCTCCCAAGCCACAAGCCACAGGCACTCCATGGAAATCAGCGCTCCGGTCTTGATCAGCTCCAGTGACCCCCGGGCTGCAGCCAGAATTGGAGACCTGGCTCATCTGTCCTGCAGTGCTCCCGCCCAGGTAACGTCCTCGGGGTGTGAACAGGGAGGCATCTGCGAGCCCCATCCTCAGCTCTGCACTCAGCATCCCGTCCCCAGACTAGCATGAGGAGGGCCGTGGCAGCAGTGCCCTTTGGAGCCCCCGTGACTTCCTTCTCCCTGCCTGGCCTCAGAGACCCCCTAAGCCTTGGTCTTGTCACTACCAGAGTAAACATGAGAGTGGTACTCAGTGCTCAAAGGTGATCTCAGGGGCGTGTGAGGTGCTTCTCAATGGCCCATGACACACACAGCCTTGGGATAACATTGGCTCATCACTCAAAGCTCTCCTTTCTCAGTGTGCATTCAGTGCGTCTGATCGTGTCTTGCAGAAAGTCTGGGTTTAGTTTGTTTTTAGCACTAGTAAGTTTTTAGCATCTCTGTAACACTTGCTAATCTCGTTTCCTTTCAACGGAGCTCAGAACCAGAATGAACTACATTGTTTGGTACTTTGATTATTATCTTTACAGATACCTTCTATTTCTGGACATGGCACTGGTTCCATTCCACTAGGAAGATAAAGGAAGGGGGAGCGACCTTATTCTCAGTCCAGCCACAGAAGGGGCCTTGGAGCCACAGGGCCAGCGTGTGCTCCACAGCCCACACACTAGTCCCAGTGTCCCGGTCGCCATGTCCTATCATCCGTGGGTAGTAAGTCCAAGGCTCAGGCTTCCCCGGTGTTCGCTGGAGGTTCTGAATGCACATTAGCAGAGCTCTCTCGCCCTTTCCTTCTACCCCACAGCATGGGCTCCACACACGGGTGCAGGATCTCATGTTCTCACCTGCTCTCAGCCCTCGTGCCCACAGCTCCTGAGTTAATGGAACAGAGGCAAAGTTCCCAGGCTCTGCAGACATGACCTAGGGTAGGGAGGGAACAGATTTGTTTTTTAATTTGTGCCCAACTTTGTTCCACAGGACTTAAGTGCTGAATTAGTTTGTTGCTAGAGAGGACTGGGACCCTGGGTCCCATTTTCCAGCAGTTACACTTGAAGTGAAAGTCATGGCCAGTCTCTAGACTGAAAAGGGTGAGAAGTCAAACAAAGTAGTTTCCACCTATCTCCCATCCCAAATTAACTTCGTTATTGGGACACGTAAGAGGGGGCACAAAGGTGAGCCGCCACACACCATGACCTGCAGGCACCAGCATGCTGTCTGAGGTCAGATGCACCGAGGCCAACCTCCAGCTGTGCCACCACTACCCACCCACCCACCCCCCGGCTGCCTCCCTGGCTCAGCACTGCTTTGCCAGCCTTGTGTGTCATACTGGGACACCCACCCCCTGGGCCACCTGAGGACCACCCAGGGCTGCTGCTGTGGGCCAGGTGCAGGTCCTAGAGTCGGCCACAGTGCCGTGTGAATCCTCCCCACCATGCCAGGCACACTGGGAGGGGACACAGTTCCAGAGGTCTGTGCTTGGGGGGGCAGGTGTGGGCCTTGTGATCATGAACCTGGAGAAATCCAGCATCACTGCAGGCCCTCCTCCATCCAGAAATGGAGGCCTCCGCATGCCAGGCTGACATCAGGGGGTAGGTTCCAAGCTGGCAGAGCAGGAGCGCCTGGGCTTCTTGGTGCCGGGGGCATGCGTGGAGCAATGCTGGCCCCATCAGTTGTCCCTTCAGCCCCCTACCCGCCAGACTCCTCCAGATACAGACTGTCTTCACTGACAAGGTAGACTCTTAGCCCCTGTGAGATGAACAAAGCTGGTCATCATGAATGCAGGCCAGTTCTGCCCACATGTGCACAGCCCTCACCTGCAGACCCAGGGCTTCTCGGGCCACAGGAGCAGAGGTGTTAGGACTTTAGGTCATGGGTCCCAGAGCATTTTCTTCTGGAGAACAAGGGCAGCTGTTGTCAAGTTACCGAAGCCTGGTTGAACATTGCACAATGTTGTATAGAAAGTTTGTAGCAGCTGGCCTGTGTGCCCTGGAAAAGCAGCTCACGGGAGGGAGACAGGGCGGCTGGGCCCGTGTCCCTGCTCGCAGCCAGGCTGGCACATGTGGCCTTGGCTGAGCAGCTCCAGCTGAGTCTGTCTGCAAGATAGGCTCTGATGGTGACAGGCACCTGATGTGGAGGGCATCAGATCAGAAAGGGCCATCCAGTGTGAGATGACTGTGCTGCTCTTTGTTTAATTGACTTGATTCTAAGGCCCTGTGGCGGCAGATGAACCAAGTACAAACACACACACACACACAGCACCAGTGTGGATGATATGTTCCGGGGGGTGACGCGCATGGACAAGGGAGCCCCTCCGTAGCTGAGCTGGAGTCATCACCATCACTGACTCTTCTCGCTTTCCTTTGTGCTCCTTTTTAAAGTGGAAAGGAAGTGTGGGGGCTGTGGTTTGTATAGAAATGGCTCTAAAACACAGTAGCTGTTTCCCTGCTTCTCAGACCGAATGGAGCACCATCACGCCTGAAGCCACAGGGTCCCCGCAGAGCATGGCGAGGGGTGCACGCTGTCCTTGGAGTGGCATCCAGGGTGCGTGCAGTCTGTGGCTCACTCTCACAGCCCCTGGAATCTCCTGGCTTCTACTGATCTCACCGCCCTCGTCTGGGCTTCTTGCCACATCACACCTTCAGGGGAGCCAGTAGGTTGAATTACTTTCATTCACACGTGAGGAAACTGAGGCCCAGAGGGTGTAAGTACTGTCTCAGCGCTGTGCTCATCTGACAGTCCCCCTGTACCCCATCAAGACTAGCATATGGACGTCATTTAACCCCTCAGCTTTGTTTTCTGTAAACATACAGGGCTGACCTCAGGCCCGGGGACGTGAAGAAGGAACATGGCAGCCAGGCCCTGCAGAGAGCATCTGGTCCTCTGTAAAGGCTTCCCACTGGCTCCCTCCTTCCCTTTGTCTTTTAGTCTGGGACCTGGCGACGTGCAGGCTAGGGCAGTGTCTCGGGTGGAGGGTTAAGCTCTTCTGCTCACTAGCTGTGCACCTTAGGAGAGTTGCTGAACCTCTCTGAGCCTATAGAGCTGCCGTTAAGAGCCAGGTTCAACATCCTGGTACCTCTTGACCCTAGAAAAGCTGTCTCATCTCTTCTCCCAGAGCCTCAGTTTTCTCTTCTGTTAAATGGTTGCTGTGAGGGTGAAATGAGAGCAGGGGCTGTCCTCTTCTTGGTGGGCATGTTGTTGGCTGTGGTGGTTCTCTCTGCTGCTCAGGGAATCAGAGAAGGAATCGCCAGCCCCAGCGTGTCAGATGCGACACCCAGGGCTCTGGGCCTCATGTCCTCTGGCCACTGCTCTGCTCCGAGATTCTCCCCGTGCTGTGCACTGTGCTAGACCCTGGAGCTGTTAGAAGGCCACAGGTAGATGAAGGGGTGGGTGGAACCAACACTGCCTGCTGCCACACCTCCTGTCAAGGACGCCGGGGCTCGACGAGCATCCCCATGAACCCCTGTCCGCTCCTGACTGTCAGCTGTTCACTGGTCTGTCCCCAGCGACGACCAGGCCAGGCTGTGTGTGGTCCCTGGCCTCGTGCACCCACCAGGGAAATCCAAGGATCCTGCCCAGAATCCAGTGCAGTAAGTTCCAGCCTTGGCATTGTGTCACTGTCACCTGGAGGTTGGAACATCCGTCCAGCGCAGCTGCGGTCCCACAGCACCCAAGCGGCTGTTCTGGGGCGCGGCTTGGCTCTGGGGCCTGGAAAGCCTCCGGGCCCGCTGTGCAGAATGAGAAGTGCCAGGAACTGAGACACCCACAACTGCCCTCCTCTCACACTCCAGGCTGTACCACAAGCCAGGTCTAGACCGGGCCCTGGGTCCACATAGGGTGAGCAGTGCCCCGTCACACCTGGCACTGAGGGATTCTGGGGACACGGGGGACTTAAGTGCTAAAAATGGGCAGTTTGGGCATGGCAGGACAACTGGTCACCCCAGAACATTTCTGTTCCCTTCACTGGGCTCCAGAGGGTAGAGTGTGTTGTCTTTGTACAGAAATGTTATGTGGTCCTTTCTGTGTGAGATCTGTGTCGGGTACCAGAGGCCCCGAAGGAGGGAGGGCCTGGTCCCAGGGCGACAGTGGAGGAGATGTGAAGGAGGCATGAGGCATCACTGCAGGACAGAGCTATGGATCCTGGCTGCCTGGTTCCTACTTGGTGTCTGTCGCGCTATGGAGGGAGGCTTTTAAAACCTTCCAGGCCCAGGGCCCACCGCATCAGTGAAACCCGAGTCAGAGAGGGAGGGCGGGCATGCTGTATTAGCCAGGCCTGTGTGCAGCGATGCTGTGTAACAGTCAGTGGCGCCTGGGAGCCACACTGGGCTCCCAGTCCAGGCGTGCTCAGGTCTGCTCCCACCTGCTGCCTCATTCTGATGCCCTGGCCAGAGAGGCGGTGGCTCCCTGAGGCTTGAGGTACTTACCTGCCCTCAAAGCTGAGACTTGGGCCCAGTGTGCCGTCACAGCAACAGGCAGGGGCTGCACCCTCCTGTGCTGGGGGAGAGAGGGCCACAAAAGGTGTCCTGTCACCACTGGAGCTCTTTATTTTTTTTATTTTTTTTTTTAAAGTTTTTATTTATTTATTTGACAGAGATAGAGACAGCCAGCGAGAGAGGGAACACAAGCAGGGGGAGTGGGAGAGGAAGAAGCAGGCCCACAGCAGAGGAGCCTGATGTGGGTCGATCCCATAACGCCGGGATCACGCCCTGAGCCGAAGGCAGACGCTTAACCGCTGTGCCACCCAGGTGCCCCAAACCACTGGAGCTCTTTAAAGCTCTCCAGGCGACTCAGCTGTGCAGCAGGACATTGCGCTGGGCCCACGGCTGGTCAGCTGCACCCAGTGGGGCTGTTTCTCTGTGGCTCTGGCACTAAGAACAATTTGCATGTTTTTAAGGTTGTTTTTAAAAGGGAAGAAAAGAGGGTGGGATAGGAAAAGGAGAGGAAGAAACAACACGGAGCTGAAGCGTGCACTCTCTGGCCCTTTACAGAAGAGGCTTGTGGCTGAGGCTCTTTTGATGCTGGCCCTGAGAGGCAGAAGAGGCCACGAGGAAAAGAAGAAGAGACACCTGCCGTCGTGTAGGGTTAGCCCAGGTCCAGAGTAGGGAGTCCTCAAGCAGAACAGGGAGAAGGTTTTGACTTTGGCCTGAAGTTCAAAGGCCCTAACTCCATGTCCTCCCCTGGTCTGGAGCTTGATGGGAGGGTGGGGAACCCGCGAAGTTCTGGAATCCATATGCCTTTCTCACCGTGGAGTGTGCTTTCGGATGCAGCCTTTTCATGAGGTTTCAGCACACCACGTGGGAATCTGAAGGCTCTAGAACCCGCCCCAGGGATTAGTGCTGGAGTACAGAGGAGTGGGGTGCAGGAAGCAGGCACCGGAAGGAAGGTGGCCAGGAGGCTGCCCCTGCCCGGCCCTGCTGTCCCTCCTGGAGGTGCGGAGCCAGGCTGTGGCTGCGATGGGGCAGGCAGAAGGGAGTCGGCCCTTCTCCCTCCTACTTGTCTTCTCTTAGTACTGCTGTTGGAGGCCTTTCTTACTCTTATTTTTGTCTTTATTTTTACTAGTAGTGTGTTCATTTCTTTCTGCCTTCAATCATCCAAGACCACTGTGGTTTATTCCTGTTCAGGAAACGTGGGCTCCTTATGTCCAGCAAAAACTGACTGTGGAACCTTGCATAGGATGGATTGCCACCTGACATAAATGCTTCCTCTGGACCCCAAACAAGAGAATGACCTACATAGCAAGCCTGTAGGCCTCAGATTTCCAGACTGGCCTGCAGAATAAGTATGGTGAAACTGTCTGGGGAAGGAGCGTGACTGTCTCCTCCAAATTCCACTCACTCTGCCCTCTCCCGGGAGCGTGCTTCTCCCTTCTCTTAGCCCTGCAGTTCCAACGGCACGTCCTCCCCTGCTGCCCACACCCAGCCGGCCAAGGCCACCAGCAGGTCCTGTGTCCTCCTCCATGTCCTCCTCCTTGACATCCAGCAGCTTTGCATGCTGTGGGCAAGAGTCCCCTCTGGAGCCTCACCTCCCTTTGCTTCTGGGACCCTTCTCCAAGTTCTGAGCGCTTTTCTTGCTCCTGCACTGGACCCTCTTCCTCCAACTCCCATGTGAACATCAGTGTTCCCCTGGCCTTTTCTTTCTGTCCTACGCATACCCCCAGGGGTTCTCATCTAATCAACAGCTAACCCCCAAACTGTCTAAACCCTGCCTTCCCAAACCTTACTCAACTGTCGATTCTTTCCTCCTGCTGCCTGACGGCTTCCCCTGGAGAGGTTCCTCACTTCAATCCATGTCAGAAGAGAACAACCATTCTCTTCTGCCTTCAAACCCTCTTCCCCTTCTTATTCCGTCTTACCAAATTCCCAAAGCTGAGACTCTGTATCCTCCCACCCTGCTGTCCCCATCCCCTCCGCCATCCGAGCAGGTGTCAGCTCTAGTTCCCAAGCATTTCTCCTATGGTGTTAGGACGAGGCCTGTCACAAACCACTCCCGACGCCCGCGTGGTTGAGCACAGGGAGCGTGCACCATGTGCCGCGGCCGCGGGTCAGGCGGCGCTCCTGAGGGCGTGCTCATGGTGTCTGGTCTCCTTCCTCCTGTCACTCTGCCATCTACCTTGCACGGCCTCCAGCAGGAAGAGGGGCACAGAGGAGGCCCTTGGGCATGAAACTGCCTCAGCCTCGAGACAACACTCCTTCACTAGAACTGGTCTCTCAGCCCCTGCAAGGGACTGGGGCATGTGGAGCAGCACATGGCCATCAGCCAAGCCCAGCAGTCCCAGCCACACCCATGGAGTCCCTCTCTCCAAGGCACCCACTCTGCCTTGGTTCAGGCTTCTCTGTGCCCTCACCAGCACGGCATCAACTGATTCCTAACTCCCTGCTTCTGGGGTTGCCTCTGGAATCCATCTGTAATAAGGCTGATCTTTCTTTCCACGAATGCTTCTGGAGACTCCGCATTGCCTTAGGGTAAAGTCCAACTTCTTAGCTTGGCCTGCAGAGCCCTTCAGACTTAGCCCCAGGTTGTCTTTCTAGCCTCTCCCCCAGTCACTGTCCACTCCCGCACTGGCGGGCCTGACCCATAGCCTGTGCGCCCCACACCGGCATGACTCAGGCTCACGCCTCACCAAGACCTCTGCCTGTGCCCAGCCTGTCTGTGCTTCCTGCCCCCTCTCTTCCCATCTTATCCTGCCCCACATGACACACAGACACAGCCCTGTATGGGAAATTCCTGCTCACCCTTTAAAGCAGCCATCTGAAGTGGTCACTTCCCCTCTGTAGCCTTCTGTGGCTCCAGGACACCTTTCCACCAATCAGATTCATTCCCTCAGTTCCTCTGTGCCTGCGGTACTTTTTCCATACAATTAGCATGGAAGGTGTGGCCTTTGTCATTTGTGTATTTGGCCACCATCCTGAACTTCAAGTCTTTCAGGGCGGGAAGTGGGCCTATAGCAGACTTCATACCCATTCGATTTCTTCTTGGGCGCGCATGGGGTCTGTGTCCGCTGCACTGCGGACAGAATGGTCTTACACACTTAACAACATGATGCCAGAAATGCCACAGGGCCTCCCCACTGTTAGCAGCTCCCTGAGGGCTGCAGAGAGGGGACAGCTGCAAGGTGACCAGCTGAGGGGCTCCCGGGGGCACATGGTCGGCTGAGACTCAGATGGCCTGCCCTGCTCACATTTGCACCCTTATGAATTATTTCTCTCTGCCATTTGGAGAGGTCAGAGGGTCAGTTCAGTCCCTCATGAATAATGAAGCAGCACTCAACATGTCTCCTTCCTGCTGGCGGAGGGAGGATTATCAGAGGAGAGAACAGAGAGGAGGCTATTCAGGCTGACTCCAATTTTTTAAAATCCAATTATTTGCGTATAGAGATCATTGGATTGAATTAAGAGGTGATTGCTTACATTTTAGAACCACTCCCTCATAAACCAAACAGAAAACCAAGTGAATGGCTAAAGAGGACTGCCCGAGGAAACTCCGTGGTTTTGTGTAGGTCTAGTGCCCTGTATTGGCCAGTGTGAGCCAGGTTATGCTGCAGTAACCAGCAGCCCCAAACCCTCAGAGACTCGCTTCTCACCCACTCTGCGCGTCTGTCTCAGGCAGCCCCGGGCTCTGACACACAGCGCCCTCTTCCAGGGACACCAGCAGACACCCACAGGCCAAGTCTGGGCCTCTACCTGTTTTGGTAAAGAAAAGTTTCATGGAACACAGCCCCCCTGCTCATTTATACATCATCTATGAGTGTTTTCAGGCCCTACAGAGGGGGCTGTGTGGTTGTGACAGAGATTGTATGACTCACAAAGCCTAAGATCTTTATCTTCGGGCCCTGTACGGAAAACGCTCGCTGACCTCTGGTCGGGACGGTCTCATCACTGTGGCAGGGATGGGAAGGTGGCTACGAGTGCTGAGGCCCCCTCTCCTCACAGAGGATGGGGAGGCATGGTCCAGTTGGGTACCGGTGAGGAGGATCGGAGAAAACCCCCGTGACACCACTGCCCCAGAAGGTCCACCATCTGATGGCTGATGTTTGCACAGAGGCTGGGAAGCTCGAGAGGCACAACCGCCGCCTGCAGAGAGTGACAGCGGGAGGAGCCCACACTGAAGGCCCCAAGCCGGCCTTCTGGTGTTAGTTGCTGTGGGCCTGCCTGTGGGTGCACGCGGGCAGGTGCACGTGGGTTCTGGGGGACCGAGTGCTCCACGTTCGCGAAGGGCCCCCCAGTGGGTTCTGTCTGTCTGCGCAGGGCCAGGATCATATGCGGCTGACCCCGTCCAGCCGGGAACAGACTCTTTCCCCAGACCCCGAGTGTTCTCAGCCGGATGGCTTACAAATCAACTTCTCAGAAGCAAACAGAAACCCCGGAGATTAGGAAAATGCTGTTTGAAATCCATGGAAGAGGAAGTGTTTGAAATTGAGCAGGGAAAACATCAAAAGAAAACACCCCTCGAGTGTCTTCCTGCATCTGAGAAGTAATTAGGAGAGCTCTGCTTGGAAGCTTCCAGGGCAATCTTTAAGGTGCCCTCTACCCCACCTGCCATCAGAGGGGCACGCACAAGACGCTCTGCGTAGCTGCTCTTGCCGGCTGGGTCTTATCTCTGCCGCAGGACGCAGCTCTGAGCAGCAAGCAGCGCTGGGGACTACACAGGTGGAAGGGACGGTGTCCGTGCAGCCAATCAGTCCGGCGGCCCCCCAGCCCTGGCGCTGCCCCACGGGGTGGAGAACTGCTGTTCACTGTTAGCATTTTCAGAAAGTTACGAATTTACCTCCATGCCTTTTGGAGGAGCCAGGAAAAAAAAAAAAAACAGTAATAACTGAACATGGGATGAATTTAGAAATCCCACCCTAAGGACCTTGCATGAGGAGAGCTTTCTTTGGCAAATCTGAGAATTGCTGCATCCGTGACGTACCAGCTGTGCCTTCAGGTGGGGACAGAGAACCGTGGCCTGGCTGTGTTCCTCAGCTGCCAGGCTTTCCATCCGTGGTCTCAGGTGCCAACCAGGTTTCTCTTGCTGCTATGACAAGACAGGAACCCTATCCACAGTTTCTGTCTGTGCCTCAGGCCATCTGCTGGTGGAGGAGGGAGGGACATAGCAGGGAAGATTGCTGGTGTCCCATTGACACCTGATGAGTGCCCAGGAGCTCTGGGTGGGCACATGCTGGCCCAGGAACGCAGGCGAGCTGCTTAATCTCCTCCGCCTATCCTCCCAAGTTTGGTGAACTTTTGCTACAACAGCAGCCTGTGGCAGATACAAAGAGGGATTTGTCATGGACCCCAGCCTCTAGGATCCACCCAGCCCACCAGGAGACCGGAACATAGATCCATGCCATGTAGAAAGTAGGAAGGACCACAGAGGAGCCCAAAGGAAGGGCCATGGCAGGTCAGAGGAGGGAGGGCGGCTTTGCTTCTGGAAGGGAGCAAGAGGAAAGGAGGCAAGAATGGGCACCAAGGATCACTGAGGTCGGCTTCCTCCAGGGTCTTCCATGTCCCCAAAGGCTCTGGTGAGAAGGCATATGGTTTCTCGGTAGTAGAGCCATTAGGACGTTCAGAACTTTCCCACCTGTCCCCTGATCTCCTAGCTACTTCATCCAGTGCCCCAGCCACTTCCCAGAGCACACCTCACCCCCCGGCATCGTCTAGACCCAGTGAGGGTTGGGAGACTCCGGCGGTCTCCCCTGACCAGCCCTTCCTCCCGTCCCTTGAGCTGGACAGCCGGGCCAGGATAGCCACCCGCTCTCATAATGGAACCACAGCCTCTGAGTTTCACTAATGCAGGTCTGCTCGTCCCTCTTGTGCCCTTGGTGCCTGGCACAGAGCCTCTCTGCAGGGGCTCACAGAGGCATGGATGGATAGACAGACACACTGAATTAGAGTTTCTCAAAGCCCGTCCCTCCTGCAGCCTCTCACTATATAGGAGGCACCTTCTGTTTGAAGACAGAACAGACAGGTCATTAGGATATCACTAATGTACCTTTTGAGCAAAGCCAGATAAAATGCCTTGGGTCTTAGGGACTCACACAGGGAAAGGAGCTACTCTGTGTGCAGGAGCTGCCAGCACCTTCCCACAGCTAAAGACCGTCAAGCAAGCTGATTTTCATTCCCTTAACTGGAGCCACATTCTGGATACTGTTCTCCTGTATCCTGCCACCTTTTTTGGCCTTTTCCCTTAAGAATGTTCTGGGGATGCCTTGTGAAGGTTTTGGCACACCTGCGGCTTTTCGATCCCAAATATTGACCCAGTAAGATGAGGGCAGAAGCTGGAGGTTCACCCTACCCCACCTAGAGCAGGAGTCGGCAAACTGTTTTCTGTAAAGGACCAGGTAATAAATATTTTAGACTTTGTGTGCAATATGGTCTCTGTCACAGATTCTTCTGCCGTTGTGAGCAGAAGCAGCCAATGGAAGGTGTGGTTGGGTGCCATTAAAACTTCGTTGACAGAAGCAGGGGGCAGCCAGATTTGAGCTGCAGGTGAGTCCGCTGACCCCTGAGCAGACCACGGAGACAAGGTGAGGGGCCTGTCCACCCAGCCCTGGAGTCAGCAGCTGGGATGTTAGAGTCAGATGCTGGTGAGCAAATCTGAGCTCCTGCAGAGAGGAGAACAGGCAGGCGGCAGCATCAGAGATGACTTGAGGCCTCCTTGAGGCCTCCATCCTCGGCAGCCAGGCAGCTTTTCTGAGTGCCCACAAGAGAGCAGTGGAGGTTTTGTGGGTACAAAGCATGGCCTGCTCCCTCTCCTGGGACAGACCATCTTGTTCAGGCTCCTTAGCCCCTGACCCCAAGCTGCCAGTGTGAGGTCATCCAGCCCAGCCCCTCCCCCACCGCCCTGCCTGGCCCTGTTGGGCCTCGCCGGCCTAAGTCCCCTGGGCCAGGGCCAGGGAGACAGCCCTGGGCCCTCTGACCCTGCAAGCTGTTTGCCGTTCTTTTTGGAGCCAAGCAGGAGAATCAGGCCATAAATGTTTCATTCTAAAGTTTTCTTTAGGAAGCACGTTCCTAAGAGTCTGATTTACACTCCGTGTTCCAGAGTGGTAGCGTGTGATGAATAAAACATGCTCATTTCACTGCTCCTTGGGGTGATGACAGTGTTTTCTGGACTCATATTAAAAATTAAAACGTTGAGATGTTTTTCTCAGGGTCTTAGTCTGTGTCAGTGTGTCCAGGAAGGTGACTTGGAGCCCCCTTACAGCCTGCAAACCACAGACCCCCTTTTTCCCTCTTCCTAGTCCCCACAGGAAAATAAAATGGCCTGTTTTCCAGTACTGCTCAGGGGCTCCATTAAAATGCAGCCCTGGGCCTCGGGTGTCTGGTAACAACTTGACAATTTAGAATCGGGGGTCCACGGCCACAGCACAATGGCCAGAAGCTGGGCCGGGCTTCCAACCAGCGGAGGCCAGAATACCATGGAAGGATATGCAGGGCGCCATAAGAAGCCATAGTCCAGGTTTTATCGACTCTCCGCTCCAGCAGTGTGTGAGCCACTCACCCGAGCAGTCCCGGTGGGTCTTCTTTTATAGGTAGGAGAAGTAGGCCTGGAAGTTTGCCTTGTTTGTGGGATTACATAGCCTGTCTGGCCCCCGGCCTCCCAACAGGTGCATGTCCTCAGAGGGCAGTGAGTGTGCGTGGCTCCAAAGAACAGCATCGCTAGGCTTCTTGGCGTGGTGTCCTGCTGTTTGCTCACATTATGGTCAGTTCCATTTGATGGGGCATCATCTCTGACCTGTGACCCAGCCAGCTGACCCCGCACATACTTGGCTCCTGTCCAAAGCTCGTGGGCTATGTTTTTGAAATTAGGCCCTAAGGGATTGCTGGAGTCACACATTCCATAGGTTCAGTGGCTCCAAGGATCCTGTTGGTGTTGGATGGCTCCCCCAGATCAGGGTGCGTTCACCTGCCTGGGCTGAACCCCAGCTTGTGTCTGTTCTAGAGTCACCCAAGAAGAATATGACGTGAACCTGTTTTATCAGAGCCACAGACCTTCCTTGTGACGGACCAGTGGCTCGGCTCCGTGGTGCACAAGGCTGGGCTGGGCTTTGAAGTCAGGGCAGACATGTCCACCTGCTGACCTCTGAGATGGGGAGAATGTCTTTTTGAGGCCTGCACTCCCAATTATTTTTATTGGAAAGCAGCTGTAGCTGCTTCTCCTTCCTTATTTTTATCCCTGCTTGATTTCTCTCACTCTTGCCAAGGCTTCACTAATCCCTTAAGGCACAGAATCATTTAAAATTAAGCCATTAAAAATCAAAGCAGTATCAGCAATGTGGCTCTTGGCTAGGAGGAAATAGGCCTCAGTCCCGAGGCCCAGAAAGCCCCGTCCAACATGGTCAGAGCTAGAGAGCGAGAGGCACGAGACTCCCTGGTGTTGCATTAAATCAGTCTCAAACTAAACTTCGCTTGTCCCGTGTGATCTAGGAGCAATTTATTAAGGGTGTAGCAGTGCCTTCCGTGAACACCGTGCCTCCCAAGCCCTGGCAGGATGCTGATGATAGGGAACCCTGTGGGATGCGCTGTGCTCATGAATTTTTAATCAAAACCCCTTAAAGGAGAGCCCTTTCTTGCTGTGATACCCAGCTGCCTCCTGGGGCTACTGAAGAGGCCCCAAGATCTCATCAGTTACGTCTGCTCCGCTGGGGGTGTAGTCCTCAGTTGTCCACAGCTCAGCAGTCAGTGGGGGGGTCACCCCCATCCACCCCTTGGCCCCAGCAACATTTCTAATCAGCTCCTACTGACGGTAACAAAAATGAAGATCTGATTCAGAGTAGGATGGATGGAAACCCCGTCTCCATTGGAAAGTCACACTTTCCGGATTTTATATCCCTGACGACAGTGCCCGGCCCAGCGTGGCCACTACTCAGCAGGTGCCCTGAAAGGCCTTTTGCCTTGGGCTCTGCATTACATTGCCCAGAAGAGCAAGACAGGAACACACACTCTGTTGAGCTTTAGTCCTCGATACTGTCCATCTTGACCTTGGAGAAAAAAACATTTCACCTGTGTGATCTCTCTGCTGTTCACTGCAGCTCCAAGTAATGGTTTGCTGTGCAATCCCACGTATTTGCTTTATAGCATTGGCCATAAGTTTCAGCTGGAAGCCAGGTTTCCAGCAAAGCTGTGAGAAGCCTCCCCCTCCCCGGCTTTATTTAGGTGCAGTCCCGTGTCTCATATGGTCCCATGTGCCCGGGCAGCCCCCTGGTCCCCCTGAGCCTCCTGGCACTCTACCACATGGTGTGTCCTGCGTTTGGTCCCCAGGAGCTGTCAGATGCCAGCAAAGATGGGGTCTGGAGCCCTAATGCCACGAGCTCCGGCCCAGCCCACAGTCTCTGCTGGCCTCCCCCCTGCCTGGCAGATGGACAGCAATCTTTTCTGTCTCCCCTGCTCACGTACATCGTTGCATCCTGCTGGATTCGGGCTTGAGCTGCTCAAGGACACTGGGGGGTAGAGACCCCGGGCAGGCTGACTTGCAGGCGCAGCAAGCCTTGGAGCGACCCCCACGTGCAGCAAGCCTTGGAGCGACCCCCACGTGCTGCTGCCAACAGTTGCCTCGTGGCTGATCTGAAGGGTCACCCCCAGGGTCCTCTCTTGTCTTCTGCTGGCATTGCCACAAAGATGGCATGTGTACAATCCAGGGACGCAGGGAATCACCGTCAACCAGAGTGTGATCTTAAAACAGACCTCAAATAATTGAGCCCTGTTATTCTTCTTACATTACTTTGAAAATGTATCAGGAAACCATAGTCACGTGTTGATATTAAAATGATGAAAAACTTTTAAAAGGTGGGGAGACACCCGGTGCCTGAGTCAGTTAAGCATCCAGCTCTTGGTTTCGGCTTCAGGGAATGTGAGTCCTACCAGACCCATGTCGTTTGTGTGTCCTGGGAAGCGGGGTCAGGGAGCATGAACCACCTTGGTCATCCAGCAGTGACAGCTGCCAGCCCTGTAAGCATGCTGTGCGTGCCGGCATCCCCATATTGAAGGGATCCCCCTGCCCTTCAGCTTCCTGGGCCTGTCGGCAGCAGTCAGCCTGGCTGCTGACGGCTTGCCCTTGGAAACACTCACGTCCCTGGCCTGGAGACACCATCACTGTAGGTTTTCCTCCCGTCCCCAGGACCAGTTGCTCTGCCACATTGTGGTGCTCGGGTAAGGTGTGGGTCTGGTCTCACCTCCGCCTTTCTCCCACCGCCGTTCAGGGCCTCTCTTTGCCCTCAAGGTAAAGACTGGAACCTGCACGGTGGCCCAGGGAGCCATGAACGGCCTGGCTCCACAGCACTTGGGGGCTTCTCCCTTGTCCCTCCTCCAGCCTTCCCTCTCTTTCCAGTTTTTCAAGCATGCCGAGCTTGCCTCTCCCAGTCTTTGCCAGGCAGGCCTCTCTGCTCCTGCCTCACCCGCCTCACCCTCGCCACTGCACCTAACAGGACTTCCTGCTGCTCACAGAAGCCCTCTCTGGCCCCAGCCCCCAGGCGACATCCCTGTGATATGTTCCTGTGGCCCTGCCTCTATTATGACATATGCAGAGCGTGTCCCCCCCAGTGTGAGCACCATACTGGGGTCAGAGGCTGTGTTTGTGCCCTGAGCCGGTCCTGACAGTCAGGCCATCAGCAGAGGTCAGTGAGCACCGAGAAAATGCCCTGCCCGGGCACAGCAGCCCTATAGCTTGGCTGCCCATCACACACTGTGTTGCCTGCGTGGCGGGGCGAGGCAGCCACTTCCCATTAACTCACCAGTTGTGACCTTGTTCAGCTGATGACTTGCTCACCAACCTCTGCTGACCACCCCTGCCCCACACCCGTTCTAGGGAGAGAACAAAGGACCCTAAGCTTTCTCCCACGGCCATATAAGGAGAGCTGTGGGTCCTTCATACCCCAGGGGTCCTGGAGCCAGGTGGCCACAGCCGTGGAGGGCCCTCTGGTCCCTGCCGGAAGCTCTGTGGAGGACGGCCCCTGGCCAGCTGTGGTGAACTCCACCGGCAACTATCCTGAAGGGAAACAATCCTGAGCCTTCAGTGGTCTCTGTCTCCCTTCTGACAGACGGCTGGTGTGATGGGCAAGCAAGAAGTCTCTGTTCAGCCTAGCTCCCACGCAGCACTCTGGAAACACGGCGTCTGTGCGTCAGCTACAGGAACACGTGAAAGGGCTGCCTTTGAAAATCAAAGTTCTCTCTCACAGGAGTAGGAACTCCTGTGAGACTTGAAGTTGCCTGGGAGACGCGAGGGAAGTTACACTCCTGCTTGCACATTCTCATTCTGCCAGGCACCCCGTTGTCCCAACAGGAAGCAGCAGACTTTCTGACTGCTCAGGGGTGAGGTCTCTGGCAGCTTTCCTGGTCTGGTGGAGGAGAGAAGCTGATGGCCCAGCGAGGGAGTAGTAGGGTGCCGGTAGCACATAGAGCTCGTCAGCCGAGCAAGGTCAGGAGTGGTCAGTGAGTTGATGAGAAATGCCCCCCTCAGGCCTCCACACAGGCAAGAAAGGGACATGACGGTCACTTGCAATGTAGGCTGGTTCTGCCTGCCTGGAGCACGCGTCCCGTGCATGTCTTATTCCATCTCTGTGACTTCTGCTTCTAGTGACCTTCACCCACTTGAGGACCACCAGTGGCGCCATGCTCATCTTTGCCAGTCAGAGCCATGGGCAGCCCCCGTGCAGCCCACTCCCCCACCCGTCTCTGCCAAGGCATGAGCAGCTCCTGAGGCTTCTGCTCAAGCCTGCCTGGCTCCCTGTTCATCTGGATCCAGTTCCCTCCAGGATCCCTGTCCTGTCCCTTGTTGGGGAGCCTAAAAGGTGCCCTCGAGGAAGGTCTCCCTGGCTCCCTCGGCTTTGAAGGGCATGGATCCCGCCCTCCTCCAAACACCCCTAGATGTCCCCTTCTGTATCAGTTTCCTGGGGCTGCTGTAACTGTACCACAAACTGGGTGGCTCAAAGCACCAGGAAGTTATTCTCTATCAGTTCTTAGGTCAGAAGTCTGAAATCAAGGTGTTGGCAGGATTCGCAGCTTCTGGAGGCTGAAGGAGAGTCTCTCCCAGCTTCTGACTGCCCGGATACCTTGCCTCACTCCCGTCTCAGCCTTCATCTTCGCATGGCCTTTCTCCCCGTCTAGGTGTCTCTCTTCTCCTCTTCTGTCTCTTCGAAGGACACTCGTCACCAGAATTAGGGCCCGCTGTACTCAAGGGTGATCTCATCTCAGGATCCCTACCTTATACTGTATCTGTAAAGACTCTTATTCCAAACAAGGTCACCCTCACAGATATCGGGGACTATGGCTTGGGCATCTCTTTTGCGAGGGACATAGTCCAACTCACTGTGGTATCTAATACCTCTGCCCAGGAAGAAGGGTGCTGCCCTGGGGAGGGCTGGGGCAGGACAGGCAAGGCAGCTGCTGAGGGGCTGGGGACAGTGCTGCCCCTTACATCTGGCTCTACAGGATTCCCTGTGCAAAATCACCTCAGCAAGATCATCGTGTGGCCCAGGTCCCTCTGCTTGGCCCTTAAACACTTCCTTAGCCAGTTTAACATGCACCGCAGGCTTAGTGGGAAGCATCTCAAAGTAGACCACTCCTCCAGCAGTCTCCCTGCCTAGTAAACCCTTAGCCTTCAGCGCCCCAGGGGTGATGTGGGAGATGCTTGCTCTCCAACACCTGTCCTTCTGTCACTGCCACAGGACCAGTTTTCCTTGCGGGTTAACCTTCAGCCCTGAGAATGCAGCCTTTACATAAGCTTGTGCTTTGTCGCATGAAAGGTTTTGTCTGGGTTTTTGACAAACACAAGAATAATTAATTCAAGTTCTAAGAATAAAACAGGTCTTCCACACTGTCTTTTTCTATGTTAAACACAGTGTGATGCTGACCAACCCAGACCCAGGCCCAAGAGGTGACTCTCTGAGCCGTTCCGGGGGGACGCTTGCCAGCTGCTTTGGGACAGGTGTCCATGGCACCAAGCTCCTCCAGTGGGCTGGGGGAGAAAATGTTATTAACAAACAACCCAGGCAAGTGGAACTTGAGAGTTTTGAAGGCTGGAAGATGAGGCCACTGAGGAGAGACCAGTGTCTCTGGACTCCAGCCTGGCTTTGCCTTTCTCTTCCCTGGGGCAGGAGCCTCCTGTCAACTCACTGCTGTCTCCTCTTGTCTGTTTCCAGGACTCCTCTTCCTCGGCCGGACCTGCCCCAGCGGCTGAACAGCAAGCCACAGCTCCCAAAGTCCAGCTGCCCCTCAACGTGTGAGCTGCCATTTATGTTTCTGGGGTCCTTCCTGTGCCTTCGGCACCCCCCTCCCACCTCTGCTAGCATGTCCATGTACAGTTTCTGTAGGAGTTTCTGATTTGTTACCTACTAGTCAGTTTAGTTACATGTATCCAGAAATACTGCTGACAAGAGAGTGTGGAAAACAAAAGTCTCACAGATTCTTTCAATGTCACTGTCCCCAGGACATTTATAAGAAGGGGGATATTCAAGATATTTGGTGGCACAGGCACTGGCCGGTCAGGAGCAGACCAGCCACAGCACGGAGAAGACCCCGGAGGTCCGTGGGGAGGTGTGGAGCACAGAGGGGGCCCGCGCGGCGGGTGGTCTGGCCGGCCCTGCACGGTAGCTAGTTACCGAGTGCTCACAAGTAGCTCATGTTTTCACAGCCACAACTGCCCTACAGTTAGGGCAGCTCATATCACAGCAGCTGCACATCATCCCCAAATATAACCCGATGAATCACTGCCAGGAAACGAGATGCTTATCTTGTTTAGAAAATTTGCTCTTGTTAAATTACAGCCCTTAAGAGCTGCGTGCAGTTTAAAAATTCTCTATTTAAATACTGTTCTGAAAAATTAGACTGCCTTCCACTCTTTTATTTGGCAATGAGTTCAGTTATTTGAATGAATGTTTTGAGGTGGAGAATCTGAATTTGGCGAACTATGGCAAAGTTGAACATGCCACAGATCCAGTGCAGGTCAAGGGGACACTTAGAACCCACACTGTTGCAGAACAGAAGGCATTCCAAGCGAGAAACAAAACAAACGAACAACAGCAACAAAAAAAAGCCTTTTGAAAAGGCAAGTTGCCAAGCTTCAAAGGTTTCCCAGAAGCTTAAATATACCAGTGCGTGTTCACCTGCCTTTTTACACACAGGTGAAGTGTTTGTCTATATTTGGTGTCACATAGGAATCCCTGAGCATCTCCCTTTATCTGCCCACTGCTGTGATTGCATTATTCCCACAACCAACTAAACAAAAGGAAATTAAGACTTACCTATTTTTTACCTAGCTTCCTGAGGGGAATATTGATTAGTAAGCTACCTTTAGGTGTCTTCAGGCTGAAATTCAAGGTTTCACCAACACTGGACAGAAGATGCTCTCTTCTGACCTGGTGTCCTGATAAGCTCCATTGGCTTCCACTCAAACCTGGGGCTAAGGAGGGAAGGATGGGTAGTGAAGGCCTTGCTTTTCTGGAAGAACTGGATGCAGGACCCTATCCCTGAAGAAGTAGACCGTCACCCACAGGAGACCATTAGGCCCTAATGTGCTTCCCCAAATGAGAGATAGGACACAGTGAGCTCTTCAAGGACAAGGACAAGGCCCAGGTGTTTCATTCTGGGGTTCTCCCCCAAATGAGGCACACAGGCCCTCCGTAAATTTTTCCTTGTTCTGATAGCCAAAGCCTTCCCCACCCTGGGTGCAAAGGGCTTCTGGTATCAGCCCAAAGCCTCCAGCAGTTACACATCAGGTCAGCCACCAAGAAGGCTGCTCTGTCTTTGAGACCCAAAAGTTATTAATACAGCCCAAGAGTATTGTGAGTGCATACTGGAGACCTCAACCATGCCCAGACCTTCCATGTTGTGGAGGGCTTTTTAATTTGGTATAGAGTATGGAGTGACCTCTTTCTCCTGTCCCTGCTCTGCCCTGGGAGATGAGAAGGCCACTGTAGTTCCCAGCCCTCTGCCCCCTCCCTTTCTGCCTTCCCCCAGAGCACGGAGTCCCCATTTGGGTGGAGATTTTCATTTGAGGAACAGAAGGGAGACTTATGTGTCGGATAATGTCATTGAAAAGATGATAAGTATTTTAGCAGTCATGTGACTGCTGGTGACAGCGGTCATCTGAGCAGCAGACGAGTCGTGGCCAGTGTGACTAGGATTGGCTATTGAGAGTTAAACATGTGCTCTCTGAGGCAGTTTCTGCTGTGTAACAAGTAACAGGCCAGGGGAGACCATGTACAGCTTTCTGCATGATCCATTTTGAGAGCATGGCCTTTGAAATCACATTTGTTATTTTGGGGAGGAGAGAGTGAGGCTGGGGAGGAGAGAGTGAGGCTGACCTCATCAGCCCATCAAGCAGGGGACTAGCCCATCCTCTTGAGCTCCAACAAGTTAGCCGTCCCAAGTGTTCCAGTGACAGGGATCGGGGGCGGGGGGGGTCTGGTTGCTCTTTATCTCACTGTTCTTCCCAAAACTGTGCAAAAGTCACGTTCCAAAGTTTGAGATTGAACGTGAGAAGTGCTGCCTTCACAAGTGCAGCAGCAGCGACACCTGCTGCTGTGAGCCGGGGAGTTTGCACACGGGAGTGACCCCAGGGCCTCGGGGAGCGCCCCACAGTGCCAGGCTGAGGACAGTCAGGGCTGCAGTCCCTCCCACGGGCCCTTGTTCAGTTATCCTCATGGCACATGGGTCCGACTGCCACGGTTCAGGTCCTGCGCCTGGGTCACAAGCCCACGTGATGGAAAGGCCGGACCCCTCAGGTCCGCCTTCAGTAGCAGGATGTTCTTACGTCCTTCTCCTAGCGTAGGAAGGTGTCTGCTGGCATGGACTTCCTAGGGACCCAGTAGCCCTGAAACACAAGCAAGGGGTCTCAGTTTGCCCACCCAGTGCATGGAGGCGACTGCTGGCCTTCAGATCCGCATGGTCCGTGCCTTCCCTGCTAACGTCTGCAGTGTTGGGAAGCCACCCAAAGTCCACCCCTGGCTGTTGGGCTCGCTGCCCTTCATCTGCGTGACCCGCCGTGCCTCCCAGGGACAGAAGCGAGTGTCAGGGCAGAGAAGGCCCACCTGGAAGGGTTACAGCATTACAGTGTGCTTGGGAGTAGGCCACCTCTCAGGCTGGGGTTTAAAATTCTCACCTCCCCTTTAACGCAGGCATCTCAGAGCCAGACAGGGGACCAAAGGGGCGGACGGAGGGGAGGACCAGACAAAGCAAGGGCCTGAGCCAGCTCCAGAGTCTCACCCCAGCTCGGCCCAGTCTCTTGGACGCTCTGCTGAGGACTCTCTCATGCCAGAGGACGAGCAGAAACACGGGTGTCAGGTGGGCCAGCGCAAGCCAGACTGCTGCTCCCTGTTTGTCCCAGTGCCTGCAGGTCTATGTACCTGTGAGCCAGGGCAGGCAGAGCTGTGGGCTCTAAGAGCCTCCTTACTCTGCTGCCTGCAGACTGGAAGTCCTAGGTGACGAACTGGCCACTCCATGGCTTCATGACATTTCCCCAAACACTCCCCCTCTGAGCATTTGTAGCCACAGTCAGCCTTATTTGCAACCCTGCATCAGCTCACACCTTCCCAGCTCAGCTGCCACGTCCTCCAGGAGGATTTATGCGGCTTTCTGAGCATGGGTAGTGCCCCCGCCGACCCCAGAGCATCCTATGCAGACCCTGACGTGCACCTATGCTGTCTCCCCCTTCCCCAGAGTGGGTGCTCCTGGGGCAGGCTCCTCCACCACCTGGCCGCACCTGGCCGTCATTCTGTAGACATCCATCAAATGGTACAGTCAGTGACTGGGCATGTGTCTTGCTAACCTGAGCTAGTGTGACCCTGGTAACCAGAAGAGCAGGAGGAGAACACTTCACAGGAGTAATTGAAAAGAATCTTTTACTTATTCTAGAAAAGACATGAGCAAGCCATCATATAGAGGAAAAAGAGTGTGAAATTAATGGAGGCACTAAAATACTTCAATTCGCTCCTTGATTACAGCTGAAGAAAACTGTAGATAATTAACACAAGTGAACGTCTTGCTATAGAAATGAGCAAGTAATACGGGTGAGTGACGGTATCCTTGGAGATATCCAGTAGGCTGCCAGTAAAAGCACACCGTGCATGATGCCAGGCTGAGTGGCCCCAGCTGACAGTTGCTTCTGTGTGTGCACAGAAGGGCGCCTCAGGGCAGGGGGTGCGGGGCCTGACCTTCCCCCGGGGCTCGCACTCGCAGGACTGCTTCAGGCTGGAGGAGGGAGCACCTTATGATCTGAAAGCCCCATATAGCCTACAGGATGGTGGGGAAGATAGCTCTCTGAACCACATTCTCCTACTACTGCCTTAAATAAGGTATTTTTAGTACCCACCTTTGTGTGTGAAGTGACTCCCAGGCCTGCAGGAGCAGTCCCTGCGTGATCCACACGTTTTTGAGATGACCCTGAGCCGTCTGTGGATGTCTGTGTTGAGCTGAAGAGGCCTTTTAAAGGAATGGAAAGTGAGAATGGGCCCTGGGAACCGTGAGGATGAGGACCACACGGGACCCGCCTCCTTCATGCCAAGCCCGCGTGGCCCCTGCAGGCATCGTGAGGATTGGCCTGCCACTCTGAGCACTGAGGGGGGCACCAAGCTCGCTCAGGGACCTTCAGCAAGGCAGGTCTGGCTGCATGCGGTGGAGGGGACATGGTGAAGAGGGAGCGATGAAGTGACACTGCCGTGGTTGTCTGGTGCTTAGAGCAGGGACCAGGAGGGCTGCAGGCGTCCACCGACAGTGGGCGGGGCCGTCCACTGTTCACTCGGGGTCTGTCCCCGGCTTTTTCTTGGGTCTTTCCTAATGAAAGCCGGCGCCGAATGACAAATTCCCCCACCCCAGGCCAGTGCCTCTCCCCAGCACGAGCCACGGGCCGGATCTGCAGACACCACGTGCAGAAAAACAACCCGCAGAGCCGTCTGCTTCTGCTTTTCTCTCTGAGGGCACCCAAAGGAAAAATAAGTGGGGGGGCAGAGATTTTTCAAGGTGAAGTCAGTTTATTTACATTCCAGTTTCCCCAGCAACGCACACCTAGAGGCCGGACTTGAAGTATTGAGACCAGAGGAGAGATTAGTCGTCCACAGAACAAATTAGAAATAAAGATGAGAAGAGCACGCTCCTCAGTCCCACGCTGCAAACAGGGCAGCCCCTCCCAATGCAGTGGCCACAGGGGCTCCCCGGCTCCAGAACCCAGCCTGGCCCGGGCCAGCCTCAGCAGGAACTGCCAGCCTCCTCCACAGCCTCCCATAGCGCCCCGCCCCATCCTTGTGGCCACAGAGCCCCGTCTGCTTCCAGCTCGCCGCAGAAACACAGATCCTCCACTTTCTGAGCCTTCTTTTCCTCAGCTGAGAAATGAGGGGTCATCCTGGCCTCAGAGTTCACATGGGGCTTAAGCAAGACCCTGTGAAAGGCTGGCACCCGGCAAACGCCCCTCCCCTGCCCTTCTACCCTCGTGCGGCCTTAGCTGGTGGCCCAGGGTACCTGCGCTGGGCATGGAGCTCTGCACAGCTATTCTTAGGGCGCCCAGACATCGACCGCTTATAAAAAAGGTACAGTTAGAGTTCCTGAGGTACGATGGAGAGTTTAGAGACGTATTTGGAAGAATAGGGATGGGTCGTCCCTTGGAAGTGATGGCATCCCTGGAAATGACACCCATTGTTAGGACCCAAGAGGCGTCTGCTCCCTGAGCGTTGAATGAGTAGAATACCAGAAACCGTGAGGGAAATACCGACTGCCCACTGCTAAGAATGCAGACCTCCCATGTGAAGGGGCACAATGTAGCGTAAGATCCAAGTCTGTGTCTTCGCACCCTCCCCACAGTGATGCGGTCTCTCGGCAGTCCTGTGCCAGAGCATGACTGTGGGCTGCGGGAAGGTGCCCGGGCCCCTGCTTGGTGGCTCTGCGGGCCCCCACACTTACCCCACGTCGGACAGACTGGGCAGCTCTGTTTAGCCACGTTTGCCTCCAGGTTGCTCTTTTTCCTGCTTTTGTTACGTCATCGGGAACATGTCTGTTCATCTAAAATAAAAATGGAAGTTTGATAGAAGACTTCCAACTGAAAAGTCTTCATCAGGATGGCTTGAGGCCCGTGATGTAAGGAATCTTCTTTATTTTTTCATTTTTGTTTTGATGGGGAAGGATGGAAACTCCCCTTTTGTGCTGAGAACTGAATGCAAAGTGTTTATTCTGTTAAGTGGCATAGAGATCCTCAAATGTTGAGGGAAAGATAATCGGCTCCTTCCCAAAAAACAATTAAGTTTCAGTTATTTGATGGCTACTCCCCCAGGATCTTGAACATGACTGTCAAACAGTGCTGATGGTTCATGGGGTATTTACTGCACTTACTAACACTTGCTTGGTTTTTTAAATCTGCAGTATGCTTCCCGCATGGTGGCATTTGGGTGCTGATGCACATCTCTCGCTGAGCCTGGTGTAGGCAGGTGCAGGTGCCAGTCCTCAGGCTCCTGTGCCAACGTGAGCCTACACGCTTGCCTGGGGTCTGTCCTCTCACCGGCAGGGCGCATGATTGGGCAGGTGTCCCTCTGTCCGTAGCTTCAAACTCCACCCGGCAGGTGGACGGTGCAGGTGGCATGCAGAAGTCACCCTGGTCCCAGGGGCTGCAAGGATAGGTGGAGGAGCAAAGAGACAGTCCCTCGTCAAAGGTACCTTCTCTGGGCCACCCACAGGCCCGTGTTTAGAGAGCTCCTTGACTTCCCCCTCCCAGGAGCTGGACAAGCCGGTTTGGAAACTCTGTAAATAGAAGCTTTTCAACTCCTGTTTCTCCTCCCCTCTTTGACTCACCTCTCACCCACATACCTCACACCTCAGTTGTTTTCCTCCCTCCCCCAGCTCACTGCCTTCTCTGCTTGCTTCTGTCTGTCTGGGTTCTCTAGGGCAGCTCAGCTCAGCTCCCTCCTGGATGGACTCAGCTCTCTCTGCCCTCTTGTCCTGTGTTCACCCTCTGCTTCTCCTTTTCACTCTTCTCCTCACCTCTGAGACACCAGCACCCTGCAGCCCTGTCCCTTCTGCCTTTTCTTGCCTCCCCATGGTGCCCGTCCCCTCCTGGCACAGTCCCAACTCCATCCTGACCTCCTGAATGAGGAAAGCTGGTACCTGTTTGCTCTTGTTTTTGTGTTCAAGGTCGGCTGGCAGACCTTGGGGCTGTAAGAAACACTTTCTAGTACGTGCCTACACACACATGCAGATGCACACACAAACACACTTCCCTTCAGGAGCCTTCGTCTTAGTCTCAACCCCAGAGCCCCTATTTTATTCTTCTTTTATAAAACAAGTATTTATTGGGAGTCTCCTCTATGCCAGGCACATTCTGGATCCTGGGGGTAGATCAGCAAACAAAACAGATGAAGATCTCTACCATTGTGGAGAATACAGTGCAGTGGGGAGTGGAGGGCAGCGGGATGAGGGACGAGAGCTCCGATAGAGGGGAACATGGGGCAAATGTAGCATATTGGGGGAACACCCTGGTGTAGAGCTGCCCTGAGCCAAGGTTCGCTGGGAACCGCAGCTGGCGACGTGCACACGCGCTCCGCTTCCTCGGGGCTGGACCAGGCTCCCTCTGCACTGGCTCTCGCCCTCCTCAGGAGGTGCACATGCTACACAGTGGCAGGTGGCTGCCTCGCACCAGGATCCCAGCTAAGGACAGGATGATCTGTCATGGGGGGACTCAACTGCTCAGGATTCCTCAATGAGAGTGGAAGAGCGAGGCACTTCCACTCTCCAGCACAGTGCCCTCTTTGAGGAGGTCGGCCAGTCTTGAAGATCCACAAGTGAAAGGGGTCTTTGTTCGGGCCGAGCCCAGGCAGATAGGATGCTGTGGAGCACCACTTCAGGACCCAGGTTATGGCCAGCTGGCCCAGTCCTCGGACAGCCAGGAGCCCAGGGGGAGGAGGAGGACGTGTCCAAGATGCGCAGGACGTGGTCTCCTCCTGGGCCGGGGAGCTGAGGAGGCAGCTGGCGGGGCACAGGCTAGTGGTGGGCCTCATGTGGTGGCATCACTGCTCTACAGGGGCCTCCAGGTTCGGCACTGGCTCCGGGAGTGGGTGGGGTGGACATCGGTGCCCACACCTTGTTAACCAAGCCAGGGAGGAGGGCCCGGTGCCTGTTGCCCCTGCTGGGGGAAGGGAACAAAGTCAGCATGTGGTTCCTCCCTCCCTGACCAACAAAACGTGATTGTTTGCTGAGGTCTCTGTTGTGCACACACACAGCCCAAGGCTCCATCACCCCCAGCTTGGCACTGTGCTCCTGGCCACTGTGTATTCACAGAATCAAAAAGATTGTTCTCACACCATGAAGAGACAGAAGGAGGCAGGCAAGCAGGATTTATGCTTCAATTACATTTCCTTGAGAGCAGGCACAAAAGGCATGCGTCGCTGTTGTTCACAAGCCTCCCACGGCCCCAGCCGTCTCCTGTCCTTTCCTCTTGTGTTCATCCTGCCCTTGCCTGAGCCTGGGGTACGCCTCCCCACATGAGGCCGTCCCCGAGTGCTTAAAGGGCAAGCTGGTGGCCAGGGCGCAAACGCTGTTGCCACGTGACTATCCTATTTGTGGTCATTTCTCTGTCACCATCAGAGAGCTCCTGCGAGTCATCAGATGTGAAAACAGACAGATGACACCCCGGGTTCTCTTTGTCACCTGGGCCTTGCGTCAAAAACATGTATCTTTCTGCCCATGATAAGCAAGGGGGTCCCCTCCAGTGATGGCTTCCTTTATCCTCCCTGAAGCCCTGAGTCCTTCCTGTCTGTTGGTATTTATCTTTCCAAACAGAGAGAGAAATGAAGATGTAAGCCATCCTTTCATCAAGAAGAGAAGAGGGAGGAGTGGGGGGTGACCTGTAAACAAAGAAAATTAACCAGGCAAGGCCTCCACTGAATGAAACAGAGGCACTGGCAGTTTGTAGGGTCGGGTGAGAGGGGGGCAGCTTTTATGTTGTTTTACCTTATTTTACGTTATGCTAAGGACAGGACATCTTTACAGGTTCCCATTCTGTTGTAGCATGTTCCTCACTGGGCCTCTGGGACTCGGGGGGCCTCCTTCCTTCTTGCTTGAACCCTAGTGAGTCATTCCCATTTCTGTACTCACCTCCTGAGAAGACCTCTCCCAGGGTCAGGAGGGTGCTCTAGGGGTCTGGAGGGGTGAACGTGGCGCCCAAGCCATCCGTCCTGGTAGGAGTTCCTAGAGATGACACTTCCGTAACATCTGTCTTTTGTTTCTCATTGAGCTGAAGCCTCACCAGCTCTCCTCCTGGATCTTGTCAGTAACACGGTTGCCTGATACCATTCTCTATCAATTTAAAACCCATTTTCCCAAGCTCCCAAAGTAGCAAAGCACTTTGCAAGTATTATCCAGTCCTTGCAAGTGCCCTGTGGGGTTGGGGATTGAGGTCTCATGAGGTGTGAGACAAGAGAGTCGTGCCCCAGTGTCATGGGCTAAGTTACAAGCCCAACTTCTAAACCCTAGGCCAGGATTTACACCACTGAGTTTGTTCTTGGTTTGTCTTCAAATAGGCTTAAGAGAAAAGTATTTAAATTATTAGTCATGGCACAAATATTGCAAGGAAGGATGCAACTGAGAATTCCCTAACTAGACTGCCTTTTCTTTAAAAGGGCCTTTGGGGTCTCCTCCAGCTCAGACTGATTCAATGAACCAGGCAGGTAACCCAGGGACTAGTTAGATGAAACAAGGAATCCAGCCCCAAACTTGCCTGTTTCATTTTTGTTTTTTTCTAGAGTTTTCTCTGGCTCGGAGCATCAGGCCTTAGATGGTGGGGCCCAAAGACATGTGATCCAGTTCTGGCCCAGCCTCCAGGACCTTGGATGAGTCCTGTAGGCTCGCTGAGCTGTCGGACGGGAGGGTGGTGCCGAGTGCCTTCCTGCCCGGGTCAGCCAGTTCAGGGCTGTGGAGTGACCTGGGCTCTAGGAGCAAGAGGCAGAGCTCTGTCTACCTGGTTCTCTAGGTGGGTGATAGCAGTGCTGGCTACTCCCCCTTCCCTGCGCCCCTGCAGTGATTTATCATGAAGAGTAGGTCAGGCATGGTGTGCACAAGCCCTGGAGGCATCAGCCACTCTTTTAGGTGGGACTCATCCAGAGATGAGCCCACCTGTGATATAGGCAATGCCAGATGGCACATGCCCACCCTGCCAGGCATCATTTATCCTTGGCCCTACTCTTCTTCCGATAGGTACCTGGCGCTCTATGCTTACAAGCCCCAGAAGAATGACGAGTTGGAGCTGCGGAAGGGCGAGATGTACCGTGTCCTAGAGAAGTGTCAGGATGGCTGGTTCAAAGGGACGTCCCTGAGGACTGGGCTGTCTGGGGTGTTCCCAGGAAACTACGTGACTCCTGTCTCCAGGTGAGGCTGCTTCACTGCCTGGGAGAGGAGGGAGCACACCCCCCCCCACGTCCCCTGCAGCTGGTTGCTGCCTGGAGGTCATGCTGTGGTCTGAGCAAGCCAAAAATACACAGTCCAGAGGTCACGAGGGCTCCCCTGCCCACAGGATTTTGCCACGTGAGCTCAGAGCTCCCCTTGGGTGAGGGTTCCATATGCCAAGATTTTCCCCTTCTGAATTAGGTTTAGCTTGTCATTCCCTCAGCAGACACTGGCTGTGAGGGGAGAAGATGGGAGGAGAATGAGGTGGGGTCAGGGCAACAGAACTAAGTGGGGCTGGAAGGCCACTCGAGAATGTGAGCTCAAGTGTGTGTGCGCACACGTACCTGCACATCCAGTGTGAGTACAGCTGGTGTGTGTGTGTGTGTGATACACATAAGCCTGTTATGCATTTAACACACCTATGCATACACGCAAAGGAAAAACATAGCTTCTCAAAAGCTAGCGATTGTTACTGAGTGAAGGCATTAGAAGTAATTAAAAATTTTCTTCTCCCTTGTGCTTTCCTGTCTTTTGCAAATTTCCTGTTATATCATTTTTATAAAACAGAAAATACAATTTCAAAAATAAGCTCAAGAAGTTACCTGGAGTTGTCTGAGAATTTCCCACTGAGACGAGGGGTCCACTGTTGATTTTATTTGTCAGTCTCACTCATGGAATCCTTTCATGAGCACAGCGCAAGGACATCAGCTGAAGACATGGCCCCTGGGTTTCTGCTCGCCCTGGAACAAGACTACCGGAAGACAATTAAATAATGCCTAGACCTTGCACCGATGGCTAGACTGATTCATACTACCCAAAGCACCCAGAGGAGTGGTGCTGACCATGACATGGCCTTGCTTATATGTCATCTGGGCCCTCCTGGAAAGGCCCAACATTTGTGAGCCCACTTTATTCAAGTTTTACAAATTTTTTCCTAAGGTAAAAGTGAGCTCGATAGGTAGCAGATGTGATTTAAAAAAAAAAAAAAAAGTCACGAGGCACCTGGGTGGTGCAGTCATTTGAGCGTCCGACTCTTGGTTTCAGCCTCAGGTCATGATCTCAGGGTCATGAATTCGAGTTCCATATTGGGGTCCATGCTCAACACAGAGTCTGCTTAAGATTCTCTCTCCCTCTGCCCCTTCCACTTGTTCTCTCGCAAATAAATATATCTTAAAATATTCATGGCTTTGGCTGGCCCACTGACAGAGCTCCTTGCTAGACGTGAATTCCAGTTCAGCTCTAGGGGCTGAGAAAGGAAGGCTCTGCCTGTGGTCAGACAGCTGCGTCCTTTTCCAGGAGGCCCTCCTTCACGTGGTGGTTCTTCCAAAACCCTGGCTTAGTGGCCCACAGCCCATCCCTGACTGAAGTCCTGGCCCAGCAGTGCCGAGCCACACAGCGTGGGGTTCCCCGACCTGGTGGTGGACCTGGCACTGCCTGTTCTCACCCTCACGTAGCTTCTGGTGTTTCATGATCAAGTCTCTGAGAGGACAGAAGGGGACTTTACCCAGCTCTCGGACAAATGGCAGACATTTGATCCCTGAAACTGAGCCCACAGAAACTTCCAAGCCCTCAGGCTCTGACATAGCTTGCACACTCACCACCAGTGCATGAGTTTGGTGCAAGTACCCGGAGGTCAAAGGGCTACAGCCCATTTTCAGCATTGCTGTGTCCCTCTTGTATTTCTTAAACACTGGAAACTGGTTTCATCAGGAAACTTGAGGTGAAAGGGCATCTATTTCTGGTATGAAACTGCAAGTCCCCCGACACCCCTCAGAAGGACACTTTCCCAGAGGCCCTTTCCCAGAGACCAGCAGAAATGAGAAGGCGGCCGTGTCCAGAGGGGGATGGGTCCTTGCCACTGCTTCCCACTATGTGCCAGATATGTCCACGCCTCGTGGGACGTGGCTGAATCATCCACTCTTTCTGGATGTGTGTGGGGACAGACACAGCTGTTTCTTAGAATGAATCAGGGCAGCAGCTCTGGTACAAAATATTTGATTGATATTGATTCTCAGGGTTCTTTTGTTGTTTCTTAACTATTTGCATTGAAAGTGAGCCCCCATGAAGGTTTTATAAGGGGTGCTCAGCTGCCAGGCTTGAGCTCTGGGCATCGTTTGCCTACAGGATTACCTTGGCATTGTTTTAGTATTTGTGCCCTGGGCTGTGTGGCCTTCATCCCTCAGAGCTGGGAGGTAAGAGGGGGCCTTTACTAATGGCCTGTATTGTATGGTTTCATCTGTGACCTCACCTGACTTGATTCTGTTTTATTTCCTCAGGGCTCCTGTAGGAGGGGCTGGGCCACCCCGGAATAATGTCGTTGGAGGGTCTCCACTGGCCAAAGGGATGGCCACAACCATCCACCCAGGTGGTGGAAGTCTGAGCAGCCCAGCCACTGCCACAAGGCCGGCCCTTCCCCTCACCACACCCCAGGCCCAGCACCAGGTGGCCTCTCCCCCGATGGGCAGTTGCCTGCGGCACACAGCCCAGCCAGCCACCAGCCAAGCCCGGGGCACTGTCCCCACAGGTATGTGTCACCCCTGAGGTCTCTCTCAGTAGGAAAATTTGACAGGGGTCCTCGTGAGAAACATTATGACTCAGGTTTCAAGCAGCCCAAGGTGGGGCAAGTTGTATTTGCTTATCAATCTCCATGAAATGTGTTGACTCATATTACCCTGCTCTGGCAGCTGAAATGGATTAGAGAATTCACAAATACTGATATATTTCATTGTATCAAGAGGACCGCATGGACGATTAGGATTAACATGGGCACCAGTGTCTAGGCCAGCTGCACAGGCCTTCCACGGGCCGGGCACTGAGGGGCTTCCCAGCTAGGCAGCCTCTCTCCAGATGGGGGCAGAGTGCTCCTTCTCTGGAATGCTTTGAAGCTAGAAGCAGTGACGGTCATTGACCCTTCACCTTTATGCCAGCTTTATCCATAACCAGGCTGACATAGTTTGAGGAAAATCCACTTGATCCTAGGACAGCATGAGATGAAGAGAAATTATGGGGTGGATCTTATAGGCATAAAGAAGGTCAACACGTCTGGCTTGGAAGCTTAGCACTGAGCCATTAGGAACTGCTGACGTGTGGCTTATGGTGCCCCTGGGAGCCCACACCAGTCACCTTCCCAAACCGTGGAGCCAGCAACAGTATCGCTCTGCAGTGCAGGAACCCAGGACAGCAAGGTGTAGCTCTGATTTTCATTTAAATAACAGAATTCCAGCTCCAACCTCAGCCTTACTCTCTCAGAAATCCTCTGTCCTCTCCTCAAAGTAAGGCTTAAAGGACAAAAAGTGTCAACTCTTTGGAGCAATAAAATACACGACTTTTTAGAATCTAGCGAGCCAGGAGATGGCCCATTAGAAGTGTTCCAGAAGGTACCTTCTCAAGTGTGAAAAGTCGAGATAATACTTAGCACAGCAGGGGCCATATTTTCTCCCAAGTCGAGGCTGATGGGACAAGAGGGTGGGAGGGGGCTGTGTGCTCACCCACCTGTTTACTCGTTGGGAAAGTTGGCCGCACATTCCCATGCTGGCGCCGGTCCAGGCTTGCATGCGGCAGCAAGGACTGCTGAGACCATTCAGGTGTCCCTGAATGTGACATGAACCGCCCTGCGGGTTTTAGAGGACCGCTTCAGTCAGTGTGCCCACTGACCAGCAGGACCCCGTCCCTGCTATCAGCTCCCACACACTGTCGGAGAGGCAGTGCTGCTGGGCAGGAAGGCTTTGGGTGCTGGTGAAGGAGAGTCCAATGTGGGGCACTTGGTGATGGGGAGAGACTGGGAAAGGTTTCTCAGAGGAGGCTGATCCCAGACTGAGCAGCAAAGTAACACTCAGGTAGGGGAATAAAGAAAGGTGCCATTTGAAGCAGGAGGAAAGGAAGAGTCCAACAGAAGTGACAGAAAGCACGTCTTACACAACCAGCTGCAAACAGTTCAGTGAAGACAGAGTGAACACAGGTCTGGCTGAAGGCATGAGCTTGAGACCTATGTTTGGAGGCTGGGCCACCATTATTGCTTGCCTCAGTTCCTCCCTCTGTAAAATGGCACTTACCTCCAGGGCGTTGTGTGGGGACTGTCTAGCACTGTGTATCTAGTGTGTGTTTATTACGTGTAGCTATTTCTATTCTTCTGTTAGAGGATAAGAATATCACTGCAGTACTCAGTGCATGAGAGTCCAAAAAGTAAAAATAAATTATTACTGAAGGATCTAGGGGGTGGAATTCTCTCATGAAAGCAATGGGGACCCACCGAGGGATTTTACACAAGAGGGACAGCACTTGATCAAATATCACCAGGCACGGTAGGGAGGAAGAGTTGGTGTGGGGCAGACTGAAACTGGGAGCCGCTAGAGAGGAGCTGCTGTCCCCAAGTGAGAGGTCAGAGGGGCCCAGACCCAGGGAGTGGGGCTGCAGAATGGAGACAAATGATGAGCTATTTAGGAAGCAGAATGGTTATGACTTGGAAATGGGCTGATGCTCAGGGAGAGCAAGGAACCAAGTCCAGTTGCCAGGTTTCTGGACCAGCGACTGGGAAAACGACAATGGCACCTCCAGCCTAGAAGATACCAGAAGGAACTGGTTTATGGTGGAAGACAATGATATGGCTTTGCAGAGTGCAATGGGCTAGTCACGTTGTGGCCCACGCGCTGATTTGGATCCCCATCCTTACATGGGTCTCTCATCCCGTGTGTGGATCCCGCCTCACCATGGCAGAAGGGTGACCCTGCTGGTCCAGCTCACCTTGTAGATAAGTGCAGACACGTGACCTAGATGCTGGGAACAGACATGCCTGCATGTGATGTGACTTCCATTCAGAAGACACAAGCGTAAGGGGCCGTGTGGATCCCTTTTGGGAGAGAAGGTAGTGGTGAAAACATCCAACTCTTCAGGGGCAGCAACGTGGCCATCTGGTGTCCGGGGCCAGTCATCAGTGGGTGCAGATGCACCTCTGGTGTCTAGTGTGTGGTCATCAGTGGGTGCAGGGTGAACTTCTGGTGTCTAACACCCAGTCATCAGTGGGTGCAGGGAGAACTTCTGGTGTCCAACACCCAGTCATCAGTGGGTGCAGGGTGAACTTCTGGTGTCTAACACCCAGTCATCAGTGGGTGCAGGGTGAACTTCTGGTCTCTCATGTTGTGTCATCAGTGGGTGCAGGGTAGACTACTGGTGTCTAGTGCCCCCATCAGTAGGTACAAGGTGCATAGCTGGTGTCCACTGTCCAGCCTCGCTCTGGGTAGTGTCCATTTCCTGCAGCAGTGGGATCTGCACCAAGAAGTCCTCATGGGTGGGCTTGTCACTGCCTTGGCTGTAGAGTCTCCAAGACTGACTGTGCCATCCCAGAGACTCTGTAAGTGCCTAATAGTCTTTCATATATGTCTGTTTTGCTTACATTAGCCAAGAATGACTTCTGTTTTTTTAACTCTGGCCCACGGGAGAGAACTAGTTGTCTTCATACTACAAGAGTTCTGCAACAATATTATCTGGTGCCAGCCATCCTCCCCCCAACAATTACCTCCCATTGAGCCATGTTTATAGCATGGCCTAGGTTCATCTGATGGTGTTTATTGGTAGCCTCTAGCTAGACGTACAGCTACTATAGTGGCCAAGTGATTGAGTGAGCCCACAGCAGGGCTTCCTGACTGGTTTGCCATGACTGGGTCAGAAGTACCCAAGATCCTGACCTCATTGACCCTTGGAGCACCCAGGCAGGACCTGGGACAGCTGAAGTCCCAGGCCAGGACCCTTCTGGCTATAAACATCTCATCCATTCACCCCAGTGTGCCACACACATTTTTCTATATGCACCCTGATATGGAGAGGTTGGGCAGCCTAGATCCTCACTGAGAGTGAATACCCCAACACAGTAGCCCTGGGTTATCTGCACAAAATGCTAGTATGATGGCCTTTCTAAGGCATGCCCTGCTAGCAACTTTCCCAGTTCAAAGAAGAAAATGAGACCTGCCAGTCATTTCTCCCTCTATGGAATAACAAGCAGAATTGAAAGAAATTGGCATGGCTAGGGGCAGTACAACGTTGCATCTCAGTCATTGATCACCATAGTAACCACCATGGTGTGACAAGCATTCTCTTCCAACAGTCTAATTTTACATACGGGAAGAGCTAGGCACAGGATGTTTAAAACAGCTTCCCCAATGCATTCTAACCTCATGCTTATCCCCACACTCTTGCTGTCACAGTCAAGTTAAAGAATGGCTCCTACCACATCATATCAGTAAATTAAATGCCACTGAGTTCCCATAGCATTTTCCACTTCATTCTGCATTTAGAGAGAAAAAACACACTGTTGACAGTACAAGTAATGGATTGTTCACTGCAGTAATTGCCCATTTCAGCAGACCCCAACCCAGGCAGTTGAGAGGTGTTTCATCAGTGTTCTCATCTTGAGCCAAAGTCAGGCAGTTTGACAAAGGCTTAATTGCATTGGCCATAGCATCCAATATGATTTGTTCTGCTTGATTAATGTAACTCCTTTTTACAAGGGCAGAGCTCTCCCTGTAAAGTGCCAGTGTCAACACAGCCTCATATCACTGTTTAGCAGGGACAAGAGCCTTGTACAGCCATTTATTCATTAGAAGAAAAAAAAGCACTAAAAAAGAGGTAGATACTCTGCTAGGCTCTGGAAATGCAGAGAAGAACCACATAAACCCCAATTCTACATCCAGTTAAAGAGAACGACAAGAAAACAAATTCTTGCAATACAGTTTGAAAAGCACTATAGTGGAGGTACCCAGAGGGAATAAGAAAGCTTGGAGGAGAGATATGTAATAGATTGGAGAGGAAAATGAGAGAGTGGGAAGTTTTCAAGAGGTGGTGATCCTGCCTTGATTCTTAAAGTACAAATAGGAGCTATCTGAGCAGACAAAGCACAAAGAGAGCTCTAGCAGAGGGACTGGAAAGGACAAAGATGTGGCAATGAGAAATACCAGAGTGTCTATTTTGGATAACTTTATTTATTTTGATGTGACTGAAACAAAAGGCATGGAAGGAGAAGACCAGGGTGTTGGTGACAATTTCTCAGAAGAGGCAAAATTTAATTTTAGGTCTTAAGGCTGGCATGCAGCAGCAGTAAGATGAGGGTGGAAGCATGGGGAAAGCTCTGAAGTTGGCAGAGGACTTGTGCACTTGAAAACTGAGATGAAATCAGGGTGGAAGGACAAAGAAATGAGAGGATGAATGGCACTGGCAAAGCTGAAAGGTAAACAGGGGAAGATCATGGAGGTTCCTTTAGACCATGTTGTGCAATTTTGGCTTATATCCTAAGGGACACATCAGAGGGTTTTAAATAATGTATATAATTGGATTTTTGTATCTAAAGGATAAAGCTAGGCTTCTACTTGTGACCAACTAAAGTAATAAGGACAGGCTTTATCATCCTGCCAGAAATAATTTATAAGAACAACAGTTTGCAAGATGCCAAACATTGGAAAACCAAGGACAGTGATTCATGAGAAAAGGAAATGAGGAAGTGAGCCCCAACTTACTGCCTGGAGAGAGGTTCCACACTGTGGCACAGGGAGGGGTTACAAAGTGGAGCAGAGTGGGCTTCCTGATGTGAGGATGTGAAGTGAGAGTCTGGATGACTGAAGTGGCTAGAGTTTAAGGGACAGAGCCTAGAGAGGAGAGGGCTACACAGAAAGAAAACCCCAGAGGATGCAGGGTATCTTGAGTAGTATGCTGAGAAGTAATCAGCATATGTATGGGAGGAAACTGTGGAAAGCCAAGAAAACTATCAGAGAAAGGATCAGTGCCATCAGTGCCCAGAATTCACAAAGTGCTGGAAATAGTACCTCTTACACTAGCCAGATGAAAAAAAAAAAAACAAACTGTTCACAGGACATTGAGTAGTCTATGCAGAAGGGTTTTGTCTCAGTCCCTAGACTAACCACTGCTCTAGTCCCACCCAACTAGTCTTAAAAGCACACTCAAGAAGATCAAACTATTTCCAATTCATTTAACTGTGATGGAGAACCGAGCTCAAGGGTACTGATAGGACTGCAAAAATATCCAGCTCTCAACAACATAAAAATAACAATGTTTGATATCAATAAAAAAATTCCTAGGCACACAAAGGAAAATACGACCTGCAATGTTGAGGTAAACCAGTCAATCAGAACTGATCCAGATGTTAGAATTAGCAGATAGAGGTAAAAAGAGATATTATAATTGCATTTATTATTATGTGCTCCTATATTATACTGTGTTCAGAAAATTAAGTAGAAACATGGAAGATATTTTAAAGACCCAAATCAAACTTCTAGAAATAGAAACTACAGTGTGTGAGATCAAGAATACAGTACATGGAATTAATGACAGATTAGACATTGCTAAAGAAAATATTAGTGAACTTGAAGATACAGGAACTATGGAAAATGAAACACAAACACAAAAGAGAATGTTTAAAAATGAGTAGCATGTGAGCAGTGAGCAGTGACAACTTCAAATGGCCCAATATATGTGTAATTGGAGTCTTCAAAGTAGAGGAGTGAAAGGTGAGACAAAAATTATTTGAGAAATAATAGATCAAATTGTTCTAAATTTGATGAGAACTACACACTCACAGATCAAAGACAGCTAGTGGGCCCCAAACACAAGAAACACGGGGAAAACTACACTAAGGCAAATTATAATCAAATTGTTCAGAATCTGTGACAAAATCTTAAAAACAACTAGGGATAAAATGATACATAAAGTAGGAAAAAATAAGGATGACTGTATATTTCTTGTCAGGAACACTTAAGTGAGAAATCAGTGGAGTAATGGAAAGAAGTACTGAAAGAAATAAATCTGCCAAGTTAGCACTCTATACCCAGCAAGAGTTTCTTTCAAAATGAAAGTAAAATAATCATTCACATATAGTAAAGCTAAAAGATTTCATTACCAATAGACCCATATGAAAAATGTTAAACAAAATTCTTTAGAAAGAAGGAAAATGATATCATATGGAAATGTGGATCTATAAAAGGGAGTGAAGGACACAAGAAATGGTAACTGCATATATAAATATATAAGTTTTTTTTCTGATTATTTAAATATCTGTTTAAAGATATAACAAACTGTTTAAACAAAAATAAAAACAATGCAGTTTGGCATTTAAAACACATACACCCCAATGTTTACAGCAGCAATGTCCACAATAGCCAAAATATGGAAAGAGCCCAGATGGCAATCAACAGATGAATGGATAAAGAAAATGGGGGGGTGTATACATGTGTGCACACAATAGAATATTACTCAGCCATCAAAAAGAATGAAATCTTGCCATTTGCAATGATGTGGATGGAACTAAAGGATATTATGCTAAGTGAAGTAAGTAAGTCAGAGAAAGACAAATACCATATGATTTCACTCATATGTGGAATTTTAGAACCAAAACAGGTGAACATAGGGAAGGAAAGAAAAAATAAAGGAAGATGAAAATTGAGAGGGAGGCAAACCAGAAGAGATGCTGATCTAGGAAACAAACGGTTGCTGGAGGGGAGGTGGGGGGGGGAGGGGTAACTGGGTGATGTGCATTAAGGAGGGCACTTGATGGAATGAGCACTAGGTGTTATATGCAACTGATGAATCACTAAATTCTACCCCATTAACTAATAATATGGTATATGGTAAATAAAATGAATTTCAATAAAGAATTTAAAAAACATGTGTAAAAGTAAAACATATAATGGTAAGTGTACCATTTGGAGCACATTTGGAGGTTGGGAGTGGAGAAATATACTATTATACTATACTATTATATACTATTATACTGTTTAAGTATGTTCTTATACTGTGTGTGAAGAGTTATGGAATCACTTGTAGGTAGACTATGATAAATTAAAGACATAAGCAAGCACTAAATATCAAAACAGAGTACAGCAAATAAGCTAAGAGAGGAGGTAAAATGAAATCACAAAAACTTCTAATTAATCCAAAAGAAGGCATAGAAAGAGAGGAAAGGAAACAAAAAATGCATGGGTAAAATAATAAACATGTAGTAAAGCGTAGGTTTAAACCTGGTCATAAAAATAAATATGAATGGTCTAAACAACTTTAAATAGAATGCAGAGATTGTCAAGTATTATTTTTTTTTAAAAAAAGACAAAACCTAACCATATGCTGTGAACAGGAAACATATTTTAATACTTTAAATATAAAATTATGAATAAGTAAAAAAGTAAAAAGAAGATCAAGATATACAGTTGATTCTCATTATTCACAGTAGCTCTGCTGTATCAAGTTTCCATGGACACTATATTAGTGAATACTAAACTATTGCTCTTAAATGAAATACATGCGTGTGTTTGTGTCTCACAGAGATTATTATCTTCAATACTAAAAACAAGTCTTTCTGGTAGATTCTATTTATTTTACAAAAGAGAAAATAAAGTTCAGAAGTGACTGCCCAAGACTGCCCCACTAACAGGTGACAAGCAGGATTTGAGCCTGTCCAGTCAGTCCCAGAGCTGGAGCATCTTGCACTGCACTGCCCTGCCCTGCCCTCTCCCACCTCTGTCCCTGGGCATCTCTGTACGAGCTAAAACAAGACGGAAGAGCATCATCTTGTTGCACCTTAGCTGGGAAAATGTGTCAGTGACTCCAATTTTTTGCTAGTATGAGCATGTCTGTGAATGACTACAGAGCACCATAGGTATTGATTTGGGGGTTACAAATCATCAATTGTAGCTACTAGGTGAATTTGCACATATAGAATCTATGGATAATGAGGACCAACTGTGTCAGGCTAATACTACTAGAAAGAAATCTGAAATGGTTATATTAATACCAGAGTAGAACTCAGAACAATATTATTACCATATGAATGGAAATTTCATAATGATAAAAGGTTCAGTTCATCAAGAGGACTAAATATTTATGTCCAAATAACAGAACTTCAAGATATATAAACAATTACTGGTAGAGCTGCAAGGAGAAATAAATAGAATAATCCACAATTACAGTCAGAGATTTCAATACTTCTCTCAATAATTGACAGAACAAATAGACAGAATATTGGTAGGAATATAGAACATTTTAGCAAGTTTTAACAGATTTGACTTAATTGACATTTATGGAGCACTACACCAACAGCAAAATAAACATCTTTTCAAGTGAACACAGAATATTTACCGACATAGACCACATTTTGGGCCATAATATTTAAATCTCAGTAAATTTAAAGGGATTCAAGTCTCACAAATTACATTCCTTGACTACAATACAGATGAATTAGACATTGATAACACAGAGGTATCCCCAAATTTTGAAACTAAATGGCACACACACTTAAAAGTAACCCATGGATAAAAGAAGAAATCAAATGTGATTTTAGAAAGTGTTTGAACTGAATGAAAATACAACATATCAAAATTTGTGGGATGCCTCTAAAAAGCCGTACTTATGGGGAAATTTATAGCACTAAACACCGATGTTAGGGAAAAAAAGATCTCAAATCAGTCACCTCAGTTTTACCATAAGAAACTAGAATAAAAGAGCAAAGGAGCCTAAAAGAAGCAGAAAAAAAAGTCAGTGCAGAAATAAATGAAATAGAAAACAGAAAAACAATAGAGAATATCAATGAAACCAAAATTTGCTTCATTGAAAAGATCAGTAATAAAATTGGTAAGCATCTAGCGAGAGAGATAAAGAATACAGAGAGAATACACAAATTATCAATACCAGGAATAATAGATTTTACAGAATAATAAGTGATTATTTTACTTCATATTTTACAGAATAATAAGTATTATAAAAAATTATGCCAAAAAACTCAGTAAATTAGACAAAACATAAATTTCTTAAAAAACAGAAATTAATGAACTCAAGAAACAATAAATAACCTGAATGGTTTATGTCTATTAAAATTGAAATAGAAATTGAATTAGTTAAAAACTTTCCACAAAGAAATCTCCAAGCCTGAGTGGCTTCATTGTTAAATTATACCTAATGGTCAAGGGAAAAAATACAACATTTCCATTGAAACTCTAACAGAAAATTGAAAAGAAGGGAGAATATTCCTTAACTCTTTCTATAAGGCTAGCTTTACCCTCATACCCAAACAGATAAAGACACTGAAAGAAAAAAAACTACAGACCAATATCACTCGTAAACATAGATGTAAAAACTCTAAAATTTTACAGCAATAAAAAGTATAATATATCATGACCAAATAGAGTTTCTTCTAGGAATTCAAGGCTCGACTTAGATTTAACAATCAATATAATTTACTGTATTAACAAACTAAAGAATAAAAATAATATGACCAATTCAATCGATTTGGAAAAAAAATTTTTTTTTACAAAATCCAACACACATTCCTGATTAAAAACTGTCAGAAAATGAGAAAATAGAAGTGAGCTGCTCGACCTGATAAAGGGCATCCACGAAAACTGCAGCTAACCTCAGACTTAATAGTTAAGAGACTGAAATCTTTCCCCCTGAGATCAGGATTAAACAGGGATATCCACTTTTGCCATTTCTATTCAATATTGTACTGTAAGTTCTAGCCAGACCAGTTAGTCAAGAAAAAGATTTAAAAAGCCTACAGATTGGAAAGGAGGGATTAAAATTATGTCTATTTCCAGATAACATGATCTTGAATATAGAAAACCCTGGGGAATCCACACTCACACAAAGAACTTTCTTTACAGCTAATAAATGAGTTCAGCAAGGTTGCAGGATCCAAGATTAATATACAAAAATCAATTGTATTTTTACATACTAGCAGTGAATAATTAGAAGTTTATGTTTTAAAAATGATAGTAATTTTAATAACATAAAAATATAAATTAGTTAGGGATATATCCGATAAAAGAAGAGGAAGACCTATCTGCTGAAAATTATCAAATATTGCTAAGAGAAATTGAATAAGATTGAAACAAGTAGAGCAATATACTTTATTCACAAGTGAGAAGACTTAATATTGTTAAGGGATTTGTTCTCCAAAAATTTGACCTATAGATTCAATGGAATACCAATCACGATCACACTCAGCTTTTCTGTAGAGATTAGTAATCTGTTTCTCAAATTCAATAGGCATGCAAAAAACCTAGAATAACCAAAACAACCTTGAAAAAAACAGGGAAGTTGGAAGGCTAACACTGATTTCAAAACATAAGGCTACAGTAATCAAGTCTGTGTGATATTGGTGTAGAGATAAGCAACTAGATCAGTAGATACTTTTTCTGAAAACAGAAAAGCATCCATTAAATTTGTTGACAGGTGGAATCATAGTTGATCTTGTTCAGAAAGTATTTGATAGAATGAAAGTGAGAAACCATATTTCAGTAGACTGGGAAGTGAGTGAAGGACTCCTGGATAGTATGGGATAGTTAGTTCATGTGGAAATCCCCTATTCTCTCTGTTTTAAACACAAAGAGTTTTCTTTGTTTTTAAATTTTTAAAAAGTCAACTCTATGGATCTAAACAAAATGGAACACAGTAATAGCAAGTGGGGTTGAAGCATTGGCTTACTGGAATGAAAAGCAGGCAGTGTTGGCTGACTTTCAACTCCTGCAAGAGAAAATGGACAGGAAGTCTCTGGTGAGTATTGGGGGACCCGAGCAAAGTGCAATGGTTTGAACAGCTGCAGTCTCTTCCATTCTTAGGGAATGGTTAGTATTGAGCTACTCCCTGGGGTATGGGAGAGTATAGAGAATGCCACTTTGGCATGGACCTGAGTTTGGCTCTGGACTGAGGACCAGAGCCCAAACCATTCTGTTACACCTGGTTCTGAAGAGGTCCCAGAGGACCATGCAGAAGCAGTGACCAAGGATACAACAGCAATAAGACAGTCATGTTCAAGAGGAGCTTACACACGGAAATCTCAAAGCACAAGGGAAACACTAATGCATAAAAGATAGCCAATAAACTGAAGAAATGGGAGAGAAATAAGAGAGAAATCTGAAAAAGTCTTTGCTATCAGTATATTTAAGATCCTCTAGGGGTGTCTTGCTGGCTCAGTCAATAGAGCATCTGACTCTTAATCCTGGGGTTGTAAGTTCAAGCTTCACATTGGGCATGGGGCCTAGTTAAAAAATACAAATAAATAAAAATAAAAGATCCTCTAAAAGGGAAAAGAAAGAATAACATCTACTTTCCCCCTTCCCCAAGAAAGAAAGAAAAGACAGGGTGTTATAAAGGGGAAAGATTGGATGGATAGCTATGAATTAGAAACTGATGGATATGAAAAAGAACCAACTTGAAATTTTGGAAAGGAAAAAATATATTTAAATACAAAATCCCTATAGATAACATAAACTCCAGCCTGGACACAGTTGTGTCCAGTTAGTGACGCTAGAAAGCTGTATAAGGACATGTATCCAGAACACAGAGCAGAGATGAAAACTGCCATGAGAGCAAATACAGATCATGCAAAGAGCTGAATGAAAAGTTAGAAAGAACCAATGGAGACACTATTTCAAGAATACAGGGTATAAAGCAAAACAGGAAAAGGAGGTATTGGCCAGAAAAAGTACTGTTTTTGAAATGGGAGCTATAACTGGCTTAGTAAATTGCAGGAGGAAAGGAAAAGAAAGAGAAATTTAATACAGGCCAGTAGGGGATGAGCCACGGAAAAGGATCAAGATGAGTGTGATGGGGTAGACCTCTTGGGACCCTGTATCCTTGAGGCTGGAGGGCAGGGTGGGTCTGGGTGTGGATGAGTTGAGAGAGAGGCTGGCCTGGCCCGAAGTTTGGGGAGTTGCCAATGTTCCATTTTATCCATGAGAATTCTTGAGAATAAGAAAAAGGCAATGTTGATGGTAAGGTAGTTCATTTATTCATTCAACTACTCTTTATCAAGCACATGTGGAATGACATAGCAGTGCACTGAGTGAGGTCCAGTGGGATTTAGCCACTCCAGAGTTGCTGGAGCATGCCAGAATTCATAGAGGAGAGCCAAAGGGGAGCAGAGACTATGGAGTAAGAGCACCTTCTCAAACTGCCTGCCTCTGTCAGGCAGGTTGCTTTGGCATTGCTAACTCTATGACTAGAGTGATGGCAATCTAGGTCAGTCCGAGGTGGGATGGCACAGGGCGGGTGACCCTGAGGATAAATCCTCCTGAGGATCAGTGGGACCCCGCATTCTTCTACCAGCCGGTGTAATGGGTCATGCTCCTCGTTCTCAGAGAGGATTTTTATCTTCTCCATTGGTTCAATTCTGTAAAATCTGAAGAGATGTTTTAATTGAGGTTCTCTTTTCTCAAAGACTTGTTCATTCATTCAAGAAATTTATCAAGCACCAGTCCAGCTGTTTGGAATATATTCGTGAACTACATGGAAAATGGAGCTCCCTTCTGGAGCTCACCTTGCAGTGGGGGGAGACGGCCAATGAACAGTCAGCACACAGTGAAGAGGTGTACTGTACAGACTGTTAAGAGCAGATAGTGCCGTGGGAGAGAAAAGAAACTGAAAGCAGGGCAAGAGCGGCAGCCTGCAGTGTTCAGTGGGTTAACGAAAACAGGGCTCTCTGGGAGGGCAGTGTCTGAGGTGACCGAAGCAGGCTCGGGGATGTGCGACTCTCTGGGAAAGAGTATTCTGTGCAACGGTCTCTGAGGTGAGACAGAACCTATGTTGGGGGAACAGCCAGGATGCTGGAATGGCTGAGGGGAGGAACGAGGGAGAGAACAGGGGAGGATGTCAAAGAGATTGCCTGGCAGGCAGGCTTAGAACTTTCTGGAACACCCTCTCCTCTTTTGCATTGGGTTTGGCAGGGTGATGTGGCAGGCATGTGGAAGCCAGCCAGAGGTAGAGGGGAGCGGTGTGGGACTCGGCGGAAGAATCTGGAGCAGCCCCTACAGGCTCTCCAGCCCGAGTGATTGCTCTTGCCTGGCCCAGCCGCCACTTCTCGTTCCAGGGCCGGGGGGCTGGGGTGAAGGAGAGTTCAGACAGCTGGGGTGAGGCAGACAAATGGCCCCAGGAGCACTGTCCAAGTCACGGGTTACCTCGGGCTGATTGAGTGACCCCAGTGGCTTCATCGATCTGCATAGTTGCCTAACCTGGTCTTTTGAAATGTGGCGGCATGTTGAGTGAGGATTCAAAGCCCACCCCAAACCCTGAATACTTTTAAAACCATAAATCAGCCTTTATTTATTTCACCTCCTAGAAACAGAGGCCACAGTGAGAGTCCCTGAGTCCCGGAGAACCTGGGATCACATAATTAGATCTCACCAGCTCTTCCCACACAGTGCTATCAGAGGGAAGAGGCCTGGCTTGCATGTGAGGGGGCTCTAGTTTGTCGCACCGAGTTACTTCACATGCCAGGGAAATGCTGTGAGGATTTATGAGTACATTATCTATTCAAGGCATATTTGAGGGCTGAGAATATTATTTTGTTTTATCACATGTATTTTTTTCATGTTGCAAAGCCATGAATGCCACAAATTCTGGTGGTGGGAAATAAGGAGGTGTAATTTTTCTCTGGGTGACAGTGCAAAAATGATGTAATCTGAGTTGCCCAATGTTGCATGGGACATATGGCATAAAGTGACGTGGGCTGCCATAACCCGTGTCTCCCTTTGGGTCACCAGTCCAGGCCACAAGTCACTGTTCCTCTGGTGTGGCTCACTCTGTCCCCCTGTATGTTTCTTTTGTGAGTAGTAAGGAGATAATTCTTCAAAATCACTAACACAAGCTGCAGCAACATTCATTTTAATTCAGTGCTGTGTTGAGAAGGAACTTTATGTTTTCAAATGGTGGATTTTTACAAACATTAGGCCTTCAGACCCTTACCATCCTCAGGAGGCATTTTTGCTGGCAGCTGGGGGGGGCACGTTGGTCATTGTGAAGTCCCTGTTCTGAACTCCAGAAACGGTTGCTTTGTGTGCGAGCAAGGCAACAGCCACAGGCAGATCGCAGGGAGCGGGGTGACGGCTCGCCTTCCTCCTGTGACTGTCACAGCTAAGCCGCTGCACGTGCTCGGCCCTAGTGCGGTCGGCTCCAATACCAAGTGTGGACAAAGGACCGGGGTGCGGTTCTGGGGTAGAGACCAACCAGAGTCAAGCTGTCGGCAGTGATCACCTTACATGGAGTGGTGTCTGATAATTCCGGGGCATCGTGAGGCTTCTTCAGGATTCTGTCACAGGCTTTACTTTAATGAGCATTTTCACAAGGGCATTGTAAAAGAACTTGGGAGTGTCTTAGTTCATCGCAGCAGAGGAAACCAGTTAGAAGGCTTCATGGGAAACTGGGAACATGCCCACGCTCGTGGCAACCTTGGAAAAGACATTTTCTCTCCTCCTGAGGGCGGGCTGTTTTGTGCTGTGACAGGGCTTTGGGGAGATGGGATGTGTTCCCAGGTCACCTGGCCTCAGTCTCTCTCCCTGTGGAGGTGGCTGGGTGTGGAAGGACCACAGAGAGAGTCTGTGAGTCCCGGGAGGAGGAGCCTGAGGAAAGAGTCTGTGGCTATTGCATTGCAGTGGCAAACTAACCTTGTGACCCCATTCTCTTTCCAACCCCATTCTCCAGCTGCGCACTCATCAGCCCAGGCCCAGGACCGACCAACGGCCACCGTGTCGCCCCTGCGCACCCAGAACTCCCCATCACGCCTGCCCACCGCCAGCCTCAGGCCCCACTCGGTGGTGTCCCCGCAGCACGTGCACCAGCCCCCCGTGCAGACGGTCATCGGGGCCCAGTGCCCCCGACCAGCCATCCCGCTTACATCCGCAGCGTCTGCCGTCACACCTCCCAACGTCAGTGCCGCCAACCTCAACGGGGAGGCCGGAGGGGGGCCCATTAGTGGCCTGTCATCGTCCAGCCCCACCAACACTGGATGCAAACCAGATGAGAAGAAAAATGAAAAGGTAAGTGGCCCATCCTGGGCGAGCCCTGGTCATGGCCCAGCTGGTTATTGTAACTCTTTGGCACGAGACACCAAAGACATTTTGTAAAATTAAGGTTTGAATTAGGGCACCAAGTTCTTGCCCTCGGTTGCATCAGGCCTATGACAGAGATGGAGGCCAAACCAGCAAAGCAGCTGTCCTCGGAGTGGAATTCAGGCGGGCCTTACGTTCTGGTAGGGCTGACCCCACCCCAGCTATAGCTTTTACACAAGTCAGAAAAAAGTATTGCTTCTTCAGAATGCTTCAATTCTGTCTGTTGGAAAATCACTGTAATATACTCGTTTTGTTAGAGCAAGATACTTATTGCCAGGTATCAGGATATTATAATAATAAATGTGCAAATCTGCTTATGTACAGTGTGAACAGCTTCCCTTCCCTTCAATGTGTCATCCTTGTGCAGTCTACAACCTCTTCAACCGTGTGGGACAGGCCTGTTTTTTGAGGAGAAACAAGAGGGGGATGCTGGTCTGATAGTTGATGTAGATAGCATTTTCATCTATTCTTTTAACTTGTGAAGGTAATTGGGCTTATTTCACAAAAGAAATCTGAGTCCAATGAGCTTGCCTCTATTACTGCCCAGCTAGACGCTGGATTAGCCAGAAAGAGAGTCTGGATTTCTAAATCAGTGCTGCCCATTAAAACTATAATTCATGCTGCCTATCTAATTTTAAATCTTCTAGTAGCCACATTTATTAAAAATGTGTTCAAATAATTTTAAAAATAAAATTAAAAGGTGAAATTCATTTTAATGGTGGAATTTATTAAACCCAATATCTAAAAATATTATCATTTCAACAGGTACTCTGTATAAGAAAAATGTTGATGAGGTGTTTTACCATTTCTCACATTTAGTCTTTAAAACCCAGGGAGACATCGGCAGTGCTCATGGCCACTGCACTGCCCACCGCTGTCCTGGACAGTGTGTACACACATCTCCAGCTAGGAGCTACTCTCTTCATTGCCTTGCTGTGTGAACAACTTATTCTTATTCCCTCTTGGCTTTACCACATGCCAGTAAAGCCTTTTAAAACCTTTCTATATAAAACCAGTTTTCTTTTTTTTTTTAAGATTTTATTTATTTGACAGAGAGAGTGAGAGAGAGCAAGAGAGAGAGCATGCGCACAAGCAGGGGGAGCAGCAGAGGGAGAGGGAGAAGCAGGCAGGCTCCCGCTGAGCAGGGAGCACAATGCAGGGCTTGATCCCAGGACCCTGGGATCATGACCTGAGCCAAAGGCAGACGCTTAACCAACTGAGCCACCCAGGTGCCCCTGAAACCAGTCTTCTGATTAGAGGCACTAGCCAGTGTTGGCCTGGCAACACAGGATGGTGTATTCAAGGCAAGGACAGCCTCTCCTGTGGCTGTAGGAACAGTACCAAAACCAGTGCTGACTGCCCAGTCCACATGCCCTGGGTGCCCTGGAGGTTATGCCCACCGGCTCACTCCCTGTGCTTTGGCAGGAGCCCAGAGGCCTCTCAGGGCTGTGCACACCAGATTCCTCAGGGCCCCCGGATCAGCAGTGCTCAGACCTCATCACCGGCTGTCTCATCTGGTCGGGAGGAATATTATTTCCACGCTCGGGTGCAGAAGAGCCGCTGCTGCTGTGATCTCCGCCAGCAGAGCTCGAGTCCCCTTGAGACCAGCAGGGTCCCAGGCACGAAGTGAAATGGTTGCTCTGTGGTTTGTGTCCACGTCTGTTTGCAAATCCCTTAGGTCTTGGACTGCTCCCTTCCACCTTACAGCCTGGTTAGGAGATGTCACTGGGTCTCATCGGGAGGCAGAAGTGGGGGTGCAAGCCCACCCTCTCCCTTAGACATGCTTCCTGGAAGACTAGATCCTCCAGGCCTTAAACAGGGGATGAACTTGGAAAGGGCAGGGCGATAATAGTTCTGTAAACATTTCCGGTTCTTTACCAAAAAATTCCCTCTGTCTAGTTTGCCAAACAGATAAGGCTAGTGTCAGGAGGACTCGTGACAGTAGAGTCGGGCTTGTAGGAGTCTGCCTGGAGAGAGGTATTGCTCACCATCTTGCCCTCTGAAGCGTGTTGCTAAGGAGAACCGGCACAGGGGCTGCTCTCAACATTCCCTGTTAGACACTAAGCAGGCGTTTTGTTTCCACTCTGGGTTCACTCTCTGCTAACAGTTCTCCTACATCAGCAAGGAAGAGTTGAGTCCAGGGGACACCCAGAGGGCCCGTCTTGATGAAAGTCACCGTGGAAGGAAGCCCTGCTCCCAGAAGGAAAGCAGCAGACAGGTGCACTTCACTCTGGCAGCAGAAATGCACGGGCCGGCGCCAGCCTGTGCCGGCCACATTAGGGGCTGGGCACCGACTGCCCGCAGCCCGGGGGCTGTCCATGCTGTGCTCCCAAGTAGGAAGTGAAACGGACTTTGTGGGATGAAGCGAGCATGTGTTTGTAGGTACAGCAGCAATCATCCACGTCAAACCCCAGTGGAGAAATACTATGGATCGTCCTTCCAAATGTGTGGTTTTCGTTTCTCACCTCTCAAACAAAGCATAAACAAAAAAAAGCACTGGTCTGAAAAAACCACCTGTTAATGGTTTTTCCTTTTGTATTCCCAGTTGAATCTCTCCTACTTTATAGAAAAGTGCAAAACATCCACAGTAGCCATTTCTAGCAGAAGAGCTAAGACGGTAGCTGTTCACGTGAACCTGTGTGGGGTGCTCCAAGGAGGCAGAGTGCACCCGGGCTGGGGGGCCTTGGTGCCCCTTGCTGCGCCCCCCTGCCCCCGCCAGCAACACAACAGAACAGATTTCACCAACTTTGAGAACACAGCAGTTGGCTTCAAACCTATTTCTGGGTAACCCCATCACAGATGCGTCCATGTTTAATGACAGTGGAAGGATTTTTTTAAAGTAATTTGTAGTACTTTCCAGGTTGTTTCTGTTAATGAATTTTCCTCCGAAAAAGGCAGAGCTCCTAGCCCTGCTGTCCATGGAGACCCAAACCACAGTGCCTGTGTGTTTTCACAGGGCTGAGCTCTTCTGAAAATTCGATCCAGGCCCTTCCAAGCATGTGCACAAGAGAGCAGAGCATGACTGATGGGGCTCCTGGCCCACAAGGAAGCGGCAGGGGTGATTCTCTACTAGGAGCAGGTAGATTTATTCCCAGGCGTCCCTGCATGTGAGATAAAAAGAGGCCCCCAAACCTGGCTCGTGTGCATTGATTGCTGTGGAGATCCTGGGAGGCTGGAGCTCTGTAATTCTACCCTTGGGGACTGGGCTTCTCAGCCCTGCTGCTGGCAGCTTGCACATTGGCCCTACTTGGCCCACTTTTGGGCTGAGGCCTCCAGAGAGACTCAAGGGCTGCCAGGGTGGGGACTCTTTTTGTAGACTGGATCCTGAGCTCCTCTCTGGGCCCAAGGCTTCTGCCGGAGTGTGCAGCCTCCAGCCTCTCTCCCAGATGCTCTTCCTTCCCATCTTTCTGGTCATATGGCTTCCCGCAGGGGCTGCCCTGTGGCCCAGCTGCCAGCACACAGCAGCTCCAGCCTCCTGGAGAGCTGCCCGCTTCTGCTAGCAGTGCCCAGTCCAGACGTATACTCTTGTGCCTCGGCCCTGGAGCCCACGGTGAGAGACTGGGGTGCTTCCTGGCACCGGTGACAGGAGGGGTGCACAGAGGATGGGCCTGAGATGGGGGACTTCTGATCCAGGGTTTCACTTAGCACTCTGGACAGCACTATGGATTCTTCCAGCATCTGGAGCCATTTGGACTGATCAGGGATCTGTTCTGCTTGGGGACAGATCTGCTGGGGGTGGCCCTGCGTGGAAGAGGGTCCCCCTCCAAGAAGACCTGGGAAAGACATATATTGTATAGCTGCAGGGTACCCCAGTCTAGATGGATCCCTTCCCCGTCTCCCAGGTTAGAAACAATAGAGGCATCCGGAGCATGGGGAGAACCTCAGGGCACAGAGAAGACCCCAAAGCATGAGAAAGACCCCAGAATATGGAAATCATGGAGGTTACAATCTTCAGAAGATACAGCTGGTGGGCATCATTGGAGGTCTTCCCATCCAAGGACTTGGGTCTAATGTTTCTGAAGAAGGAACTAGATACAACTTTTGGAGTCATCTTTTGGTGCCCACAGATCACAGAGTGGAAAGAAAATCTTGGAAGAATTTTAAGATGATCTGTAGTATTTAAGTTAACCCCTTTGCACTTAAATCCATTTCTGTGCTTGAAACAGCCATCAAATACCACCTATCGTGTCCATCCATGACTTTACTGTTTTTGAGGCATCATGAACACTCAGCACCAGACGGTACAGAGCAGTTTTCCCTCAGGGTCAACTCCATGGGAAAGTTGTCAGGAAGAGAGTGCTGTGCCTCCAGACAGAGGCTACGGTCCGTGACAGCAGCAGTGACATGCTGAGGAAGGAAGTCGAAGATCGTGGGCCTCCTGAAGCCGGGAAGCTTTCCCTGGCCATCTGACTGGAAGCCACTCACTCACCCTTTTCTCCTCTGCTTGTTACGAGAAGCGTGTATGTGGCTCAGGCAGAGTGCCAGGCCCTGGGAGTCTATAGCGAGGAGATTCTGCCCCGGCCTAGAGGGACACTGAGTCTAGGACCGGGAGGCAGGCTGGTAAGCAGGCAACTGGGATAGATGTGACAGGTCTGGGGACAGGGAAGCTTCCTGGGGGAGTTCTACCTGACAGGTAAGAGGACAGTCTAGGCTGAAGAATGAGGCCCGAACGTGAGGAGCCCAGGAGCAGGTAGGAGGCAGCAAGGCAACTCTAGAAGGGCCTTGAGATCAGCAACACACTGTTTAGGAGTTGTTGGGTGCTGGGTAGGAAAGTGGGATTTAAGGCCTCATCAAAGGAGGTTAGCTGTGCTCCTTCCCTCCCCTGAGTTCTGGACCCCTCACTGTCTCTGTTCCTCCTGCTCAGGTAACTGTCTCACTCCATGATAGCCCCTCTGACTGGTACCTTCGTTCCTTTCAATTCTCTCCTCGGTGTCCGCGTACCCTTTCTGTGACCACTGGCTACAGCAGTATCTTTCAAACCACGTGTTCAAAAGTGTCCCACTCGCGAGTCACCAAACCAATTTAGTGGATTTGGACCAACCTTTTTTCAGATTGTACAGAATGCACAGAATGAAATAGAATAGACTAGATCAGCATGCATCGCATACAGGAGGAGCCAGTATATTGGAGGAAATGATGGCTGTTGTGTCCTGAGTCCTGATTTCCAAAAAGTCTCAGAACCCTCATCAATAGACCCTGAAGAGTGCCTTGCTTCTAGAAAGCATACGGTGATATATGTAGACTAAAGGGAGTTGGGAAAACTGTTGCCAATGAGTTTTCACTCCCACGACTCACGAGAAATTCTTTATAGGCCAGAAGAAAATTAACTTTCTGTGTATGGATGAATAGTTTCAGGTCTACAGAGTAATAGAATATTGGAACTGGAAAGAGGCTCTGAAGATCTTTTCATTAAACTCCTCTTTTTCGATGATGTTCCTGAGACTCAAAGATGTTGAGAGGTTTGCCAGGGGTCACACAGCATCAGCAGTGGGGCCAGCACAAGGACTCTGGTTTCCCAGCCCCTTTGTGAGCGCTGCTGGGCTCTGATGTGCTGATTTGTAGCAGCCTCTCCAGTCTCCGAGAGGCCAAGGCCTCAGGTGGTTTTGGCTTCTCCAGGTGTCCTGCAGCGAGAGGTCAGCGGTAGCAGGAGGCTGTGGGGTATGCCCAGGAGAGGGCAGTGTGACCTGAGGGTCTGCCTTCTGGTTCCACATTGAGCTCAACTGTAGTCAGAGTCCACGTGGCAGTGAACCATTTGATCAAATCCACGTGGATGGCATGACTTTATCATTAAGGCTTTGGGGAGCCAGTCTGAAAGGAGCAGCAGACCTGACAGAATGACCAATAACAGCAGCAGCTAGTCCTGGCCTGTAGCAGGGACATTACAGGAAGTGTGTTTGCAGATGAACTTTGACCTTGTTCTTTATTATCTGCATCCCACCCATTCAAGAGCATAACCAGGCATATAGTACATAGCATTACAATGATATTTTGTGAAAACCCAGGCATGTGCAATATAAAGAAATCTTGAGGGTGAAGCTCTTTAGAATAACCAGGCAGTTTTTTCTAAATTGAAGAATCACTGGTTTATGAACCATTTTCTCTCCAGTTGGTCTCACTGCAGTAAGCAAGCCTTTACTTGTGCTGTTTCCAGCGTGCAGACTGGAAGGGGGGCTGCTGTAAGCTGGTAACCAACATCGCAGTGGCTGCCAGTGCGTTTCCAATTCTGAGACAGGCAGGTACTTTCCTGCTGTCACACACTAGCTGCATGAGCCCCACCAACCAAACCAGTGCTGAGGAGGTGTCCTGCTGCGTCAGATGACGTTCGTCAGAGGTGGGGATGGGCTGGGGCTGACCTCTCCAGATCTGCATTCCGCTGTAGGCCTAGCCCTCACACCCATCTCTTGCAGGGAGAGTTGCCCCTGGCTTGCTTGCAGGTCAGGCCCAAACATGCAGAGACCCTCAGAGCAGTGCTGTGTCTCAGGTGCGGCCACAGCGGAAGAGGGTGACTTAAGAAGCATGGTTGGGCCCACAGACCCATGTGGCACATCTTCATGGGCTTTGGGAACCCCGTCTGCCCCACAAATGAGTTGCTAAGAAGTCTGGAGGTCAGCTGGTCATCTGTGGGCTGCGGAAGCCCGCTTCCTTCTGGGAATACCCATACTGGGCAGCTCTAATCACCCTTGGCACTGGTGCTGGCACTCTGGCTGGGCAGTGGGTCCCTTTCTACTGCTGTGGGCCACTAGGAGCCCCAATGACTTCAGACCTCCTCCTCTCCTCCCTGTGGTTGAGCTGCCTTCTGTGGGATGAGGAAAGCTGGCATTTAGTTTATGAGTAATTTTTAGGCTGAAAATGAACCCATCCTGAAAGCACGAACGAATCCCAGCTGTCAAAACAAAGCCATTCTGAAGTTTTGTAGGCAACTTATTTTTGGAAGGGAGCGTGCTGCTGGAGTGTCACGTCCCTGATGACAAGGACAGAACCTCTTCCTCATGCCTGTCAGAGCACATCCCCAGGCAGGACAGGACAGCGGCCCCGCCCTATCTGAGGAGAGCTCAGAGGCAGCTGGAGACCTTCTCCGGGGGTTGACTCTCTCCCAGGAAGGCACCACAGGGCCAGGCCATTCTCCCAGCTCTCCCGTAGAAACCCCCAGCTTTTGTTCTGAGGTGAGGTTCAATCCAATGCACTTCTGGGTATCTGCTTGGTAGGGTGCTGGGGACCCTTTCAGGACACAGATGTGGACACAGAGATCCAGGTAGCCAGGTGGCCTGCCTAAGGCCATGCAGCTAGTCATCACTGGGAATAAAGCCAGACCCCTTGGTGCTCAGGAAATGATTCTCCCTCTCGTCTGCCTCTGTTGGCCAGCTTCACCTGTTGGGAGCCCAGGGGATCCCACCATGGAGCATTCAGGGTATGGTGCGGATGAAAGAAGGCACAGACTGATTAATGAGCATAGAGGGGGGTCTGGGGCGCGGCTGCCAGGTGCAAATCAGGGCCCTTCTATTTATCCACCAACCGTGTGACATCGAGCAAGTTCCCTCACCTTCCTGTGCCTGTTTCCTTACCTGTAAAATGAGGACAATTGCATCTATCACCCTGAGTTTTGGGGAGGAGTAAATTAGTTAATCTCACAAATGCTCAGCCTAGTATTTGGAACAAAAATACTAGAAATCATTATTAAGAATTTGATAGTTAATTGAAGGCCAGATCCCATAAAAATTAGGAGATAAATACAGATATAAAACTTATATCCCTGAGACTTCTAATAAAAGATTAAAAGGGCATTTGATTTTGCAGTTTTAGAAAAAAGACACTTAACATGGCCAAATGAAGAGATATGGGCTGCTCAAAAATGAACCTGAATTGATTGGTGTAATCTCTTAGCAAAATGGTATTTATTCATCTTCTCTGCCACTGGCGATTCCATTTTCTGGTTTAGTTTTCCTATGTCCACCGAGAAACATAGCTATAATGTGGTTTTTTAAGGTGTCAGTTTCGTACCTGACATTTAGCCTAAACAATGGATGGGAGTTCAAGAAAACCATTTTAGTCAGAAGTCATATTTCAACTGCAAAGCATTTAATCAAAATTCATTTTTTAATGATTTTTTATTATATTATGTTAGTCACCATACAGTACATCCCTGGATTCCGATGTTAAAGTTCGATGCTTCATTAGTTGCGTATAACACCCAGTGCTCCATGCAATACGTGCCCTCCTTNATTTTGAACATTTTTTCATGTGTCTGTTAGCCATTTGTATGTCTTCATTGGAAAAGTGTCTGTTCATATCTTCTGCCCATTTTATGATTTGTTTATTTGTTTCTCGTGTATTGAGTTTGAGAAGTTCTTTGTAGATCTTGGATACCAGTCCTTTATCTGTGGTGTCCTTTGCAAATATATTCTCCCATTCCGTGGGCTGTCTCTTAGTTTTTTTGACTGTTTCCTTGGCTGTGCAGAAGCTCTTTATCCTGATAAAGTCCCATAAGTTCATTTTATCTTTTATTTCTCTTGCCTTTGGAGATGTGTCGTGAAAAAGGTTGCTCTGGCCGATGTCATAGAAGTTGTTGCCTATGTTCTCCTCTAGAATTTTGATGGATTCCTGTCTCACATTGAGGTCTTTCATCCATTTGGAGTTTATTTTTGTGTATGGTGTGAGAGAGTGGTCAAGTTTCATTCTTTTGCATGTAGCTGTCCAATTTTCCCAGCACCATTTATTGAAGAGACTGTCTTTTTTCCACCGGATGTTTTTTCCTGCTTTATCAAAGATTAGTTGCCCAAAGAGCCGAGGGTCCATTTCTGGGTTCTCTATTCTGTTCCATTGGTCGATGTGTCTGTTTTTGTGCCAGTACCATGCTGTCTTTGTGATCACAGCTTTGTAGTACAGCTCGAAATCCGGCATTGTGATGCCCCCAGCTTTGTTTTTCCTTTTCAACAGTTCCTTGGAGATTCGGGGCCTTTTCTGGTTCCATACAAATTTAAGGACTATTTGTTCCAGTTCTTTGAAAAATGTCCTCGGTATTTTGATCGGGATAGCATTGAAAGTGTAGATTGCTCTGGGTAGTATGGACATTTTAACTATGTTAATTCTTCCAATCCATGAGCATGGAATATTTTTCCATCTTTTTATGTCTTCCTCAATATCTTTCAAAAGTGATCTATAGTTTCTAGCATATAGGTCCTTTACGTCTCTGGTTAAGTTAATTCCAAGGTAACGCATGGTTTTTGGTGTTATTGTAAATGGGATGGATTCCCTAATTTCTCTTTCTTCAGTCTCGTTATTCGTGTATAGAAATGCAACTGATTTCTGGGCATTGATTTTGTATCCTGCCACCTTACTGAATTGTTCTATAAGTTCTAGTAGTTTGGGGGTAGATTCTTTTGGGTTTTCCATATAGAGTATCATGTCATCTGCAAAGAGAGACAGTTTGACTTCTTCGCCGATTTGGATACCTTTGATCCCTTTTTGTTGTCTGATTGCTGTTGCAAGGACTTCTAGTACTATGTTGAGTAATAATGGCGAGAGTGGGCATCCTTGTCATGTTCCTGATCTTAAGGGAAAGGCTTTCAGCTTTTCCCCATTGAAAATGATATTCACCGTAGGCTTTTCATAGATGGTTTTTATGAAACTGAGGAATGTACCCTCTATCACTACACTCTGAAGCGTTTTAATCAGGAAAGAATGCTGTATTTTGTCAAATGCTTTTTCTGCATCAATTGAGAGGATCATATGGTTCTTGACTCTTTTCTTGTTGATATGATCTAACACACTGATCAATTTGTGAATGTTGAACCACCCTTGCATCCCATGGATGAATCCCACTTGGTCATGATGGATAATCCTTTTAATGTACTGTTGGATCCTATTAGCTAGGATCTTGTTGAGAATTTTGGCATCCGTATTCATCAGGGTATCAGTCTGTAATTCTCCTTTTTGTGGTGTTTGCCTGGTTTGGGGATAAAGGTAATACTGGCCTCATAGAATGAGTTTGGTAGTCTTCCTTCTGTTTCTATTTTTTGAAACAGCTTTAGGAGAATAGGTATATCTTTTTAGAGGATTCACACTCTTTCTGTCCATCTCAAATAGAACTAATGGGTTGATTTAATGAAAACATTATTGCTTTCTAATCTCTTTGTACAAACCAGCAGTAATGACTAGATTACTGGCTTACATCAACTTCCTTCTGATTCTTGGTTCTCTCCTTACTTTGTATAACCTTGGACAAATCATTTAGACTTCAGTTTCCTTAATATTAAAATAGGAATAATATTTTCTGCTATTAAAAATTTAATTATTAGTTGTATCAGTCAGAACCCTCCAGAGGAACAGAACCAATACAAAATATAGATATAAATATTTATTTTAGGAATTGGCTCCCATGATGAATGTGGAGTCTGGCAAGGCCATCTGTGAGGAAGGCCAGCAGGCTGAAAACTCAGGCAAGAGTTGATGTTGTAGTCTTGACGCAGAAATTTTTCTTCCCCAGGAAACCTCAGATTGCTCTTAGGCCTTCAACTGATTACATGAAGCCCACCCCCATAGCTGGGCACATACTCTGAGTAATCTTTATTTAAAGCCAACTCACTATAGAAGTTAATCATGTCTACTACATACTTTCACAGCAACATCCAGACTAGTGCTTCACTAAACACAACACCATAACCAACCAAATTGACACATCGAACTAACCATTACAATTTAAACTTTGTCAAAGTTGGCACTAGTAGCCATCTCTGTAAACCATACTTGGTCTCCAAGTAAAGGCAACAATGAAGTCATGTTTCTGCCTAATACAATACAGCTATGCTATATACAACTGAAAATGTACTAGCCCTTTCCCCAGAAGAGGATAAAATTCCTTAGGCGATGTTCACTCTTCTCCTTGATATCCCATAACTTAAATACTATGATGTAAAGTTAAAAATATTTAAGTCCTATAATATGAAGTCAGTGCAACTTATGTTTCATGATAAGGGGATAAGAGAGGGAAGAAAAAGAGATTTTACACACACACACACACACACACACAAACATATTCATAACAAAATCAATTATAATCCTTCTTTCTGTAACTGGTCATAACTGGTATTCATTCTTCCACTACCCACTCCACATTCTCTTTGCCTTCAGCAAGCACCTCAGTGAGCTGTGGTTCTTTACCCGGTAGGGTAACCCGAACATTCATTCCTGAAGGTTTGGGCTGCTAGCAGTACTGACTGAATTGGGTTGTTGTAGCTTTCCACTGACCTTCATCACAGGGCATGGTAGTAGTAAGAGATACCCTAAGGGACATGCCATGTTCTAGACTCTTCCTCACCTCCATTGTGGAGTACAGCCCAATTTCCCCTAAACTAAAAGCAACTTCTGACTGAAATAGTTACACTCAGGATCAGTCACTCCAGCCAGCAAAGTAACTCCTTTCTTTGCCTACTTATTCAGTCATGACCAATCCAAAATGGTTGGATGGCAGTCTTAACTTCCAGTTCAATAGAATTGCTGTTGTGTCTCCTACCTTTGAAACTAAGATCTCCAGGCCAGCAGAGCAGAAAGCCTATGGGGACAGAAATAAAAAATGTTGCTAGTGGGTCTCTGGGTGTGACAGCACATGGTGCCATTCCCACTTCCACACCTTGATTCCTGGGCACGTGAATCTTGGCTATGGGAGAAACCACACCATAAATTTGGAGCACATACAGCCTCCTGGAGAACTTTGCCCCCAACCCTGCAAAGTGTTACCACCCAGATGGTATTGTAACTGGATCTCCAAAAGACCATTCTGGCAAGCCAGGTGCTTTAGGATAGTAAGGAACATGGTAAGATCAGTGAGCTTCCCGAGCATGGGCCTGTTGCCATACTTCTTTTGCTGTGACGTAAGATCCTTGATCAGAAGCAATGCTGCATAGAAACAACAATGATGGATAAGGTATTCTGTAAGTCCCCAGATAGTAGTTTTGGCAGAAGCATTGCATGCAGGGAAGGCAAATCCATATTCAGTGTCTATTTCAGTGGGAACAAAATGTTGCACATTCCATGATGGAAGCAGGCCAATGTTATCAACCTGCCGCCAGGTAGCTGGCTGCTCACCCCCAGAGAATGGTACCATATTGGGGGCTCAGTGTTGATCTCTGCTGCTGGCAGAATGAGCACTCCTATAACCAAGTTGTCCTTGGTGAGCAGAAGTCCACGATACTGAAGCCATGCATGACCTCTACCCTATAACAATAGACACTTGTCAGGACTAGCTGGGGAAAGAGGATGGCTGGTATCCACAGAATGGGTCATTAAAATCCTCCTCTGCTGAGGGCAGCCTTTAGTGACCATTCATGGAGGACACAAATTTATTTCACATTTTTGCCCATTCATTGAGGTCTGTCCATTTACCACATTCCCAGACCTCCTTGACACCTCCTTGCACAGCAGCCTGGACCTCTTGCAGAGCCTTCTCTTGTCTGTACCCCACTCAGACTTGTCTGAGCCTTCTATCATCTGGGCCTCACTCAGAACTAGCAGTTCTGTCAGCTCACTCAGTAAATGGGCTGGAAAGCACACCCAAATGGGGAATATATTACCTACGAATCCTTTCCAATCCCCTGAGCCACAGCATTAAATCCAGAATCTCTGTTCATTGGCCCAAATGACTAAATGCAACTCTAACTTTGTTTCTTTCACCATTATCCCACACTTAATATCCATTTCCATGCATATTCCCCAGATTTTTTTCTGGAAAAGTTGGAAAAGTCATGTACTTCTGTCAGCGTGTGGCACACTTCCTCATGGGTCACACTTTGCCCCTCACCCCTTGGGGCCCACTCAGATTTAAGTCTAGTTCTAGGTCCAGAAGGAAAGAGAGATGGTGGAGGTGGGTCCTGAGGATCAACAGTGTCTTACGAGGCAACTACCTGAGGGGAGGCTATAGTGGGCACCTCCATCAATGGAGGGTTCACCTCCTCAGGCAGGACTGGATGGGCTGCTTCTACTGGCAAAGAAGACTTGGCAAAATTTAGGGGTCAGCGTCCCAAGCCTCATCAGAATTGAACCATATGTTCCCGGATTTCCAGGATTCCATTCCTTTCCATTCAACGCCCTCACTGCAACCATGGACCTACTATGAGCTTGGGCATTCAATCTGCATGGTAATTCAGCTTCTCACAGGAAGAACTTCTGGATTTAATGGTCAGAAGTCTCAGCTCTGGGGCTACAGAGAATAAGGGTTTCTTTCAGGGCAACTTAGAAACTTTCAGGTTATTTATCTGTTGTTTGAGCGGGGAATTTGAAATCCCAAACTCATCATTTGTCCAGCACAGTTAATAGCAAATGGCCAATCTCATTATACTCATAAGTTTGACAAAAATGTTCTAAGGTATCACACACGTGATCACCCAGAACCTTGCCTCTTAGAAGTATTTGATTAGGAGTGTCTGATGGTGATCTCTGTTGACACATCATACCATGAACGATCACTATCCTCTTTACCACTGAAAATAGAGTCATAGTCAGAATCACAGTCACATAGTCAAATCTGTCAGCTTAAAGAACCAATTCCAAAAAATGCAGAACTAACCCAGAAAACTCATATTTAAAGATTCTGTTCCTCTAGTACCAGTCTTGTACCAAAATCTCTGTCAATCAGAGTTCACCAGAGAAACAGAACCAAAGGAATTGGCTCATGTGATTGTGGGGGCTGGCATGTCTGCCATCTTTTGAGTAGACCAGCATGCTGGATGCTCAGATAGAGTTGATGCTGCAGCCTGGAGACAGAATGTCTTCTTCCCTAGGAAAACTCCATGTTTGCTCTTGAAATCCTTCAACTGAATGGATGAGGCCCACCTGCATCGTGGAAGGTAACCTCCTTCACTAAAGTCAAATGATTGTACATGTTAACCACATCCACAAATACCTTCACAGCAGCATTGTGCTAGCATCTGGCCTAATAAATGGCTATTAGAGCCTAGCCAAGTTGACACCGAAAAGTAACCATAATGGTTAATATCAGTGAAAAACTATTAATTGATTAGGTGAACCATTACTAAAAATTTCCAAGGGTAGTATTACTTAAATAAGAGTGTGAGAGATGTGGCCAAGGCTTGTGCTTTATTTTCCTAGATTTCACAATAAATATGATGATAACAGCTAGTTCTTACTTATAGCTCTACACAAAGTCATCACTGAAGGATTTGGGAAAAAGTGTTTAAACTTACTATGTGAAGTTACAAGTAAAGTAAAATGCATCCTGTTGGCGGATGGGATATAAATCACTTCAAATTTCTGATTATTGTGCAAGTTGGTAACAAATCAGTACTTAAGCAATGGGGAGGAAGCCATATATTTTCCAGGGCTCCCAGAAAAGGACAGTGTTACCTTTTGTTTCCATGGCAATCAAGCTATTTAAACCCCTCAATACCTCAGAGAGACATGGCTTCGTATAATTATATTAGGAAAATATTAAGAGGGATGCCCAAAATGTTACTTGAGAGATGCAAGGAAATTGTCCATTTCTCAGCCTCAAGGGCTTCTTGTTCCCCAGCTGGGGCCCCTACACTCCCTCAGCACTCTCTGATTCCCTGAGCTGGGCTTTCAGGATTCTCCAAGCTGAAGGTGAATGTACAGAAGGCAGGAAGTGAACACTCAGAGTCTTCTCTCAGGAAAAGGCACCTGTAGAAAGTGCTCCTGGCAAGAGGTCACAAAGAGAAGATGCCACAGACCCTCATGCAGGAGTGCCCCAGGTTCACAGACTTAGTTCTAGAAGGGAACTTCGATGTCACTGAGCTAAATGGACCCACCAGCCCCCACCAACCCAGCAGTCCTGTCTGCAACATTTCTAAAGAGGGATCACTCAGGTTCTGGTAAGAGGCCTTGAGGGACAGGGAACTTACTATAGAGCAAAGAAGCCCATTGTATTTCTCAACTGACCTGTTGCTAAAAACCCCATCTTCTTGTTGAGTCACAACCTAGAGTCCACACACTTTTGTACATATAAATATGCACACAAATATATGCACATGCATACACACGATCACATGCATATAAATATATACATGCATGCATACCTACATGTACATGCCTGTGTGCACGTGCACACACTCACACACATATGCACCTCCATGCACGTACATACACACATGCATGCACTCACACACATAAACGCACATCCTGTGGAGTAAACCCACTGGTGTGGTTCTGCCACCTCACTGTCCCATTTTCTCTTCTAAAGTAGCCCTCTGATGTTGTAAGTCACCCTCCGAAAGATGATTTTTAAATAGAGTTTATTTTTTAGGACAGTTTTAGGCTCACAGCAAAATTGAACAGCAGGCACAAAGATTTCACATGTACCCTACCCTTACACATGCACAGCCTCCTGTTATCAGCATCCCTCTCCTGATGGTGCATTCATTACAATTGATGAACCTGCACAGACACATCATAATCACCCAAAGTCCATAGTTTCCCCTAAGGTTCATTCTTGGTGTTGTACATTCTTTGGGTTTGAATAAATGTACAGACATATATTCACCATGATAATATCATACAGAATAGTTTCACTGCCCTAAAAATCTTCTGTGCTCCACCTACTCATCCCTTCTCCCCCAACGCATGGCAACCACTGATTCCTCTACAGTCTCTATGGGGTTTTGCCTTTTTTCAGAATGTCATCTAGTTGGAATCATATACTGTATGAACTTTTCAGACTGGCTTCTTTCACTTAGTAATATACTTTAAGTTTCCTTGGTGTCTTTCCTTGGCTCGATAGCTCATTTTAGAATAATATTTCATTGTATGGATGTACCACAGTTTATCCATTCACCTACCGAGGGATTCTTGGTTGCGTCCATGTTTTAGCCATTACAAACGAAGCTGCTATAAACAACATGTGCAGGTTTTGTGTGGACATAAGTTTCAGCTCATTTGGGTAATTACCAAAGGGTGTGATTGCTGGATCATATGGTAAGAACATGTTTAGTTTTGTAAACAGTCAAAACTGCCTTTCAAAGTGGCTGTGCCATTGTAGGTCTATGTTTATACCACCTTTTCTTTATCCATTCATCCATTGATGGACACTTGACTGCTTCCATAATTTGGCTATTATAAATAATGCACTGAGTAATGTATAGAATTATTGAATCACTATATTGTACACCTGAAACTAAGATAACACTATGTCAACTCTACTGGAATTAAAAGTAAAAGCAATAAATTTTTAAAAATAAACAAAACAAAACAAAGTGAGATGTGCCATTTTGCATTCCCACCAAGCCATCAATGAGAGCTTCCATTGCTCCAGATCCTCACCGGCACCTTATGTTACCAGTGTTTGAACCCTCACCGTTCTACTAGCTGTGAGGTGGTAGCTCATTGTCACTTGCAGTTCCATGACGACATAGGATGTTGAGCATCTCTTCATATGTTTATTTGCCTCCTGTATATTTTCTTTGGTGAGATGGTTGGATTCTTTGCCCACTTTATAATCAGGATACTTGTTTTCTTACTGTAGATTTTTAAGAGTTCTTTATATATTTTGGGGGTTTTTTGTGTTTTTTTTTAAATTTTTTTTATTTTTATTTATTTATTTTTTTAATGTTTTTTTATTATATTATGTTAGTCACCATACACTACATCCCCGGTTTCTGATGTAAAGTTCAGTGATTCATTACTTGCGTATAACACCCAGTGCACCATGCAATACGTGCCCTCCTTACTACCCATCACCAGCCTATCCCATTCCCCCACCCCCCTCCCCTCTGAAGCCCTCAGTTTGTTTCTCAGAGTCCATAGTCTCTCATGCTTCATTCCCCTTTCTGATTACCTCCCCTTTCTTTATCCCTTTCTTCCCCTACCAATCTTCCTAGTTCTTACGTTCCATAGATGAGAGAAATCATATGATAATTGTCTTTCTCTGCTTGACTTATTTCACTTAGCATTATCTCCTCCAGTGCCGTCCATGTTGCAGCAAATGTTGAGAATTCGTTCTTTCTGATAGCTGAGTAATATTCCATTGTATATATGGACCACAGCTTCTTAATCCAGTCATCTGTTGAAGGGCATCTCGGCTCCTTCCATGATTTGGCTATTGTGGACAATGCAGCTATGAACATTGGGGTGCATATGGCCCTTCTCTTTACTACGTCTGTATCTTTGGGGTAAACACCCAGTAGTGCAATGGCTGGGTCATAGGGTAGTTCAATTTTTAACTTTTTAAGGGACCTCCACACTGTTTTCCAGAGTGGGTGTACCAACTTGCATTCCCAACAACCATATAGGAGGGATCCCCTTTCTCCACATCCTCTCCAACAATTGTTGTTTCTTGCCTTGTCAATTTTTGCCATTCTAACTGGCGTAAGGTGGTATCTCAGTGTGGTTTTGATTTGAATTTCCCTGATGGCTAATGATTTTGAACATTTTTTCATGTGTCTGTTAGCCATTTGTATGTCTTCATTGGAAAAGTGTCTGTTCATATCTTCTGCCCATTTTATGATTTGTTTATTTGTTTCTCGTGTATTGAGTTTGAGAAGTTCTTTGTAGATCTTGGATACCAGTCCCTTATCTGTAGTGTCCTTTGCAAATATATTCTCCCATTCCGTGGGATGCCTCTTAGTTTTTTGACTGTTTCCTTGGCTGTGCAGAAGCTTTTTACCTTGGTGAAGTCCCACAAGTTCATTTTATCTTTTGTTTCTCTTGCCTTTGGAGATGTGTCATGAAAAAGGTTCCTGTGGCCAATGTCGTAGAGGTTGCTGCCTATGCTCTCCACTAGGATTTTGTCGAATTCCTGTCTCACATTGAGGTCTTTCATCCATTTGGAGTTTATCTTTGTGTATGGTGTGAGAGAATAGTCAAGTTTCATTCTTTTGCATGTAGCTGTCCAATTTTCCCAGCACCATTTATTGAAGAGACTGTCTTTTTTCCACNTTGACTGTTTCCTTGGCTGTGCAGAAGCTTTTTACCTTGGTGAAGTCCCACAAGTTCATTTTATCTTTTGTTTCTCTTGCCTTTGGAGATGTGTCATGAAAAAGGTTCCTGTGGCCAATGTCGTAGAGGTTGCTGCCTATGCTCTCCACTAGGATTTTGTCGAATTCCTGTCTCACATTGAGGTCTTTCATCCATTTGGAGTTTATCTTTGTGTATGGTGTGAGAGAATAGTCAAGTTTCATTCTTTTGCATGTAGCTGTCCAATTTTCCCAGCACCATTTATTGAAGAGACTGGTTTTTTTTCCACTGGATGTTTTTTCCTACTTTGTCAAAGATTAGTTGCCCATAGAGCCAAGGATCCATTTCTGGGTTCTCTATTCTGTTCCATTGGTCTATGTGTCGGTTTTTGTGCCAGTACCATGCTGTCTTTGTGATCACAGCTTTGTAGTATAGCTTGAAATCTGGCAACGTGATGCCCCCAGCTTTGTTTTTCCTTTTCAACAATTCCTTGGTGATTCGGGCCTTTTCTGGTTCCACACAAATTTAAGGGCTGTTTGTTCCAGTTCTTTGAAAAATGTCATTGGTATTTTGATCGGGATGGCATTGAAAGTGTAGATTGCTCTGGGTAGCATACACATTTTAACTATGTTTATTCTTCTGATCCACGAGCATGGAATATTTTTCCATCTTTTTGTGTCTTCTTCAATGTCTTTCAAGAGTGATCTGTAGTTTCTAGAATATAGATCCTTTACCTCTCTGGTTAAGTTAATTCTGAGATATCGTATGATTTTTGTTGTTATTGTAAATGGAATCGATTCCCTAATTTCTCTCTTCAGTCTCATTGTTTGTGTATAGAAATGCAACTGATTTCTGAGCATTGATTTTGTATCCCGCCACATTACTGAATTTTTCTATAAGTTCTAGTAATTTGGGGGTGGAGTCTTTTGGGTTTTCCATATAGAGTGTCATGTCATCTGCAAAGAGAGACAGTTTGACTTCTTCTTTGCTGATTTGGATACTTTTATCCCTTCTTATTGTCTGATTGCTGTTGCAAGGACTTCTAGTACTCTGTTGAATAATAATGGCAAGAGTGGGCATCCTTGTCGTGTTCCTGATCTTAAGGGAAAGGCTTCCAGCTTTTCCCCATTGAGAATGATATTCGCTGTAGGCTTTTTATACCTTGTTAGATTCTATTTACTAATGTTTTGTTGAGAATTTTTGCAGTTATGATCATGATAAATATTGGTCTATAGTTTCCTTATAATTTTTAAATCTGGTTTTGTTATTAGGATAATGCTGGCCTCAAAGAATGGAAAATATTCCCTTAGGAAATAGTCCCTGTGCTTCTATCTTTTGAAAGAAATCGTAGTGAATTGGTATAGTTCTTCCTTAAATGTTTGGCAGAATTCAACAATGAATCCGTCTGGGCTTGTGCTTTCTGCTTTGGAAGGTTATTAATGATTGATTCAATTTATTTAATAGATATAAGCCTATTTGGATCACCTGTTTTTTCTTGGGTAAGTTTTGGCAGATTGTGTCTTTTAAGGAATTGGCCCATTTCATTTGGCTTATCAAATTTGTTAGCATAAAATTATTCATAATATTTCCTTATTATTTTGTAATGTCCACAGGATCTGTGATGATGTCCCCTCTTTCATTTCTGACATTAGTATTTTGTGTCTTTTCTTTTTTTCTTAGTTTGCTCAGCCAGAGGCTTATCAATTTCCTGTTTCAATTTCACTGATTTCTGCTCAGATTTTTTTATCTCTTTTCTTCTGCGTACTTTGAATTCAGTTTGTTCTTCTTTTTCAAGTTGCCTAAGATGGAAGCTTAGATTATTGATTTTAGATCTTCTTTTCTAATATATGTACTCAGTGCTATAAACTTCCATCTAAGCCCTGCTTTCACTAAATCCCACAAGTTTTGGTAAGTTGTACTTTATTTTTCATTTAATCACAATATTTTTAAATTTCTCTTGAGATTTCTTCTTTGACCCATGTGTTATTTAGAAGTGTGTTGCTTAATCTCCAAATATTTGGGGATTTTCCAGTTATCTTTCTTTTACTAATTTCTAGTTTAATTTCACTGTGGTCTGAGAGCAGACATTGTATAATTTTTATTTTAAGTTTGTTCAGGTATGCTTTATGGCCCAGAATGTGACTTATCTTAGTGAATGTTCCATGTGAGCTTAAAAAGAATGTGTATTCTGCTATTGTTGGATGAAATAGTCTATAGATGTCAATTGAATCCAGTCAATGGATGGTGGGGTTGAGTTCAGCTGTGTCTTACTGATTCTCTGCCTGCTGGGTCTGTCAGTAACTGATAGGGGAGTGCCGAAGTCTCCAACTAAAGACTTTTTAAAATCTGGATGAAGCAAATGCAGATCATGAAACAGTCCTCATGCAGTGGGGCTCCGAGTGTCCTGGACACTTATTTATCCCAGAACTGTTTGGTGAGTACTGTGTCTCAGGTGTGTTTCTTAGCATCAGGATCCGGTGGTGAACAAGGCAGACAAGGTCTTTGCCCTTCTGGGGTTGACTTGCGGTGGGGAAAAGACAAACATGTAAGCAAAGAATTAGCAAATATCCTTTCAGATCTTTTAAGCAAAATGAAGAAAAATAAGCAGGGCAGCAGGGGAGGGGTTTGGTGTTTTAGACAGAGGCCTAAAAGGAAGAAAGAAAGCAGCCACGCAAGGGAGGAGAGTGCATTCTAGACCAGGGCCCTGAGGATAGCAAGTGTTGTGGCACATTGTGACAGCAAATGTGGCACATTTGAAGAAGGCCAGAAAGACTAATGTGGCAAGAACCAGGTGAATGAGAGTAACAGAGGTACAGGAGATCAGGAGGCTATCCAAGGAACCTCATGAACCACAGCAGGAAGTCTGGATCCTGATGGAAATGCAGTAATGAGCCTTTAGTGATTTCAAACTAGAGAGTGATAGGGTCTTACACACGCATTTAGAAAGATCATTGGGTCCACTGGGGGAGGCAGGCAGTGGTACAAGTAGGTGAGGGTCTCAGAGATGAAGGCAGTGTGGAGCTGGATGGACTGTTTTTGTTCTGGTATAGGATGTGAATAATTATGTTACTGTTAAAGATGGCCAAAGGGAGGTAACCTAAGTGACTTGGCCATAGAGACAAGAAAGTTATTCTGTAGTGAAGACAAGGCTAGAATTTTTTCTACAAGATTCGTGTTTGTGTTTATGTAGAAACTTACTCCTTAGTGTGTGTTTGTGTGTGTCTGTCTGTCTGTCTGTGTGTCCATGTTCAGTGAGGGGGGAGAGAGAGGCTGAGTATTTCAGGTATTAGGTAGAGAACTCTCAGCTACTGCTGGTGGAAATACAAAATGGTACCCAGATATTTACCCAGGAGAAACGGAAACACAGGCTTTTACAAAGACTCCTACATGAGCATTCATAGCAGCCTGATTTGTAACAATTCCGAACTGGAATCAATCCAAATGTCAATCAACTACTGAATAGATGAACAACTGGGTACCGTCACACAATGGAGTACTAAATCAGCAAGAGAAAGAAACGAGCTACTGATACACACAGTGAGATAGATGAATCCCGAGATCATTAAAAAAGCCAGAAAGGAAAAAAAAAAAACAACACATATGGGATATTTAATTTATGTAAAATTTCAGAAAATGCAAACTAATCTATAGTGACAGAAAGCAGCAGATCATGGTTTCCTAGGGTCAGAGGATACGCAAGCAAAGGACTACAGAAGGGCGTGAGCAACCATTTAGGTGTGATGGGAATGCATGTTACCCTGACTGTGGTGATGTTTCACAGGTGTATGCATATTCAAAATTTATCCAAGTTATAAAGAAAGAGTTAAGACAACTCTTCATTTTAAAATGGAATTAGTGTATTTTGGTGAAAATCCATCTTGTAGAGCCAGAAGAGCGAGCATGATTTTCATATCTATTTCAGAAACGGTACATCTACTATGATATGATACCACTTTACCACTTCCCTTCCTGATCTGACCATTATACAGTTTGTCTTTGTATCGATCGTGTGATGGAACAAATCCAAAATATGACCATCCTAAATAGCAGATCATTTCTTGTCTAAACCTCATCTGCTTTGCCATTTGGCTGGAATGACTAATCCAGGTCCCCCCATCTCAGGAATCGGGCTGATGGATCTGCCACCACTGCCATTGCTGGCTGCTAAAAGAGGGAAAGAGACGCCTGGAAGGTTTCCCGTGAGCAATTAAATGTTTCAGCCCAGAAGTGACACGCATCACATTTGCTCACAAATTTTCCCACAACTCATTGCTCAGAACTAGATGCACGGCCCCACCCAGTCCCAAAGGGGCCAGGAAAGAAAATGTTACCATGTGCCTGGAAAGCAGAGAGCACAAATGATTACCTCATGGAATAACAAAGAAGCAGAATTCAGGAGCTATTTTTTCTGGTGACCCTAACCCTCTAAATTTGTTATCCTGGAACTTCCTTCACACTTAGTGGTGGTCTCCTGAGCTACCAGATGCATGTAACATCCAAGGCATTTTAAAGCTCAGGCACTTTGTTTTATTTTCTCCTTGTTCAGGAGGCTCAGGGAGCAGATCGGGAGTGACCTGTGACTTCACTCAGAAGCACATCTGAAGGGCCTCCAGCAGTTTAGTTTACGTGTGAAGTTTGGGGCCAGGCACTTGTCCACTGTGACTATAGACAGCCTCATTTGTGTTTCCATGGAGCATCTGAGCATAGACAACAAGGGTTTTAAAGCATTTTCTGGAAGTTCAAGCAGTAAAATGAACCCAGGAGCAGATATGTAAATTATTCTGCGTGGTGGAATGACTTGATGGTAATGATTTTAATATTAGAGAATCCCAGTTTCAGGTGGTTGTTGTAGCTGAGCCCTTGCTGGCAACGAACAAACACCAGAACTGTCTTCCAGTTAGGAAAGGCAAATGCACACTCTCACGCATAGCAGTCCTCCTGTTTCCTCTGGCATGGCAGGGCCATGTCTAACAGGTTGGCGGCATCCCCTCATCGAGGAGCCCAGGGACCTCACCACAGAACCAAGACAACAACATGAGCTTCCTCTGGGATGACTTACTTCCTCATCAGTGAATGGAGGATGTGAACGGGAGCTCCGCACAGTCCCCTCCAGCTCCAAGGATAGGAGCTGTGAACTCCGCATGGTGTTTCCAACAGACTTCCGCCTAGTCACACTTCATCTGTAAGATCACTTTTTCCAGAGCTTTGCTGGATCTCCACAAGAAATCCGTGGAAGGTACCTTTCATTGCGGAGCTCCAGAATTCATCCTTTTCCTTATCACAAATCTGGGGAGACACCGCCCACCTTTAGTGCAGTTGCCCTTGGGTCATTCATTTGTTTTTTCATCCATTGACAACAAACTACGTGTGGAGCTACTCTGCTGGGAGCCCTGGCACAGCACGCCCGGCCCAGAGATGAGCAAGGCCGTCTAGAGGAGACACCCCTTTGCTCAGGCAGCCTCGCCAAGCTGTGTGGACTGCTCTGATAGTGCCTTGTAGGGGGCGCCATGCAAACCCAGAGGCAGACCCCCGTCAGGAGGGTGGGAGGGCAGACATGTAGGAAAAATGGCTGGAAGGGGAGGCTCTGAGCTGTGTCCCCTGCTCCATAGGCCGCAGCTTAGGGACACTCTGCAGAGACGTCTTTATTCTGAAGCCAGAAGGAGAAGTGCAAAGCAAGTAAAAGACACTGCTATTTCATTCCTCTTTGCTGATTCCAAGAAAACACTTGTGTGTCAGCAGGGGGAAGGGGGGGCTGGGGGTAACAATGTCCATCCTAGGAACAGCCTGTGTGGGGCCAGGGCCTTTGACTATGTTCCTTCATCCACCCTGGTGGTCCACGCTTGGAGGCCCGTACCACGGGACACAGGCTGTGGGGCTGCTTTCTGAGTACCTGTTCCAGGACACAGCCGGCAGGGTGCTAAGGGCCTTCTTTTCCCACAGACCCTCTTCCATCTCAGCCTCCACATCCAGAGTGGAAAACAGTGCCCAGAGTTAAGTCATAGAAGATAAACCCACCACGCATGGATAACTCACCCTGCCCTTTTGTGTGAAGCACTTCTTACTAAACTGTTCCCACATTCTTCTCTGCTAAGACTCCTTGGCCACAGGGGAAGTAGATGCCTGGCAGCTCTCCAGAAGGTAGGACTGTGTGGACAGCCAGTCGTGTAATTTGGTCTGGGAGGTAATCCATTTTCCTCCAAGATGAGACCAGTAATTCAGGCAAGAGTAGAGTGGTGGGTAGGAGGACCAGTAGAACTGAGTTCACCTGGATTCTGACACCTCAGCTTCTTCCAGATTTCCTTCTCTAATCATTTTAATGTGATAATAACAGCCACACATGGCCCCATGATGGTGGCTCCTTGGAAAAAGTCAGGAGCTGTTGCCAGTTGAAGATTGGACACAAATGAAACCCCAAACCTGGGCCCCTACTCAGGGAGGTGCTTCCTGCCGGGGCCTGAGCTGCTCCCAGCAGGATGGTGGCAGGAGGACTGCTTCCTCACTTGCATCTTGGAGGGTGCGCCCCAGGTGAGGTGTGCATCTTGCATTTCTTGGAAGCAGTCTGTCTTAAGAAGCACACGAATACAGTCAGGAAACTCAGATCATTCCGCAGAGCCTGCAGACTGCCTGCCAGGCCTGGGATGCTGTCGGCCCGCGGGAAGATCTAATGGAAATAGTAGCTTTGACTCGTAAAAGCCTCAGGAATCCTGCATCCCCTTGATGAAGCATGCTGCTCCTTCCACACATAACTGACCGTCCTACTGCGGTCTTTCGGGGGGATGAAGTGATCTCTGTCCATCTGCTTGTTTAAAAAAAAAAAATCGGAAAGCACATGAGCTTGGCATACCTGAGTAAGTAATAAAGTGTTTCATCTTTCTCGTTCCATTCCAGAAATCTTTCAGAAGGATGCCAGATTTTACAGAGATTTCATCCAAATTCATTTTGGTAGTTCTGTAGAGGCTTTACAGAAAACGAGCCAGAGGCCTGTTGGAGATCCAAATGTGAGGCAAAGTTGTAACAGCACAAAACCGTAGCACAGACCCAGACGCCCTAGAGCGAGCGGGGTGCTTCCGGGTTCCTATCTCTGCGCATCTGCCTTTTGGCCTAATCTTCTTCGAAGCAATTTTAAAGGAAGGAATGCGATGCTATAAATTGTACTGAGTTAACAGGGCCTTCCTGCTTCAGTGAAAAGATCATGTCATCGGAATGAGGTGTCAGAGGCACAGGGTCACACATTGTTACAGCTTCTCAGGTGCTGAGTCCGGAAGAATCTGTAAGGAACTGAAGCCTCAGCATTTTAACCCCCCCATTTAGCGATATTAAACCCATTTCACTCTGTCTCAGCTCTGTGATAGTTTGCCTTGGGAGAACGGCTGCTTGCCTGCAAGTAGGAGTGCCACGCAGAGGTCTGGTCTGGTCCCCGCTCTGCATGCAGGCTCCTCCAAGGACCTGGACTGGAGACTTGGCCTGCCTGTGCCTGAGCCTCCCCTTTGGCCGTGGGGGCAGCTTCACACGGGGCCGTGGCCACTTATCAAACGCAGCCTGGCTCCACACTCAGAAGATGGGGCGCTCTGAGGGCACCACCAGCGTTCGGCACTGGATCCAGGGTGAACACGATGAGGTTTGCGCCCTCGTGGTTTTTTGTGGGGGAAGGTCAAAGCAGCAAGTACAAAGGCTGAAGAGGGCCTAAACCACACAGACGTGTGACAGGGCAAAGCCCAGGAGAGGAACATAAACTCCTCCAAAAATGCTCATCCAGGTTTCAGAGGGGAGCTATTTCGCAAATGAAGCCTAAAAGTATGAATAGGGCTCATGGTAAAGGGAGGGAGAGGAGTGCCCGTGTCCCGCTGCACCTGCTGGCCTGCCCACAGACCTCCCTGCCTCATGGGCCCCCTCAACCCCCCACCTGCCCTGCTTCACTGCTGAGCCTGCCCCAGGGTGACCTGGAGTGAGCCTGTCTGAGAGGCCCCTGAGCACCCGGGCCCCCCCAGGGCACATCGGCTGCCTCGTCGCCCTGTGCTCTCTCTCCTGCTGGGTCTCCCACCTGCTCTCTTATATGGCTCCAAGGTGGAGACCATGGTCATGAAGTGGGCCGTGGCACTGGGAGAAACTTTCCATGCCTCTGTTTGGCCTCATCGCCTTGGTTTTGGGGGTGGTGGCTTGCACTTGAGATGTATAATGCAGGGCTGTGGGATGGTGGTTTTCAGAGCTGGCAGGTGTCCAGAAGGTACTGGTGCCAGGGAGGCACGGCCACACAGTTGCACAAGAACACGTGCTTGTCCACGCACAGGTGCGGGCCCGGAGCTGCTCCCTGGGGAGGTGGGTGTGCGCATGGCTCTCCATAGTGTTCTTTTGAGACAGGAAGAAGAGATCGAGTTATGAGTTTGATAGTATTGGGTGAGGTCAGTTGGGAAAAGAAAGCCCTTGGGTTTCTGTATGCTGTTTGGGCTACAAATGTGAGCTGACCATGGATGTGTCCCAGCAGAGCTCTGGGAGAAGAAGGAGGCTCTTTCCACCTCTTCAAGGATGTGGCACCCTGTTGAGGGGAGACATGGGTGTGACCAAGAGCAGGACACATCCCCCCTGGGGATACATGGCAGCCAGGTGTGAGGTCCACAGTCGGCCTGGGGGTGGGTTATAGTCAGAAGAGCACAGAGGCTCCCAGCCGCCTGTGTGTGTGCACATGTTGTCAGAGCTTCCAAACCACGGGCAGCCTGCCAGGAAGAGGCCACGCATGGAAGCCAGGAGGCACGCAGCTGCTTGCTGGTCTTCCCTGGGCAGCATCTGGGCCAGGTCCTGTCTTGGGTCCAGAATGCCACAGATACTTCTTTGCTTTCACAGCAAACTGGGGGCAGGTCTGAGGGTTCTGGAAGCCTGCCGTCCCTAACGCTTTAGGATGGGAGCATAAACATGCCACACTTGCTCTTGGCTGGAGAGTGCAGCAACCTTCCAGAAGCCAGCCCCAGCCTGACCACTGCAGCACCACAAAGGGCAATAACCCCCTCCCCAGATCACAGAAGTCCAAATAGTGTCTTTCAGTGTTATCTATGAATCTCCAAGTGCTTCTGGGTCATTCTGTCTACCAAACACCCCTCCACCTCCTTGCTTTCCAAAGCAAATCAACACAAAGTGGCAGCCGACCCCTGTGCCTCCCAGGAGCTGGTCCAAGCTCAGTTCCTGCAGCTGCCGGGTCTCAGAGCCAAAGTGGGGAGAGGAGTGTGATGCTGAGTGGCAGCCAGGGTACAGCCAAGCCACAGCCAGCATCTGCATTCGTTCTACTACAATGGCCTTCGGCAGGGGACAGGGACAGACCCACAGGAAGTGCCTGCCACCTGCCATACCAGCCAAGGCGTGCAGGCTTCTCATTCTTTGGGCTAAACGGTTCTTTGTGGTGGGGTATTGAGCAGCACCCCTGGTTTCTTCTTCTTTTTTTTTTTTAAGATTTATTTATTTGGGGTCAGGGCAGAAGGAGAGGACAGAGAATGTTAAGCAGACTCCACGCTGAGTGTGGAGCCTGACACAGGGCTCGATCTCATGATCCTGACATCATGACCTGAGCCAAAAACAATTGGGATGCCCAGGTGACTATGCCACCCAGGCACCCCACACTCCTGGTTTCTACCCACTAGATCCCAGTAGCATGTTGTACCCCGGCTGTGACAGCCAGATGTCCCCATGTCTCCTGGGGAGTGAAATTACCCCTGGTTGAGAACCACTGGTGGATAAACTAGCTGTGTCTCTAGAAACATGAATCAGGTGTTTCTAGGCCTAGCTCTGACACTTGGTTATGTTGATATTATCTTGGCAACTCATCGTCTTTCCAAACCTTCAGAATCCTTTCTTCATTTTCAAAAGAGCCTTAAGCCTACCAAAAAAAACTCCTGCAGTAAAACTCAGCTTATTAGAACTTACTCATCTTGCTTAACCTAAACTTCTGCCCGATGATAAAGTTCCCAGTAAGCAGGCCGACTTCATTCTGGACATCTGCTGTATAACCTCGTACCTGTGGTCATCAATGCTATGTTGTACACAATTCTGCACTGGGTACTTAAACATTCGTTAAGAGGGTGTATCTTGTGTTAAGTGTTCTTATCAAAATAAAATTAAATTTTTGAAAATTTAGCATATTAACATAGTGAAGGTTCAGGAATATCCTAGCCTAGGCGAGAAGCCTACTGTCCCCTCCTTTGCCCATGCCCGACTGCTAACATCCTGCGGTGTGACATTCTTAGGGGACACCAATGGTGCTGGCATAGTGCCTCTTGGGATTGGTTGAAGAGCAGATATGATCATGTCCGTGTGAACCTTTGACAATTGTGGCACAACCCTAAGGTGAGGTACCCCTACTCAGATCATCTTAGACTCTTCAAGCAGGTCATACAATGAGATCTCATATACAAAATATTTGAATTTTCTTGTTAAGCTGGACTCTACTATATCAAGGACTAAGAGATACTGGTCTTTCACATGCCCTCTAAAGTGCCCCTGGGCTCTCCATGAGCTTCAACAGGTGATTATGAAGACATTGACCCTGAAGGACCACAGCCTTGCGGAAAACTGAAAATCCTCGAAACTTATTCCTCCCTCCCCTGAGAAGGGGCCCTCTGGTTGCATAAACCTCACATCATGTGGTGACTATTAGCAACTGACCCTGAGAGAGAAAATTTCTCCACACAGCCTTTACCTCCAAAGACCATGTCACTTTCTTCCCTCCAAGGAAGAAATGGCAAGCCATATGCAGTTAGTGGCACGTCACCCATTCCCTATAGCCATAGCTTCCGGCAGTCCCCCGTGCTTCTCTCCCCAGCCCACTCCTGAAGCCCCTGAAAGGAGATCAGGAGATCAGAAAGCCCTTCTTCCAGCCAGACATGTCTGTGTAGGGGAGAGCTTCCCCTCTTTGTGTGCTCCCAGCAGGAAATGGGAGATTGAAGTGATTGGATCACAGCCCCATGGAACCCTCTGTTCAGGGTAGATCTCCACAGAGGAGATCTCTTCCTGCTGCAGGGTCACTGCATGTCTGCCTCCTCACTCCCCCCACCCTGGTAATGACATACTCCTTGAAGGACTACAAGGCTGAGAGAGGCCCTTGGAGACAAGGTCCCCTGAGTGTCCTGTCCACTACTGTGAAAAAAAGGACCCATCAAGTCCTCTAAGCTAGCTGAGCAGTGTCTTCTCAGAGGGAGAGGAGCTGCCTCTGAGCCAGCATTTTCAGAAAGCAATTTAAAAGCTTTTGTGTCCTCACAGCCTTGTTAACTTTCACCTTCCATCTCTTCTTCATTTCTTCTCTCGTGTCTCTGATACACTCAGACTTGCATGGATTGGATTCCGTAGGCTGTCTGAAAAATGCATCATCTGGGTAAAACCCTTCTACCCCAATTTCCAGTCAAGCCTGGGAATCAGGATGGGCCCATCTAGCTTCTTAATACCCCATTTTTTTGGTTTTTATGACCCTGCTTTTTGAAATGGTTGTATTAGGTTATCTAGAACTCTTGATATTTCCAGTAAAACTATATTGAAGTTCAGATCCTGGCATCTTTCCTGACAGAATTCTTCTCATCTATTATTTGGATGCCTGGTTAACCTTCAATTGTACATGTTTCCAATGTTTCTGTAATATTTTCCAAAAAAGCCTGTTGGGCTATGTTTTCATCTTTCCATCCCGCACTTGTTTATCACAAATGCAGTGTGTGTGTGTGTGTGCGTGTGCGTGTGTGTGTGTGTGTGTGTGTATCTGAAGCTCATATGTGAGATCTTTATACCCAGCGATAGCAGTGCCAGCACTCTTATTGCGTAGGCATGGTCTGGACTGGGAGATCTCACTGGAGATCAGAGTGATATCTGCCCCAGTTACTCTCGCCGCATAGCAAATCACCCCCAAAACTCCATGGGTAGAACAATAATCATGTTGATATGTTTATCTGATGTTCCGTGGGTCAGGACCTTGGGCAGGGCACGCCCCAGACACTGTCTGTACTGCGCCTGGTCTGGGGCCTCAGCGGGGTGTCTAAGGCTGCGGAGGGTGTGCTGACAGGGCCAGAGCCGCCTACGGGCACGCTCACTCACAGGTTTGGCAGTTGATGCTGGCAGTTGGCTTGAACCTCTGTTGGGCTGTTGGTCAGACACCAGCTGTGGCTTCTCCGTGGTCTCTGCATGTGGGCGGGCTTGGGCTTCCTCAAAGCGTGGCGGCTGGGTTCCAAGAGTGAGCGCATGGCATCTTCATCCTTGGACCGTGAGTGGCATTTCCAGTGTGCTCTATCAGTGGAGGCTGTCATGAGGTCTCTGGCACATGGGGATGAGACATGACTCCTATCACTTGACAAGAGGCGTGCCAAAGTCACTGTGCAAGGAGGGTGAGTGGGAGGGGAGACAGTGTTGTGGCCATACTTGGAAAATTCAATCTGCCACATCACCCAAGATCTAGCTCTGTGACCTCTCACTCTTTCCCTGAGTTCAGCGGGAACATTGCTTGTCTGTTATAGCTACCTCCGGTACTTTTTAATTAAGTGCAAACACAAATTCTGTTGTATATGTTATCCCGCAGAGTCTTGCTGTCCAGCACCCACTGATGTCATGGGCAGAGGAGACAGTGGCCTGGGGTGCCAGGAGCCCTCCTACCAAACTTTACAGCCCCATCCAGGCCTGCCTCTTGGCAGTGCTGGGCACCTCCACACACCCTTCTGCCTCCTTGTTTTTCGGTTGAAATAGTTTGTCAGTTTCTTACTATTAGGGAGGGGAGCATGGACTGCTTCGGGAACCTGACAGCTCCCGGCAGCTCAGAGCTGCACAGGTCATGTGTCCCCTCAGGCTGAACATGTCATCAAAGCCTGTAGGAAGGGTGACTTCAACATTGCTACCTATGAGGGCCATTGATTTAGGAGAAAAGACTAGATCCTGCACTGTTCCTTTGGCTGGGAGGTGGTATTTTCTTCTCCAATGTAGTAAAAAGCAACTATGAGTGACACTTAAGTATCATTCATACCAAGACTTATTCTTGCAGAAAAAAAGGCATTATGTCCAATATCTCCATGGTACCAAACATCCATGTAGGAACCATATTGAGAGTGACGGTGATGGTGCGCACAGACACCCATGCGTCTCCCAGGAGTTAGGCATCTAGCACGTATGCTTTCATTTGGTCCCCATGACAACCCTCTGTGGTAGGTACTACTGTTACCTGATTTCTGAGGCACGCAGGATTTAGGCCACTTGTTCGAGGTGCATGGCTGGGAGGGGGGAGGAGCTGGAGGAGAGCCGGGGGTTCTGCGTCCGGCCCTTTGCTGCTGTACTGCCTTGCCTCTCTTTCCCTTCTTCATCCGAAGTCTTAGTCTGGTATCTTGGCTTCAGAATGAGCATCCCAGTGCCCATGACCCGCCATTTCCCAGGGCACACCCGACAAGCCTGCGGCACGTAACCCAAGCCAGGCACATCCCTCCTTCACTCAGCACCCACTGATGGTGGGCTGCATGGGCCAGGGCACCCTGACCCTGGCCTCGCCACTGTGTGGAGTGACTGTGTCGTGGGACCACCCTGAAGATGTTGGCTGTGCGGCTGCCACAGGCCAACCGGGCTCTGATCACACTTGTTCAGCCCCTTGGTGGAGTGCCGGCCTGGGCTGGGCCTGGGACCCAGAGGTGCATGCCGCGAGCCCTGCCCTGGGGAAGGCTTTGGTGGCCAAGAGGAAAGAGAATGACGTGACTCAGCTGCCCCACGTAGATTGGCTGTGTTAGATCTGGGGACAGCACCCAACATCTATCACTCAGAAAGTTTCACCGCATGGAGGCTGGTTCAAGGAGCTGCAGGACCCATTGGAGTGTTCGGGCCAGCTCAGCTCTGGAGATGTGACTGTGTTTAGGGGCAGTCAGTGAAGACTGGTTAGACTCAGCAGACACTGAGTAATGTTCCAGAACTTTAGCCAGGCCCTGGTGTATAGGGCAGATCAGGGGTGGGAGGACCCACGCCAAAGCCTTGATGACACCAGTAATGAAGGAACAAACCCTCCCTCCATTCACTCATTCATCAACTGCAGTGGGAATGCAGGTGGTTTGACAGGTAGAGAAGGCCTAGGATTCACCATCAAGACCTGGATCCAAAGCCCAACCCCACCCACTTCATCTCTCTGAACTTGAATTTCTTCATCTGTAAATGAGGTGACTATGACCCTTACCCAGCTGTTATGTAAAGGACTGTTTTGGAATGAATGTTCATGTCCCTCCAAAATTCATAAGTTGAAGCATTAACCCCCAGGGCAAGGTGGAGCCTTTGGTGGGTAATTAGGGTTAGATGAGGTCATGAGGGGGGGACCCTCATGTTGGAATCAGTGGCCTTAGAAGAACAAGAAGAGAAAGACCTCCCTCTCCACATGCACAGCTAAGGAAAAGGCCGCTTGAGCACAGGAGGCATCTGCAAGCCAGGAAGAGAGTCCTCACGAGCTGGCAGTCTGATCTCAGACCTCCAGCTTCTAGGCTGTGAGAAAATAAGTTTCTGTTAGTGAAGTCACCCGGTCTGTGAGATTTTGCTATGGACACCTGAGCAAACTAACGAAGATTTTGGTACCAGGAAGTGGGGTGGTACTCTGACAAATGCCTAAATGTGGGTGCAGCTGTGAAACCAGGCAGTGGGTAGAGCCTGGGAGAGTTTGAGGTGCACGCTTGATATATGGACATTAAAGACAGTTCTGTTGAGGGCTCAGGAAGAAAAGAGGAGAGCTGGAGAGAAAGCTTCTCTTTTCTTAGAGAATACCAAAACAATGATGAACAGGACAGTGGTGGAAATATGAGTGTTAAAGAATAGTGCATCGTAGGTCTCAGAGGGCAATAAGGAACGCATTATTGGAAACTGGAAGGAGGGCACTCCTCGTTATAAAGTGACAAAGAATTTAGCTGAACAGTGTTCTGCTGTTCCGTGGACCTTTGAATGATGACATTATTGGTTAGCTGAGGAAATTTCGAAGCAAAGTGTCATAGGACTGGCTTAGTTCCTCCTGACTGCTTAGAGTAAAATGCAAGAGGAAAGAATAAACTGAAGAAGGAACTGTTAACCAAAAAGGAACCAGACTTGGGCATTTAGGAAATTCTTAGCCTCTCCATATTGCAAAAAAATGAGAGAGCATGTTCTGAGGAGACTAAGCATGAGGCTGAACAAGCGTTTGATGAAGAGATGCCAGGTGTGGCTCATGGAGGTGACCAGCAGTCCCCACCAGGCCAGGAGTGGAGATGGAGCTATACCCTTGGGGACACTGCCACTTTGAACTAAGTTTTGCACTTGCCTGCGACCTGTAGCCCTTTCTCCTTCCCATTTCTGCCATTTGGAATGGAAATGTCTCATTTAGGCCTGTGCCACGGCTGTGCCTGGCTCCACATGGTGTGTCTGAACCACACCTCCCCCCTCACTCGTGTCTGATTTGAATACTGAGATAAGCCTTTGGACTTTAGACTTTGGAGTTGAAGCCTGAATTAATTAAGACTTCGGGGGTTTTGGGGATAGAATGAATGCATTTTGCACATGAGAAGGACATGAATTTGGGAGGTAAGGAGAGAATGTTATGCACTGAATACTTGGGTCCCCTGCCACCCAATTTGGCAGTGAGGCCTTGGGGAGGTCATAATTAGATGAGGTCATGAGGGTGGAGCCCCATGATGGGATTAGTGGCCTTAGAAGGAGAGGAAGAGAGAGGGTTCCCTTTGCATACCCCTGCAGTGAGGAAAGGCCCTGTGAGGAGTCTGCGAGAAGCCGGCCATCTATAGCTGGGAGAAGAGCCCTCACCCAGAACCTGACCATGTTGACACCCCAGTCATGGGTTTCCAGCCTCTAGGCTCTTTAAGCCACCCAGGCTTCGGTATTTTGTTAGGGCAGCTCGGGTCAACTAAGACAAGGTACGTCGAAATAGAATTGGTATATGCAACACCAGGCATGTGGCCAACGCTCAGCTTGCTTTTTTTTTTCTTTTTTCTATAACAATAATTTTGTATTATGTTATGTTAGTCACCATACAGTACATCCTTAGTTTTTGATGTAAAGTTCCATGATTCATTACTTGCGTATAACCACCCAGTGCTCCATGCAATATGTGCCCTCCTTACTACCCGTCACTGGCCTATCCCAATCCCCCACCCCCCTCCCCTCTGAAGCCCTCAGTTTGTTTTCCAGAGTCCACAGTCTCTCGTGGTTCATTCCCCCTTCTCTTTACCCCCCTTCGTTCTTCCCTTCCTTCTCCTCCCGATCTTCCTGCTATTTCTAATGTTCCATAAATGAGTGAAACCATATGATAATTGTCTTTCTCTGCTTGACGTATTTCACTTAGCATAATCTCCTCCAGTCCTATCCACGTTGCTGCAAATGTTGGGTAATCGTTCTTTCTGATGGCTGAGTAATATTCCATTGTATATATGGACGACATCTTTTTTTTTTTGGACCACATCTTAATCCATTCATCAGTTGATGGGCATCTAAGCTCCTTTCACAATTTAGCTATTGTGGACAATGCTGCTGTGAACATTGGGGTGCATATGGCCCTTCTCTTCACTACATCTGTATCTTTGGGGTAAATACTCAGTAGTGCAATTGCTGGATCATAGGGTAGCTCTATTTTTAACTTTTTTTTAATAATTTTTATTTTGTTATACTGGTCACCATACAGTACATCCCGTTTTTGATGCAATGTTCCATGATTCATTATTTGCATATAATACCCAGTGCTCCATGCAATACGTGCCCTCCTTAATACCCATCACTGGCCTATCCCAATCCCCCACCCCCCTCCCCTCTGAAGCCCTCAGTTTGTTTCCCAGAGTCCACAGTCTCTCAGGGTTCATTCCCCCTTCTGTTTACCCCCCCTTCATTCTTCCCTTCCTTCTCCTACCGATCTTCCTACCACCTTACACCAGTTAGAATGGCAAAAATGGACAAGGCAGGAAACAACAATTGTTGGAGACGATGTGGAGAAAGGGGATCCCTCTTACACTGTTGGTGGGAATGCAGGTTGGTACAGCCACTCTGGAAAACAGTGTGGAGGTCCCTTAAAAAGTTAAAAATTGAGCTACCCTATGATCCAGCAATTGCACTACTAGGTATTTACCCCAAAGATACAGATGTAGTGAAGAAAAGGGCCATATGCACCCCAAAGTTCATAGCGGCATTGTCCACAATAGCTAAATCGTGGAAGGAGCCGAGATGCCCTTCAACACATGACTGGATTAAGAAGATGTGGTCCATATATACAATGGAATATTACTCAGCCATCAGAAAGAACAACTACCCAACATGCAGCAACATGGATGGAACTGGAGGAGATTATGCTAAGTGAAATAAGTCAAGCAGAGAAAGACAATTATCATATGGATTCATGCATTTATGGAACATAAGAAACACTCAGCTTTCTGTCCTCCTCTATAAAACAGAGGTGAGGGGGTGCTTTGGTCATTGCCTGCTTGACTGAGAAGGAAATAAGAGAGTGAGATGCCTCTGGAAAGGGGCGAGACCTGGCCCATGAATGAGAATGATAAAGAGGTCAGGGGAGGATGAGCATGGGCTGTCATGATTTACAGATTTGAAGAAACAGCCTCCTTCACGGTGTGGACCCCACAGTCCCAAGCAGCTGGGATGCCCTCAGGCTGCTGACCCCTGTCGAGGAGGACAGGGATAGACGGCACGGTGCCAGGGCACAGGCCTGAAGATGGTGCTGAGAGCACAAGCCCCCAGCCCCTGGCTCGGCCTTACTCCCTCTTTCTTTGCCCCTCGGTCCCCTGGGCTCACCTGGCCACTCACCTGGGCATGAGCACAGGGGACATGATCACCTCTGGATCTGTCTAATCAGGGCTGGGCAGAGGGAACCTCCCCAGGCTTCCAGCTCAGAGTTTCGGGCATCTTTTCGTGATTTTATTTGTGTGATTTCTATCTTAAAAGAGTGTCTGGTTGAAGTTGCAGATAAAAGACTTAGAGCTCATTTGAGACCTTAGGGCTAGAGATGCTTTCACCGCAGAAGAGAGAATTGAAGAGCCAATCCTGTGTCAAAGCTTCCGGCAAGAGAACATTAATGAGTGAAGCAAGAGACCAAGTCCAGGAGCGTTTGTACCTGGGGCTGGGGGAGGGGGGGCATGGCGCTGATGGGAAGGATCCAACTGCTGTGCAGGGCAGGAAAAGAAACCATAATACAGAGTCAAGGATCCCAAGAGAGGGCCCTTCTCATTGGGGAGGAGATAAGGAGTGCCAGTGCCCTGGACGGGTCAGGTGCAGGGTGACCAGAGCCCCAGCTGAGGTGGGTCCATGGTGTCTCTGTCTGCTTTCAAGTTCTACTCCCCACCATATTGTCACCATCCTTATTTACTGTGCTTTCTGAGAGCTGGAAAGGGCACCTGGTGCTTTCCAGCCAGCAAGCTGAGTGTGAACAAAACAAGGGAAAACGACACGGTTGGTGTGGTTTGCTTCTCGAAGTATTCCTGCCCTACAGCAGAGCCTGGGGTGTTTGTTCAAGCTGGGAGCTTCTGAGTGCACTGTTGCAGGGACCTGGAGGATATCCCTCAACCTCTCATTGCACAAGAGGCTTCCAGAGGCTCAGAGACATGTAGCTAGCTCTCGAGTCCTGTTCGATCTTTCTTTGTGGTGCATACCTGGACACGCGAGCCTTCCTCTGACCTCAGCCTGGGCTCCCGGAACACAAATGCTGGCTGAGGGCCCGGTGAATGCATGAAGAACACTGGCATACACCACCACCATCGCTGAGAATCGTGACGGCTACTCCTTGCTGAAAGCCTGCTCCGTGCTGGGCCCTCTGCAAGGTGCTTTACCTGGCATACTTGTCGGTCTTCTGATCAGTTCTGGGGCTACTGTCAATATCCCATCCTGAGGAAGCAGCCCAGAGGAGCCAAGAGCTGCCGGGTCACCAGGGTGGTGGGTAATGGGCCAACCCCTTGTTTTATGATCATGCAGCCCTCATTAGAGTTCTGTCATCATCGCTCTATGTAAATACCTCAGCGGCCGTCTATGAAGTGACTTAAACACATGAAAACCTCAGCAACGCATTGCACAGGGCCTCCCACTTATCAGTGCCATATTGGGATGACATGCCCTAGCTCTCGGGACAAAGCAATAGAGCTGGCATCAAAATTTGGAATCGAATCCTGGTTTTAAATCCAGGTGGTGCAACTGTTCTAGTTGATTACCCTATGTCTATTGATTACAGTCTCAGAGATTGTGTTTTTTCTATTGGGTTGTTTTAAAAACCTAAGAGCTAATGATGGCCAAGACTTAGTGCCCGGTTCATAGTGAGCTCTCAAGCAATAGTCTGCAGTATAATTAGTTACATTTTGTTGATTTTACATATGAGGAAGCTGAGCCTAAGAGCAGTTAAGTGACTTGTTCAAGATCAGTCAAATGATAAATGGCAGTGACACCCAGCTCCATCTATCTCCAAAGCTGTCATGATGTGCCATCTTCTTGAAGTTCCTCAGGAAGACCGTATCCCCTACTTCAGGAGCTCTTTCCTGCTGCATTGAATGTGGCTGGTCACCCAAAACCACTTGCCAGGCCCAGCTCCTGAGTGTTTGTTCTCTGTTTCTGAGTCTGGCAAACTGCTGTGATCACAGTGCCCACGGCTCTGCTTTGGAGGACCCAGATCCAACTGCCATTTTTCCTTCTGTCCATTCAGCAACCTTTTCAGAGTGCCCAGCACAGTGCCACAGGCAGAGCACTGAACAAAGGCTTTATTTAATGGTTTCAATCCTCAGGAAGAGCAAGAGAAGCAGCCGACTGCAGCAGGCATTTCTCCCGTTAAAAACAAAAGCTAGAGAAAGCACAATCAGATTGGCTCATTGTTGTCATCTGCTGCTTCCCTTCCCCGTGATTTTCATGAATTAATCTTCAACTTTGGTCTTTTGTGAGGGCAGTATTTTTGAAGATGTGTTTTAATGTTTAAGATAGCCAAAAGCTAAATGCACAATTTTCCTGTCTCTTTTAATTAGCTTGTAAACTTCTTCCTCTTTATTTATTAGAGATCTTGTAGTCCTCTGCCCTTTCTGAAGACGCACTACAAATTTATGTTGTTATAACCCCTTCCCTGTTCTTACAGTAACTGTATTTTCAAGAAGAGATGAGCCTTTCCCCATCAAAATTTTAACACGGCATAGCTTTTAATTACCCTTTCCCCATCTCCAATAGGAAAATTTCCAAACATAAAATTCTAATCGAAAGGCTTCCAAGTAGTCCCTTGCTGTCTGGGAGCCAGACTCAGTATATGAAGATAAGGATGCACCATGTCTCTTGATTTTTTATTTTGATTATCTAAAGGCTCCTCGAAGCCCCTAGTGCTGTTTGTCATGTCAAATCCATGTTCATCAGGCCTCTGACTGTCTCACCAGCTCCTTCTTAAATGTACAGCTGCAAGTCATTCTAACAGGCGTGAAGATTGATGCCCCCACTTCTCCAAGCTCTGGCCTTCCTGGAGGCCACTGATGCCTGCCCTGTGATGTTACTGACTGGTTGAGAATTGTTTGACCATCTTCCTAAACTGATTTTGCTTTCTTTATCGTTCTGTTTTATCAGCCAGAGCCAGCTCTGTCTGCCGTGACCATACAGCACAGAGCAAGTGCACAGCTGCAGGGCACACCCCCCCATCTCCCCTTGGCAGGAGCTGGTATCACCTTCCCTCCAAAGGCCCTGTGACTGTCACCATCACTGTCTTTGGTCCCATGGTCCCTACTCTGTCTGCTCACCCATGGCCGCATGCTGATGATCTTGCCACCCAGAGTCACTCACTCATGCTCTGCTCCCTCCCACCACCCCTGCCTCCAACACAGCTCCCAGCAGCTCCTTATGTCTGCCCAGCACTTCCAGCCCCTCAGCTTGGTCTCATGGTGCCAAAATATGCTGTCCCCTGCCTTTCTCATCTCATAGACATCTCCTGCGTTCCTCCCATACCTTCTCATGCCTCACTGGGACCAGATCACCTTCAAGCCCACCCCCTTTCATTATATCCAATCAGCCCAGCCCTCAAGGCCACCCCAACTGCCCCCCCTCTCAGACTACCTCCTCCGTAAGCTAATAGCAAAAATTCTTCCTGGGTAATCACATCTAGTACCATTATGTTCGAAGCAACAGATGAGAACTTTTTCCTTTATTATATTTCCCCTGTTAAACCAAAAGAAATACACATTTGACATAATGACTCAAACAAATACAAAAGTGCATCACACCCCTGTAACTATTAACAGTCTGGAAATAATATTTCTGTGCTTTCTTCAGACAGTCTGCAGATGCTCCCAGGTCACTGAGTATCCACCCATGACCTAAACATGACTCATGACCTGTGACCATCATCTCCTGCGTCTCAGCTCATGCAAACACAGAGTGAAAATGTGTTTGTGTTTGATCTTTGTTCTCAAAGGTACAGTTCTCAGCCACCTTTCTGACTTTAGCAGAGCACGTACCCGTCCACGGGCACAATCAGTTGGGGATTCTTCTTCAGGCTGAGGTTTTCCCAGACGATCAGAGCTGAGCCTTGCAATCAGGTCTGAGTTGACGTACTACGCACCATACTACCCACCATAGGTGGCCCGGCACTCAGTGTGCACCTGACCAGTGATTTTAAATGTTTCCCTGTGCAAAAAAAGAATTAAGAATCTGTTTGAGAGGAACTATGCCATGGCCACCTTCTTTCACATAGGATAACAAAGGAGACAGCCTGATTTAAACAACAACAACAACATGGTACTTGTAGGTCACATTTACAGGTTTACTTCATTTGAATGAAATGAATTGTATCCCTGCAAATTTTAATGTCACATTTTATAATCAAGTTCTATTCCCTTTGGCGTTTTATAATTTCACAGAGAATTTTCCATAATTTTTGGTTGACTCTTAACTGGTAGCTGTTCTTAATTTAAGCTTTAAATTTCTTTTCCCTTTTGCCAAGTTTTTACATTAATGTTCTGTAAAACAATTAAGGCACCTAGGGAGGCCCCTATTTTAATCATAACAGAAAAACTACTTTTTTATTATTTGTAAAATGTTTTACAGTTTTCCTATAATGAATGAACACCATCAGATATCTTTTTTTAAATGTTAGGTCTCCTGATGGTTCTTTTAAAGGAGGGTATAACTTTATTTTAGAGTGTGTGTGTGTCCATATGTGTTAGTGTGTGTGTGTACACACAAATTTTTTTTAATGCAACTCATAAGCTCTTACTTCTCTAACGTGATGATGCTCTGTTTATGTGCTGCGGGAGGCTTCCAGAATTGCATGTGTATCTTGAGAGCCAGAGCTTCTGGAATTACCTCACCTGGTGCCAGAAATTCTTGGCTTGAGCCTGTTCCTCTGCCTGGAGTGGCCTGCCTTGCTTGCTGAGCCTCTATTCATATATCAGCCCATGCACCTCGCAGTGCAACTAGGGATGACGGGCCCCACCTGGGACTGGTAGAGAGCTCAGACCCTCAGCCTAGAATCAGCACACCCGTGCAGACCAACACTCCCAAGCACGGCTTTAAAACCCATGCATGGGGGCGCCTGGGTGGCACACTGGTTAAGCATCTGCCTTTGGCTCAGGGCATGATCCCGGTGTTCTGGGATCGAGCCGCACATCAGGCTCTTCCGCTATGAGCCTGCTTCTTCCTCTCCCACTCCCCCTGCTTGTGTTCCCGCTCTCGCTGTCTGTCTCTATCTCTGTCGAATAAATAAATAAAAAATCTTTAAAAAAATAAATAAATAAATAAAACCCATGCATGTTCCCTGTGCTGGGCATTTAGTAGGTGCTCAACGAACCAGTGTCCTTGCTTCCTCACCTTCCTGTGAAGCTGGCCCCTTCTCTGCATTCTCACAGCACTATCTGCAGTCTTCTGAAATCATTAGCAGTTTGACATGTGACCATTGGCTTATAATTGATCCCTTCCTGGGTACTGGATCAGAATCACTTTTTTTGCCCCCATTTCAGACCTGCTGAGTTAGAATCTTTGAGGGTGGGGTCAACATTTACACTTTATCCAACTCCCTAGTTGGTTTTTTGTACCTGAAGTTGGAGAGCCAAGAGACCCCGTGTTGACCTGTGGGGTCTCTCCAAGGCAAGATGAGGGTTAACAGTGGGACACCTGCCTCAGGTGGAAGTGAAGTTATTTTTACTCATATAACAAAAACATAGTGGGAGCTAACTAGGTGGTGGGTGTTTGGCAAAAACCTAAAAATAGCACATCATGTAAACACATCATAAAAGCAGCCACACAATCAAATATTTGTGACATGCATTCATAGCTTAAAAAGCACTCTTCCTAGTCAAAGCAGAGAAAGACAATTATCATATGGTTTCTCTCATCTATGGAACATAAGAACTAGGAAGATCAGTAGGAGAAGAAAGTGATAAAGAAAGGGGGGGTAATCAGACGGGGGAACGAAGCATGAGGGACTATGGACTCTGGGAAACAAACTGAGGGCTTCAGAGGGGAGGGGTGTGGGGGAATGGGATAGACTGGTGATGGGTAGTAAGGAGGGCACGTATTGCACGGTGCACTGGGTGTTATACGCAACTAATGAATCATCGAACTTTACATCAAAAACCAGGGATGTACCGTATGGTGACCAACATAATGTAATAAAAAATTATTATTATAAAAAAATAATAAAAATAAAATATATTTTAAAAAAGCACTCTTCCATTTGTCACCTTAACAACTCGGTGTTGTCAGAGCCAGGACTCAGAGCTGGGCCTTCATGCCACTGGCCTGGGCTGCCCCTGTGCTCCTCTCCTGTTCTAGGGGCAGAGGAAGGGGAGGGAGGGAGGCCACATGGGAGGGTTGCCTGCATGGGGGGGCAGTGAAGGGCTGCACGGAAGAGGAGTACCCCATCACTCATTTTGGGAGAAGACAGAAGATGAGGGCGTGTTTCTCTGCAGATGTGCCTTCCACACGCAGGGCTTATAAGAGGGAGGCATTTTGTTCCCACACTTCAGACTGTTTGGGTTCCCCCCACAAGGCTGAAATGGCTGCACCGTGGCCTGGGGATGGAAAGTGACCCTCCTCCGGAAAGAGGAATGGAGGCCACAGATGAAGGCAGCAGAATGCCGGCAGGAAATGGTATAGGACAGCGGTGACTCTTTTCGCATATACCTACAACGACCCCGAAATTATAACAGCCTCACAATTCTCTGGGCCTGACCAGGCTCAGGAGAGTCCCTAATTTAGTGCTGTTCCCAGGAGAAACCCAGACAAGTCCATCTTTCTTTTAATAGACTTTTAGTTCAGATTAACCTGAAATGGTGTCCTCTAAAACTTCTTTTTGTCCCGTGGTGTTGACCCTAAAATGGATCCGCGAGTCTGTTCTCACCACCCAAGTGCCCTTCAGCAGATTCTTACCGGCATCACCGAGAACAGGGCGACCACCAGGAGAAGGGCTTGGCACATCTATGTCCTCACTCCATGAATTCTGTGTGTATGGTGACTGCTAGTTCACCAACTTCCACGGCAACTTGTAATACTTAAGGCATTAGAAGAATTCTGTCATGGATGGCAAAGGAGAGGGTTTTCCAGTCGTGGTATCAGTGTTTGGCAAAATCAAATTAAGAAAATGATCTGTCATATTTAATCGTGGGGAACTGAGACAGGAAAATTACTCATCACATTCATGCACCAGTTTCCAAACCACAGCTAAGGCCAAACTTCCCTGCAAACATGCTAAGTAGCTCCGTCTTCTCTTCCTCACAGCACGCCCCTCCACGGCGTGGCCCGTGGCTCCGTCTTCTCTTCCTCACAGCACGCCCCTCCACGGCGTGGCCCGTGGCTCCGTCTTCTCTTCCTCACAGCACGCCCCTCCACGGCGTGGCCCGTGGCTCCGTCTTCTCTTCCTCACAGCACGCCCCTCCACGGCGTGGCCCGTGGCTCCGTCTTCTCTTCCTCACAGCACGCCCCTCCACGGCGTGGCCCGTGGCTCCGTCTTCTCTTCCTCACAGCACGCCCCTCCACGGCGTGGCCCGTGGCTCCGTCTTCTCTTCCTCACAGCACGCCCCTCCACGGCGTGGCCCGTGGCTCCGTCTTCTCTTCCTCACAGCACGCCCCTCCACGGCGTGGCCCGTGGCTCCGTCTTCTCTTCCTCACAGCACGCCCCTCCACGGCGTGGCCCGTGGCTCCGTCTTCTCTTCCTCACAGCACGCCCCTCCACGGCGTGGCCCGTGGCTCCGTCTTCTCTTCCTCACAGCACGCCCCTCCACGGCGTGGCCCGTGGCTCCGTCTTCTCTTCCTCACAGCACGCCCCTCCACGGCGTGGCCCGTGGCTCCGTCTTCTCTTCCTCACAGCACGCCCCTCCACGGCGTGGCCCGTGGCTCCGTCTTCTCTTCCTCACAGCACGCCCCTCCACGGCGTGGCCCGTGGCTCCGTCTTCTCTTCCTCACAGCACGCCCCTCCACGGCGTGGCCCGTGGCTCCGTCTTCTCTTCCTCACAGCACGCCCCTCCACGGCGTGGCCCGTGGCTCCGTCTTCTCTTCCTCACAGCACGCCCCTCCACGGCGTGGCCCGTGGCTCCGTCTTCTCTTCCTCACAGCACGCCCCACCACGGCGTGGCCCGTGGCTCCAGGTTTCTGTCCTGAGGCAGCACCTTGCAAGAGCGCGTTTGTTGATCAAACATCTCCTCTGCTCTTGAGGCAGAGGAACACCACCATAGGAGCCATAAGCACTGTCATGCTGGCTGACAGCTGGGTCCTGGTCCTTTCCTTTGTTTTTTTAACCTGCTGGGATGTCACAGGTAGGGCTGTGGTTTCACCCCTGAAACTTCTAAGAGGCAGCTCCCCACCTGCTCTGGGCATGTTCTTGTCCTATTTCCTCCACCTTTATTACGTATGAGGAAGAGGCCAGGGACATGGACTCTGAATAGAGATGAGATAATTGGATAGAGTAGAGCCACCTTGTCCCAGGGTGACGGGGACAGCCACTGTGAAAACGCTTTCCTACACGGAGCCCCTTTGACTGGGACACTGGCCGGCATCTCTCATGGCAGGTGCTGTCCCACTGGCATGTGCGTTCTGACTCATGGACTGTTAACAGAACCCTCCGCCAGTGGTGCCACTGACAATCCAGCACGATGGCCTGGAGCAGTTGTCCTGCGCTGGGGCCCACACACGTGTTCGCTGGTAGAGTGTCCAGGCTTCCCACTCTGTCCCGGAGGCCCACTGGCCTGACGCCAGGACTGGTCTGCACCTTCCCCCATGGTCTGTCCCAGCGAGGCCCAGCCCAAGACGGCGGCAGCAAAGGCAGGTTGGCCCACAGCCCCTCAGGAGCTGCAGGCGGCGCCAGGCGGTAGTTCGTCTCCCCTCGGGGCACAGGAAGGGCTGCAGACCCATTGCACACTGTACATAATTTTATGTCACTATATGTACTTCTATACATATACAATTAAATTACTTTGACTTGTCTTCAGCTTCATCATCCCACTGGATTGGTAACTGGAATGTGAGTATTTGATAGCAAGTAGCTTTTGTGATAGTTGGCCTAGCAGTGTCTGGGTGTTTACTTTGGGTGTCCACCTGGCTCCCTAGCTCCAGTGGGCAGCCTCACCCTTCCGGAGCACCCAGAGAGCCATGAACCACCAGACACCACCCCTCACACCTGCAGTGTGTCCCCCCACCTCCAGTGCCTCGGGTTAGGAAACTGTCATCATGAGGAGCCAGACACACGCTACCAGCTGCCAGCACCTCTCCATAGCAGTGGCCTCAGGAGCCCCAGCTACTTGGGAGACAAGGATGCCTCTGAGCCAGCTGTGTAGCACCCCCTCGTGGCCAAACTCGTGAAGCTCTCCCAAGTACTTGGATGTGGAAGCAGGACAGAGCTGGGCAATTTAGGGGATTGCCTTTCACTGTTTTACCCCACACCCACCTGCTCCCCACCAGCCTGGGGCTCGCCCATGCTAGCAATTCCTCACCAGGGACAGTATCTAGGACATCTACTTCCATTCTTTCTATCAATATCCATGCTAAGAGTAGAGAAAAACATATGGACTTGTTCATACTAAAGTGTTACTGGCTTAGCATAAGGATCTGCACATCCCTAGATACGTGCATTTTAAGAATATGTTGGCACCATTTAACCCACCTTCCCCCAGTAGCCTCTAACGATGCAGACAAGAAAGGTGGGAAGAGGAAATCTCCCCTCAGCCCACCTCAGGGTCTGCTCAGCCCTGTGACCAAAGCATGACTCTTTGATGGCCATTGCTGACTCAGTGGCTATAGTTTCAGACTTCCATGTGCTGCCACTGTCTTAAACCGTGTGCCCATATCCCCCTGCCACCTGATTTCCACTGAACATTAGAAAACTAAACTCTAGGGGCACCTGGGTGGCACAGCGGTTAAGCGTCTGCCTTCAGCTCAGGGCATGATCCCGGCATTATGGGATCGAGCCCCACATCAGGCTCCTCCGCTATGAGCCTGTCTTCCTCTCCCACTCCCCCTGCTTGTGTTCCCTCTCTCGCTGGCTGTCTCTATCTTTGTCGCATAAATAAATAAAATCTTAAAAAAAAAACCCACCTTTAAAAAAAGAAGAAGAAGAAAACTAAACTCTAGGGGCGCCTGGGTGGCTCAGGTGATTTTGCATCTGCCTTCAGCTCAGGTCATGATCTCAGGGTACTGGGATCGAGTCCTGCATCAGGCTCCCTGCTCAGCGGGGAGTCTGCTTGTCCCTCTGCCTCCCCACTGGCTCATGCATGCTCTCTCTCCAGTGCTCTTTCTCTCAAATAAATAAATAAAATCTTTAAAAAAAGAAAAAAGAAAATTCAACTAAGGTCATAAAAATGGTCAAATCCCAGAGCAAGGGTGTTTTTCTGAAAGCACTTCTGCATGTACACGCTTTCTCTTTGACTCACATACATCGTTCAATGGCAATGCTTCACATGCTTCCTTACGTGCTTCCGTGTGATCAGCACAGACTGAGGGAGGCTGACATGCCCACTCACTGACAGCGATACACAGAATTCAGGGCAGACATGGTGGCTGGTCCCAGCCACCTGAGGATGCTGCCCGGATCCTCCTCTGGGTCTGTGTCGCCACCCCAGCCTGTCTCTCCATTCTTAATCAAGAGCTTGCTCTGAGCCCCCCGCAAGACTAAGGAGAGAAGGTCCTTCAGGCCAAGGGAGTCCTGAGCAGAGCCTCCGGTGAAGATTCCGTGTGCCTCGGCCCACCGGCAGGTGCATGGCCTTGCAGAGTGTGGTGGGAGACCTCCTCGAGAACTGCGAGCGAGCTGGGGAGCAGGAGAGAGGTCTGCACATCCTAGTGGGGCAGCACACCGATAGCCCCAGGGTTGTCAGGGCCAATCCTTCTGATGATGTCGCTGGTTTTGTGTGTGAGGAGCCGTGACATCCCATAACAGCCCTTTCTCTAAAAATAAGGAAGCACCTGCTGGGGAAGAGGTCTTATCAGGATATTTTCCACTGAGGGAATTCAAGGGGAGAGAAGTCGCCCTCACTGGGGAGCTGCCGCTTGGCTCTGGGACAAGCGGTCCTTCCCACCTGCAAAGAAATTTCTCAGGGAATATATGTGCTGTACACACACGCACTCATACACACCGCAGGGTTCCTGTGTGGTACAAATAATTCTGTGCAGAAGGAAGTTTGCATACAGTGCTGCCCAGGGTTTCCAAACAAAGACGAGTCCGGGGTACATGGGCTTTGGTTCTATAAACACAGGCGTTGAGGGAGCTGATCTCAGGAAGCCTGATGTGGAATCATTTCACTCCCCTCTACGGTAAAAAGAAGCAAATTATGTTGACTGCTGGCTCTACCGACATGGCAAGTGAAGCTGCCCATCTGGGATGGTCCTGCGATGGCGAGGGGGGTGTGTTGTCGGGAAGGGTCCCCCACGTCATTCTCTCCTGGGAGCAGTGCCTTCTGGCCTGCCGCTGGACCTCCTGGTCTGTTCTGGGCACTTGGACCAGGTTTGGGGAAAGAAAGGAAAACACGAGTTGGAGAAACTTTCAGTCTTAGCTCTGTTTTCTTCCTCTAACCAGCTTTATGAGATTATGTTTAAAGTTTCTAAATAAGATTATACTTCCCTCCCCACTCACTAACAACAAGGGCATTTAGGAGTATTAACCCACTGGATTTCAATTCTATGTGTCTTTCCAGAAAGAGAAGAAGAGTGGGCTGCTGAAGCTTCTCGCTGGGGCATCCACCAAGAAGAAATCTCGCTCCCCGCCGTCCATCTCTCCAACCCACGACCCCCAAGTGGCGGTGGACACCTCACTCCAGGGTGCAGTAGGGCCTGAAGTGTCCTCACTGTCCATCCATGGCAGGGCAGGGTCCTGCCCCATAGAGAGTGAGATGCAGGGGGCCGTGGGGATGGAGCCACTGCACAGAAAGGCGGGCTCCTTGGATCTGAACTTCTCCTCATCCCCCTCCAGGCAAGCACCTCTCTCCATGGCTGCCATCCGTCCCGAGCCCAAGCCTTTGTCCAGGGAGAGGTAAGGGGGAGGGTGGGCTCATGTCCTCTGGCACCTTGGTGTGGGCTGGTCTCTGAGACTGGAGCCATTGAGGGAAACAGTGACAATGGGCATGTTCTGCAGATTAAATTTACCAAACGTCCCGCTTACCCACATCTACTCAGCTCCTGAGCTTGGCTGGTGAGCATCAGATAAAACACATTTGGCAATTAAGGGGAGCATATTTCACATTCTGAATCCACCTGGGTCCTGAGTTCGTGATTTACAAGGGATTCATCAGGACATTTGGCAGAACTGAGGGAGTACTGAGCCCAAAGAATGGGCAACGATGTTAGCGAGGGACTACATCCCCTCAACCCTGTGGGAAACCCAGTTTGGCTTCAAGGTATATATTCTGTTAGGTTGAACCATACAAAATTGCCAATATTCATTTGTTTTTACCAAAACCAGAAATTTCACAGGTAAGCCTAGAGTCTTACAGAGCAACAAACTGACTCGACCGGGAAGCAGGCCTCTGGTGCTTGAACTTTACGATGAGTCGGAGGCTGATGTCCTGCTCAGTGGATGGGCCCCTTTGAGGTAGTCCTTCGAGAGCTCAAATAAGGGTTGGAAGGCACTGCAGAGAGAGGGGATGGTGTCAAATTAGGACAGCAGGGAAGTACTTTCCCCTCTAAGTGCCTTCTCGTTGGAACACTGCTTAAATAGTAAAAATGTGAGCAGTCTCCCGAGAAAGCAATCTTGGTGTTTCTGTCAGAATCCCCCCCCCACCACCGCCCCAGCCACACTGACTGACGGCCAGCTCTTTCCCATGTCCCCCGGTGCCTGAAGCCTGAGAAGGCCACCACTGTCCTGAGCACCCACTAACCTCCAGTGGTAAGGCGGGGTGAGCTGAGTTTCCGTCTAGATGGGGGATGATACACCTTTTCTGTCAAGGCCCAGATGGTAAATTCACAGACGTTGTAGTCACAAGGTCCCAGTCACAACTACTCAACTCTGCCGTGACAGCGTGAAGGCAGCCATAGACAATACAGAAATGATGGGTGTGGGTATTCCAGTAAAACTCCACTTACGGACACTGAAATTTAAGTTTCATGTGATTTTCTTGTGTCATGAAATAGTCTTATTTTGATTTGGTTTTCAACCATTTAAAAAAATAACAGTATTCTTAGCTCTCGGACCACACAAATCAGCCACAGGCTGTTTTGCCAAGACATATCCAGACGATGGGCTTTAGGGCTGGCCCGAGGCTGTGGTGCTGAGATCCAAGGCCACAGAGAGGACGATCTTTCCAGGTGGTGGAGGGACAGCGTCAGCTTGTCACGGATTTTTGATAAACAGCTGTAGTGTAAGTCCACATTTACTCCTGCATTTAGAGTGATAGCTAGCATTTTTGGAGTGACATTTGGACACTCGACAACCAGTATGAGTCCAGCCATAAACACCTGGAACAGCCGTGCTGTGCGCGCAGCTTACCATCTGCTGCCATTGTTCCAAGTGTCTAGTGTGTGTTACCTCAGTCCTTACAAGAACCCTACGGACTCAGTAAGCCATCTGACAGACGAGGAAACAGAGGTTATTGAAAGGCGAAGTCACTTGCCCCAGATCACGCAGCAAGTTAGCAGCCAAGCCAGGGATTGAACGGAGGGATTTCCGACCACAGAGCCTGGGCTCTGATTTGAGGAGCGTGGTCAGTAGTCGGCCTAATGTACAGTTTGCTCTCCAAGGGACCTGGGTGTCTCTGCCCCTCAAACAGTAGGCACCATGTCACAGCCCTGCCAGGATATCAGCATACGCTTCTGGGTCCTCCTCGGTCGATCACCACCCGTCTGTCCGAGATACACCGGCTGTTCAGACTCAGTCTGTACAGGACCCGTTACCGTGAGGTGCCTCCCCTACAGCAAATCCCCAGGCCCTGAGGAGACTTACCGCACCACACACACATACCACACACAGGCACACGCACACGCACAGCCCCAAACACACCCACCACACACGCATATACAACCCCCCAAACACGCACACCACACACCTGATACCACACCACACACATGAACACACATACCCCAAATACATACCACATACATGCATACACAACCTCCCAAACATACACCCCACACACACACACACCACACACCTGATACCATTCCACACACGCACACACACGTACCACACATACCTCACACACACACGTACCACACATACCTCACACACACACACACACATGTACCACACATACCTCACACACACACGTACCACACATACCTCACACACACACACACGTACCACACATACCTCACACACACACACACGTACCACACATACCTCACACAAATACCACACACACACACCCCACACACGTACCACACATACCTCACACACACACACGTACCACACATACCTCACACAAATACCACACACACCACACACACACACACAATTTCTCTTCCTCTACTTCCCTCTAGGGAGCCTCCTCTAACTTTGTGTAGCTCTTTCATGTCAGAACCTTCTTCCTTCCACAAGACCAACCCCCAGCTGCCTGTGATTTCTGAATGTGGTTCCCAGTCCCTTTGCCTCAGGTCACAAAGTGGTGAGTCCTAAGAATGACAGACCTAGATATTTCAAAGCCGCTCTCATATCTCCCCTAGGCTTCTGTTCTCTTCAGATCCCTCGACTTCCAGACTCCTTCATAAAAGGTCTTAAAACACCCTATTCTAAAAAATCATGGGAGTCTATGATTAACTAGAAAGTTCAGAGAATTACTCTCATTCTGTGAATATTCCATCTAATCAGGGCTTATTGTACCCAGAGACTCTTGGCACCCTGCTTGTCCCCAGCACGCTGTGCAGCTCATTAGTGATGAGAGTTTTCAAAATACAGCCTGAAACCAAACTACTGCCTAATGAGCCCCCAAATGCCCCCTTCCCTCACCCTGTGCAGCCTATAGGCTGCCTCGTGTCCTGGGGAGCCCCAGCAGGTTGGAGCAAGGGTTTAACAATGGAAAGGCTCAGTGTCTGGGCTGGGGTAGCTCCAGAAAGCACTTGGCCTAGGGCCCTGCAGGCTCTCGAATAAAACTTAGCTCGCAGCTGGAGGGGAGCAGCTGCAAAAAGCCTCCCTGCTGCGGAGGCCTGGGCACTCTGTCTGCAGGCCACAGATCTGCAGAGAGCCTGCTGTGTGCAAGGCCACTTTGCAGGTTCAAAGGTGGGAGAAAAGCAAAGGGCAGCTGGGGCTCAGACTCGAGGAGGTTCCCACCACCAGCACGCTGAGGAGGGGCCTCTCTCACCCTGAGCGGAGCAGCTGGGTTTTGGCTGCTGCATGTCTGCGGTGTCTCCTTTGTACAGCCTCCCCCGGATCTCTCCATTTCCCTCCTGAGGATTTGGGAGGACCCAGGGAGCTGCTCTCCAAACTGCTCACGGAGGAAGGAAGTTTGGGCTGGAGGGAGGCCGCCCAGTGAGGAGAACCATGGAGAACTCCCCCCAGGCCTACTGGGCCAGGCCTGCAAGTCAGCTCACTAGAGGCAGGCCCAGCTCTCAGGATACCTGTAGGAGCCAAACGCATAGGCCTAATGTGTAAACCAGAGTGCCCATTATTAACCCTTCCTCGGGAACCTAATCTTTGGGCCATCTGGATATATTAAGCCCTATGGACAGTGTATGCAGAGAGCCACATTTCTGGAAGGTACTTGGGGAACGCATAAGAGCAGTGTAGTTACGGGATCCAGTAACACTGTCTAATATTCCGTCTCCCTGGCAGGGATATGCCGACCCTGGGAGGTGCGGCGGAGTTCTTGGACCAGCCGCCCCACCACCCATCCTCTGGATGCCTGCCTCCGGGTTCTCTGACACTCGGAGAGGTTGCAGAGTGGTGGGTCTGAGAAATAGGCGCGCTGACCACTTATCCGCCATTTCACCCAAATAGGTGTCTTCATGTCTTTGAGCCCCTCTTCCCCCATCTACAAAGTGGGGATATACCTGATAGTTATAATATTTGTAAAACACATAGATCGATACCTGGGAAGTTGTGAATGCATAACAAAGAACAATAGTCATATATGAAATGATGTATGTAATGCTATGAAATGGTGTGACATCTAGAAGAACGGTGTGATGGTGCCTCCAGTCCTGCCTGGCGCCCCGACCCCGCGTTTGATTGGCAACGTCGTTTTTCCCACAGGTTCACACACTCGATGTATCCATCCTCCCCAATTACCAGCCTGTGAGTTGTTTGGCTTTGTTAGGATTTAAAAGCTTTTTGGCTTTGATCTATTATGTGTCATGGTAGGCAGAGTAATGGCTTCCCAAAGATGTCTATGCCCTGATCCCCAAAACCATGACTTTGTGGCCTCACATGGTCTCAAGGAATGAAGTTTGCAGGCACAGTAAAGGTTGCTGACCAGCTGACTCTAAAATTGAGAGATTATCCTGGATTATCTGGGCTGGCCCAGTGTGACCACAGCGTCCTTGTAAGTAAAAAAGGAAGGCAGCAGAGAGGGTCAAGGTGATGCAGTGTGAGGACTCGAGTGGCCCTTGCTGGCTTTGAAGATGCAGGAAGGAGCATCCAGCCAGGAATGTAGGCAGCTTCTAGGAGCTGCAGAATACAGGGGGGTGCATCCCCTAGAGCCTCTAGAAGGAATGCATCCTATGAGACTATATTTGATGTCTGACTTAGAGAACTGTGAGTAACAAAGTTGTGCTGAATTATGCCACTGAGTTTGCGGAAATCTGTTACAGCAGCAATAAGCAACTAAGACGTGTGTTGGTATTAGAGTTTAGTGTTCAGGATATAGACATACGCTTCTTTCCAAGTTCCTAGAAGGACCCTGCTCTGCAATGACCCCATTCTACCAGCCTGGGGACCACACGTCCTCAACAGCACTGAAGCAACTGCTCTGAAGAGCCTGTGCCTCAGAGAGCCCCCCGTGACCCCCGTTGTTGGGAGGGGAGCAGGTGACCAGGAGGAGGACACGCCACACCTCACATGTAAAGCAAATTTCAATGGGCAGTGGGAGGAATTCATTCTGATTTTGAGCCTTCGGATGTCCTGAGTTTTATGTCTGAAAACGATCTGTGGTTGACATAACCTTAACTCAGCCCAGGGAAGTCTCTTCTGAGTTATGACGCCACAGCCATAACACGGGAGTAGCTCTTGTCCTTAACTGTCCATTTGGTTCTTTGTGTCTAGAACAGGGGGTATCAGTTACTTTCATGCAGCAGGAAAAATAGCTCAGCGTCTTGGAATGATCTGGACAGGAACGTTAAATGCTCGACTCTTGTACAAAAGGCCCACATCATCCATCTGGGCTCATTAAATCGCTGAATTGCTCAGAAGCACCAAATTACTTTTTTTCTAGCAAATTACATTTTCAGAGTTGCTTGCTGCTTCACATCTGGCAGTTGAGGCAAAAGCCAAAACTTGTGTTTGAAGCCTGAGAAATCATGTCACTCTTTGCCTTTTCTTCCTCAGGGAAGAGAAGGAGGCAGGGCTTTGGAGAAGACGTGGAGGGTGGCAGAGAGCCACAGGCAGGGCCAGCACTGGTCTCTGCCGTCACGCACACAGCCTGGGTGCCGGACATGTGGGAATGGTGTGGCCTGTGCCACGCTGGCTGATCTCACAGATCTCACAGACACAGAGGCCATCTGTCCATGGGGAGTAGCTGCAGGCAGCCATTTGCAGAGATTCTGGGCTGGGAGGAAGGAGAGAGGCATACTGTCCTTTCTCTCCTCCTTTATACCCCAAAGGTCCGTGTCTGAAGCCCAGGGACAGCAGTGAGAACTGGCTCAACGCTCCCACACCTGCAGCCGTTCCAAAGCACTTAGCTTGCCCAGCTGGCCCTGCTCCCTCAGCAATAGGAGCCCTGCTTTCCTGCCAAGGTGGCCTCAGGAGCCACCTTGCTCTCTGCCCCCTACTCTCACAACCTGGAACAAGCTGGGACCAGGCACTTCCCAGAGTGGGGCCTGGGTCTTCTCTGCCTGTGCATCATCCCCCAGCCTCCAGAGTACCAACCCCGGCTGCCCCAAACCGTGGCTTCCCTGTCCTGACCCCCAATAGGCCAACGCCCCAGGCCCTTTCCACAGGTGGCTGAAGAATGAAGACTTGTTCAGCACTTTCACCTTGACAGACAGCAGCAAGCAAACGTTCGTCCATAGAACTTGTTGAAACTCCACACTCTTGGACCCACCCACAGAGATTCATCAGTAGGTCCAGGATAGAGCCGGGAGTCTGACCCAGGGGTCGTGGAAACTACAGCCACACTTTAAGAAATGCTGATGTAGGACCTCCTTTGTTCTATAATGCCTGGTTTCTCCCAAACCAGAACATACAGGTCAGAGGCTCCACATAGAGAGCCCCTTGACAGTCCTCAGGAACGCCGGCTGCTGGGACCCCAGGATGATCTCCTTCGGGGGAGATTTGTGTAGCTGCGGCTGGTGGGCGAGGCAGGACCCTGGGGACAGGCCTTCACAGACAGCAGCCCAAGGAAAACTGAGGATAAAGGAACATCCTCCCTTCTCGCGCCAGCCTATGGGCCAGGACCACAGCCCAGGCACTGCCAGGGAGGAGAGAGCAGCAGGACAGTGCTTCCCGGGGCTGGCCCCTCTAATCCAGGTCAAGCCTGGCGCCTCTAAGGCCCAGCATCACCAACCCTCCAGTACATGGCTCCTCCCCTGGCTCATTTCCTATTCATGGGTGACCCAGTCCTTGAAGGCCATCGGTCATTCTGCTCCTGGGCCATTAGTCTGGCTGACATTCCTATCCTGTGGCCCATGGCAGACAGCAGGAGCTGAAGTGTCTGCCCTGAGCTGGGAAGAGGGGCCGTTTGCTGCGTGGGTACTGTGCAGCTGTGGGTCCGGCCACACACAACGCCCAGCCTCCACACCCGCAGAGGCAGCTGCCCTCTTCCAGCGGCTCCTCCCCAGGGGAGGCCAGGGTCTGAGATGGGCAGTCAGGCAGCAACGTTCCAGCTGCATGGATCAGGGTCCAAAAGGACACCCTGGGGAAATTATTTTTTTAATTTTAATAAACAATGAAACGGTTGTATAAAAATTAAAATCAAAGTAGAAATTTTTTAAAGTAGGGGAAGTAGCCCCAAAGTATAATAATTTACACCGAATGGAAATGGAAAAGAAGAGCAAAGAGCCGGCCCCAGAGGTCATCCTCCAGCCTAGGGTCAGGCTCACCCAATGTGGTGTCTGTTTCCCCCCAGGTACCGTGTCGTGGTCTCATATCCTCCCCAGAGCGAGGCGGAAATTGAGCTGAAGGAAGGTGACATCGTCTTTGTGCACAAGAAGCGTGAGGACGGCTGGTACAAGGGGACCCTGCAGAGGAACGGCCGCACCGGTCTCTTCCCAGGCAGCTTTGTGGAGAGCTTCTGAGGACGCGCTCCCCACACCCCGCTCCCCAGGCACAGGAAGGCTCCCCTGGATCCCCAGGGGGCAAGGAGAGGAAGTCAAGGCCGCAGAGGGTCCCAGGCCCCTTTCGAGGCTCCTGGCAATGCTCCCCTGGACGGGGATGGGAGCCGGGAGCCGGGGGAGGTGGAGGTCGTGCCTTCGCCCACAACCCCCCACCAAGAGCACACCCTAGCGTTGTTCTCCCACAAAATGCTTCCCTCTGCGTAAACTGTAAAGAAGGCTCTTTGAGAAGAGAAGCTGCTGATGCGGGTTGATTTGCTCTGTAACGGACTGCTAGGCGGCAGCATTCTCATTTGCTGCCCACACAAGCCTGGAAGCTGGGGAAGGGCCACAGGGCTTGGGTGGCAGGCACAGGGCCCAGGGCGCTGGCAGAGTGTCTTTACAGGCCTCCCTGGGCTTCTTGGAGGGGGTCCAGATTGCTCCATCACCTCTCTATATACCTCAGTCACCTGCCACCTGGCCACTCAGCAAGGGTGTTCCCGGCCCAGCGCCTTCGCCGGGTCCCCAGAGTCCCTGGGGCAGCCCAGCACGCAGCTCCTGTTGGAGGCACGAGATCGCACTTGGCTTTGTTTCCTACCCATGTTATAAGTCACACGTTTTGTTTTGCCGCTACTGTCCCTTTGCATTGCTTCTTTCTAACAACATCTTTTTAAAGTAAAGCTGTTAGACTTTCTATATTTCTAATAGGTCATACATTGCCTATTTTTCATACATCTGGTGCTGCCTTTTTGTAAAACCAGTAATGACTTGGTTGAGCTTGAAAGAAAGAAATGTCTGAGCTGATATCAAGTGGGCAGAATTTTTATACGTACCATGTGAATTTTGGAAAACTCTGAAAAGCCCACGTACTCAACATCAGTGCTGGCCACTGCTCCATGGAGAAGAGGGAATCCATTTAAGTGGTTGGAGGGAGTTTGGAAAAAGCCAATTTCTTTAAACCCTTACCAAAGCCCCATGCTATGTCTAGACAGTGGTAATTATTATTCAAGAACTGAAACCATTTCAAGGAAGGGTCACTATAATTGCCTTTTGTGTGGCAGTAAAAAGAACATGAAGGTCAACCCCAGCCTAGAAAGGCAGAATTTTCCTTTTATTGCTTTAGAGAAAATTACTACGATTAGCATTATCAAAATATGATTTCTCAGTACTGAAATGTGCAGTTTTTAACCAGAGTTCAGATTTACCACCTTGTGATGGTTTTGTCTTTTTTTCTTTTTTTTAAATATATGTTTCCCTATCAGGCAGTACAAGTGTTGGTCTAGAGACTGGAAGTACAATGAGGAGAAAAGGGATTTGAGGCATTGCTGCAAACTTGCAGAATCCAAGGGAACCGGGAGGAGAGAGAGGAGGAGGGGCACCTTTGATCCTGGGACCTTGCCTGGGCGGGGTCCATCAAGGCCTCATCCTGAGCCCAGCAGCCCAGACCTCCCACAAACACAGACGGGAGAAGCCCTGTCATGCGGCAGTCTCATTCTCAAGAGAGTCAGACCTTAAGAATACATCCCTATCAGCTCAAAGTCACAATTCATAAGCCCCTTCTCTTTATTTTTACGAAGCCACTCAAGTTTAAATTAGGCTGACTAAATTAGCCTTTGGTAACATAGGATCCCCTGGTTTTCAAAGATGCAACAAAATCCAGAAACATTCCCTTGCCTGATGTGATGATGCCTTTGAAATACCAAACGCTTATTTTCAGAGTTCCTAATTTGGGGATGTGACTTGGCTGTTTGTTACCGCCAGGTGGCTACCATGCTGGTGGGATCACGCCTAGACAAAGGCTCTTCTCCTCTCTCCAGATGATCATAGATTTAATAGACTTGAGAAATTTGCTCCAAATCAAAGAAAGACAAAATCCAGCTTAAACCCAGGGAGCCCTGTACATGAGTTAATGACAACCAGAAGGTATCCATTTGCCATTGATGCCAAACTAGTTGCCCGCCATGCACAAAAATCATGTGCGTGTTTAAAATCATGCCATCACCAATAATGTGCGTGGATTAACATGCTGAGTGAGACACGTGTTCCCAAGGGAGACCAGAACTAACTCAGATCCCCAGATAATAAGGAAAGCTTTTTTTTAAAATGAAGGCAGTTACCAAGCAACAAGATAGACTAACTTGGACCTTTCTTCCTCTCCCAGCCACTGCCCACATGATGCTCGTGGTAGGTAGGAATCGCTGAACAGCCTAGTGACTGTGGGTGAGGCAGCAGCCCACCAGGGCCTAGCACCCCCTCACAGCAGAGAGCTGAGGCCAGCGTCCAGTGCCTTTGCAAGGCATCAGCTGGCCTCTCTTGTGGCAGAGTTGGGGCAGGCATTGGTATGACCTCAGGGAGGAAGCAATGCCATAGGCCAGCCATCACCAGGACATCCTTTGGGGTGGGATTCCCAGAAAGCAGGGAAGTGCATGACCAAACCCCACACTCTGGGCTGTTTTCAAACACATTCAGCCAAAAACATCAGCCTTCATGACCATTTAGCCCACAAAGAAGAGCAGGAGCAGAAGTAGACCCTTTGGGCCAACTTGCCCTAAAGAACAAACTCATTTTGGCTACGAAGATGAAACCAACGCCTTGTCTGAACCCTCACATTCGACCCTGGCCCAGCAATTTATACATCTTGGTTATCAGTGGTGTTTGGCAGCCAAGATGACGTGCTTTGAGGAATGCAGTAGAGTCCATAGTCACCACTGAGGTCAGAGGACGCTGACGTGACAGGGACATCTGGTCCACCAAAGGGCCTTAGAAGTGGAGTGGGGAGACAGTGTGCAGGCAATCCCTGCCAGCCTCACCACCATGTGAATGCCAGGCCCTGGCACCCCAAACGAGCTCAGCTGCCTGTCTGGGAAGTTCTTAATACTTTGCACAGTTCACACACACACACACACACACACACACACCGATGTTTTTGTTATACACAAATGTCAGAGTGTGATTTTGGAAGAATTGACAGTGATGACAAAATATGATGCCTGTGTTTCTGAGTCTTTAAATAAAAATGAACATGGAGAGGTCTTGTGTCTGGATAATGCGAGCAGTGAGGTTGGGGGTAGAGGCTGAATCGGCCCGAGCAGAAATGCCCAAGTGAGTAGGAGCATGAGGGGGCAGGTACCACACTGCATCCCTGCTGGCCAGCACGTTGGCTCACATGCCTACCACTGCAGAATGCTTCCATGTAGGGAGAACAGGGTGGTGGGCCATTAAGGAGACCAGGAATGTCAAGGCAGCCATATCCAGCACATGCCAGAGATCACTGGCTGGGCGGTAAATATCGAGCCACAGGCTGGTGGGTGTGCAGGACCTCTAGCTCTCCTCCAGTGGCTCATTTGCCTGGAAGATTGAGTGACTTTTTCCAGGTGACTCACTTTCCTTTCTTGTGGGAATGTGTTTTGCATCCATCGATTCCAGAAGTGCCTGGAATTGACCTCCCAGACCAGCACACTCATCACCCTGTCCTTGTCTGTCTGACCTTCACGGTGCCCAAGCTGTAGGGAACTGTTCTCTGGATACAAGGAGGAGAGTGCCTGGAGTCCACCAACAGGAGGGGCTTCAGGAGGCCCCCGACCTCCAGAAAGTGGGCCTGTCCCCACATCAGCCAGATAGACCAATGCCTGGCAGAGGGCTACCCTACCAGCCTGAAACATGTCAGGATGCTTCTTGAAATAAGATCTCATTGCCTTCATAATCAAGACACCCACCCATATTCTTTGTCTATCACATATATCCTTGAGCTGGAAGAAAGCTTAGCAAGGAGTCGTTTTACTCTTCTACAAAAAGTAAATGAATGTGCGTAAGCACAGGTTATGGGTGGGGAGTATAGTCAGGGCCCAGCACCATAACAACGAAGTATACCACATGCTCACTTAACCCTCCCACCCTCAGTGAAAGACACTCTTATCCTCATTTGCTAGATGAGCAATCGAGGTTAGAAGACGTGAAATGAATTGTCCCAGGTCACATTGCGCACAGAACATTATAACCCAGACTCAAGCCTATTGTAGTTCCAGAAGCGGGACCAAACCCTCTCCAGAAATAACATGTCAAGAACGAGAGCATGAGAAGAGGGGGACAGAGGACATGTAGGCAATGTCCATCACCATATGTCAGGAAGGGGTGCCCGGCTGGACAACACACAAGTCTGTGGGGCAGGGCTACCCCAACTACAGAGGCGGATATGGCAACCTCGCAGGACCTGGCGCCATTTTATGTTCAAGTTGCATAACTTCTTTCTGTGTTCTGAACCCATGCTCACTAAGCAAACAGAACTAACTTCCCTTTGCTGGTTTAACACCCACAGGGAGAACAGCGTTCTAATCAAGGAAGCTTGACCACTCGACCTGCATACGGGGCATTTGTCACCAAACCAAACCTCCAGCTGAGGCCTCAGTCCCTACGGAGTTTATAAGCAGGAGTCACATCTCTGTGTCTAACTTACAAGGTGGCATGTCTCCCTAGGGGAGCATTGGGACTTTTTTCCCAGGGGAGAAGCTCCACAGGCCAGCCTTCATTTAAATTTCTTCATGAAGAGCCATACTGGGTGCTGCCGGGCAAGCTACAGGGAGTAAGAGCAGCCAGCCCTCAGCAGAGCTGCTAGGACAACACACAGCTGGCTGTTCACGAGATGGGCTAATCTGGGAGAGATGCACAGAGTTATGTGAAGATTTACGGGAGAGGGAGCCAAGCCCCTTGGATGCCTCCCTGTGAATCTCTCCATAAACTGTGCTTTTTAGAGGGTGAGGCAAGCCAGGGCCTGGGGCCTTTGCAAATGGAGGGACTGACATACTATCCAAAATCTTTCCTTATACTTTATTTACAAAAATTATCTCACTTCATCCTTACAGCATCTCCTTGAGATATGGTCCTTATTCCCATTTTATAGATGAAGAAATCAAGACTCTAAGAAATTATACTATTAGTTCTGAGTTAAATAAGTGGCAGAGCCAGGACTTCCGACATCCAATCTCTGGCTCTTTACTGAATGCAGCAGAAATCCTAAAATGATGGTTGTAGCAGCCAACACTTACTCTGGTATCAGCTGGAACAACCCTTGGAGGTGGGCACTGCCATCGTACTATTTATGGATGGATAATCAGAGGCAACACAAGGCCTGATGCCTGGTGTAAGACCACACACTAGTGCATGGGGGCGCTGTGGTTGAAACAGGCTTGAATGCTAAGAGGAGTCTATGCTCAGTCCCATAGGCAGGGGAGCCATTGCTGGTTCACCCTGGGCCCATACGAGAGGGAAGGAAGGACTAGAACATCTCTAGGTCCCTTCAGTGTTGAGATAAATGTTTCTCCTCTCACTTAGACCTGACATGTGGAGGCAGGACACAGCATCCCCTCATAAAAGCTGTACTGCTCAGAGAAAATGCCAAAGCCTGAATCCCTCCTTCCCTAAACCAGTTCCCGCCACTGGCCTGGTCTCACAGACCCAGTCACCATCTTTGTGAATCTTATGAGGATCCTTACTGATTTGAACATGTTGGAGTTCTCATCTCATTTTCACTTGGTATTACCCTTCCAAGTGGCTTTCTTAACCTCCCAAAGGAGGCAGCACTTGGTTGCCCACAAGGGAGTGCATCTTGGGTTTGTAAACTGCAGTTGTCCTGATTTAGGTCGAGGAATTGACATCCCAATATCCAAGACTGGCCGTAATATGCTGAGGTCTGTCTCTCTGTGCCATTTTTCCAGAACCAGAATTGGACAACTTTTCATTTATCCATGTTGACAAGTACCTGTCTGGCCATTGGCTCCTCTCAGAACTAGTCCTGTGATCTAACAAGCTATACCAGATCAACTGACATGCTAAGGATTAAATCCCTGACACCCCAAAATGTTGACAGACTGTCACTAGTCATTATTTGAAAATGTCAGAAAACCAACTGAAATAAAGAAAAAGGGGGAAATTCTTGACTTAAGTAACTGAAAAGCCAAGGGCAGCCATCTGGGATATGCGAAAATGATGAGGGTGGTTCCGGTTATTACAATGGCTAGGGAAGCATCCTTCACTTTGCTGGTGGAAACTGGGGATGGTAAACATCTTGCAATGTGTAGAATGTCCTGCCCAAAATACAAATTGTATATCCATTGAGAAGCTAGTTAAGGGCGCCTGAGTGGCTCAGGCGGTTAAGCAACTGCCTTCGGCTTAGGTCATGATCCTGGAGTCTCAGGATCAAGTCACACATCAGGCTTCTTGCACAGTGGGGAGTCTGCTTCTTCCTCTGACCCTCCCCCACCTTGTGCTGTCTCTCTCTCCCAAATAAATAAATAAAATCTTAAAAAAGAAAAAAAAAAGAAGCTAATTTAGGTATATCTTACTCCCGGCACAGCTGGATGCAGGTACTCATATGCTGCTCCTGGGTATATCTTGGCTTTGCTGTCCTCCATGTTGGCCCCCCACATCATCAGCAGGTTTGGGATGCCTAACACCTCAGCCATCCCACAGAAAGAGCGCTTCTCTTTCTCAGTGGTCCCAGACAAAGTCTTAGGATTGACCCCACCAGTTCAGACTGGGCCCATGTCTGTCTCCCTGACTTGGCCATTGTGCACAGAGGGCAAGAATTTGCTAACTGATGGGACCTGAGATAAAGGCTGTCCCCGAGCTGTCATCCAGCCAAACCACATGGATTGATGATGGAGGCAAGAGGACACCCCTGTAATGCTGGTGGCAAAACTGAAGGAGATTGTGACTGATCATCTAAAACCAGCAGATGCTCACTCCACAGGGCTATCCCCCACTCCAGGACACTGCCCCTAGAAACATCCTAGCAAAGTGTGAGAAAGTGGACCATCACAGAGACTGCACCATATTTCTGAAGGTGAGATATAGACACCAAATCTCAAAAAAGTCCCATAGGAAATATCAACAGACTTGGACATAAATATGGAATAAAATTCTCAGTTTGGAGGAAGTCACATTCTTCAATGTCCCAAAAAATAGAATCAATTGAAAGCCAGGAGGCAGAAAGGAAGCGTCACAGAGGAAGTGTACCCATCCACGCATCTTTGCTGGCTCCAGTCTTCCCCATCCATTCACAAGACATGCATGGCAAGGGGGCACTCACAGATGCCAAGCTGCCCCTACAGACAGGGTGAGGGAGGCTGGAGCTTACAGTCTGGAGAGGAAGGACAGTGGTGAATGAGTAACTAGAAACATAAAAAGCCCTGTAACTGAGGACAGCAGGCGTTGGCAGCACATAGCAGAGGGATCCAGTCCACTCAAGGATGACATTCGAGCTGCTTCCTGCCCAGATATTCTTGGCAAGAATGGGCAGTGCCAGGATAGCAGGGAAGAAGCTCCCTCCTACCCAGAAATGGGGTAAGCATGTTTCTGCCAAAGAAATCTGAGGACGTGGCCCATTTTATCACGGTTGTTTCAGGACACTTGCTCTGCCTCTGTGCACCTTCTCTCCATGCCACCCGCTTGTACTCATTTATGCAGCATCTGTCTCCTAAGACTCCTTGTGCCAGGCACCAGCATCACAGAGAAGAACGTAGGTAAGACAATTCAGCTCAAGAGGCCAAGCATCCCCTGAGCCTGGTGGGGCCCTGGTGGGTCAGTCAGAAAATATTGTGTTTGGTGCTATGGAAACAGAGGTGAGCAAATCCATGATGCCTGTGTTATCCTGCTGGGACTGCCATGAAAGAGTGCCACAGAGTGGGTGGCATAAATAACACACATTTCTTTCCTCACTGTTCTGGAGGCTGGAAGTCTGAGGTGTCAGCAGAGTGCTTTCTTCCAGGGTCTCTCTCCTTGCTTGTAGATGGCCACCTTCTCCTTGTGCCTGTACATGGCCTTCCTATATGTATGTCTGAGTCCAAATTTCTCTTCTTATGAGGACACAGTCTTATTGGAACATGGCCCCTCATGACCTCCTTTTAACTTAATCAGCCCTTTAAGGACTTGTCTCCAAGTGTAGTCACATAAACTTGAGCAGACGCAGCTCAGCCTGTAGCAGTGCCTATGCTCATGGAGACCGTGACGTAATGAAGAGGTCAAAAGTTAAATACTTAGATAATAGCTACTAGGCAAATAATTATTATAGTACAAAGTACAGAGGGATTACAAGGAGAATCTCATCTAGCTGCTGGGGGAGCAGCATGGCAGGTCATTTTTAGAGAAAGGGAAGTCTGTTCTGGTGGCTTATGTGCATATGCAAGTACCCAGAGGGGCAGGAGAGAGCTGGGCTAAGCTGGGGGGGTGGTGGGGAGAGAAGAGAGAGGGTGGGGCAGGGGAGAGGAGTAGGGGGCAGAAGAAGGAACTGAGGTGAGAAGAGACAGGCAAGCAGGGGTGAGCCTTCTAGGCCAAAGGCAGGAGTGCCCCTTTGAAGAGTTGTAAGGAATGTGGCACAACCATATCTGTGCTTTACACTCTGTCTGTGGGCAAGGTAGTGAACGGACTGCGTGAATGTAGGGAAAACAATGAAGAAGCTACCACAGAGTTCCAGGGAAGACATGGGGGTGTCCTTGCGTGAGTTGGCGGCCGGGACGTGGAGAGAAACGGGCAGACTGGAAGGGCCTCTCCAACGAGCTAAGCCATGGTGAAGGCCAAGGAGGGAGCTGTCCACATGTCCCAGAGGTAACTCTTCTCTTGTTTGCAGTTATTTCTCTACAAGACTGTAAAGAAAACCACAGGAGGTGGTGGTGTTTGGGGAGGGAAGGGAGGATGCCTGGGAACCCTGCCAACTATGGGTCTGTGTGTTAATCAGGGTTCTTCAGAGAAACAAAGCCAGCAGGGTATATATAGACCTATAAAAGGAGGTTTCTTACAGGAATTGGCTCACACAATGATGGAGGCTGAGAAGTCCCACGATCTGCTGTCGGCAAGCTGGAGACCCAGGAAAGCCTGCGGTGTGATTCAGTCTGAGCCCGGAGGCTAGAGGACCAGCAGGCCTGCGGTGTGATTCAGTCTGAGCCCGGAGGCTAGAGGACCAGCAGCCCCCGGGTATGATGGCAAGAGAAGATAGACAGTCAGCTCAAGAAGGAATTCACCCTCCCTTTGCCTTTTTATTCTATTCCATCTCCACAGATTGGATGACACCCACCCAGTTGGTGAGGGTAGATCTTCTTTACTCATCTGATTCAAATGTTAATCTCCTCCAGAAACACCCTCACAGACACACCCAGAAATATTATTTTATCAGCTATTTGAGCCTCCCTTCACCCAGTCGAGGTGGCACATGAAATTAACCATCCCAGCCATCATAGCCCCTCAGGATCCCCCGGGTAACAGGCCCAAGGGGACCACTGGCTTGTGGCTGCCAGGAGACCCTCTTCACATGATGGTGGGGGCGTTTGCTGAAAGGAGAGGCCAGACTCCATCCCTCAGCCTCTGCCTCTCACCTGCCGTTCATCTGGGTCATGCTTTGGCTCAGATGCCAGTGGTGACCCTAGGCTTCATTTCTATTCTTGGCCAGGAGAGAGGCTCTGACTGCCCACGGCCCCTTCTGAGCAAAGCAGCTACTAAAGCTTCTATGGTGGTCACACTGCTGTGTTCCAGGTGTCACTGTCCCGACCCTGGCCCATCTGACCAGGTGCTGGGCCCTTCCAGCAATAGCAGCGGGGGCTCCTTACTGATCAAACTACCAAAACAAGAAGTTTCCCTCTGGGGGAACGGAATGCAAGACAGAGGAAGGTAGTGACGGTCAGGGAAGCAGACAAGAGCAAAGGTGGAGAACGGTTTGAAGCAGGAAGTGTGGATGCCCGGGTCCTAGAATTCAGCTGCATCACTGACTGTGATGACAGTTAATGCGTATGAAGTACAAGGGTTCACTCTGCTGACCCATGCCTAGTGCTTTATACAGACTTTCTCATTTTTATCCTCCCATCAGCCTTAGGCAGCAGGAACTGTTACCGTGACCATTTCACAGATGGGAAAACTGAGACAGAGCAACTAAACAACTCTGTTGAGGCCAAAGCGAAGTGGTGCTGCCAGGATTCAAACCCAGGCAGTCCACCTCCAAAGACCACATTCCAGACCCAGGGAGGCCTGGCTGAGTGACAGTTGGCAGCATCCCCATCTAACCTCCCGCATTCTGTAACAACACACAGGCATTAACCGGGAGGCCCTCCCATGTGTCTCTTTGCTCCCTGAAGCCTGACTCGGGGCTGGAGGATGATGTCCCCAACAGCCACAGTGGGTTCGTGGCTGTCCCTCTGTGGCCTCGGATGATAGAGCCCCCAGTGGCCAAGTGCCAGGTGCCCCCGACTTGGGTGGCAACTAGCTCTTTTAGTCAAAAACAATGAAAATCCCTCCCCGCTGCAGGTATGTCTCTGCTTGTGCCCACAGGCTGGTGCCTAGTGGCCTGGGAGTGGTGTCCTCACCAGACTGAGAGAGACTGCTCTCCATACCTTGAATAGTTCAAGCCAGCCACCGCTCTGCTGGGGCTCAGGACGGAGACGAGGCTCTGGCACGCATGTGGAGGTCAGGGTGCCATAAGGAGGGAAGAGGGGAGGAAGAAGGGGAAGCAGGGAAGCCAGGGGGTTGGGGGCCTGGTTCTAGCCCCACTTCTGCCCGCACTGGCTTTTGGGACTCTGGATGAGCCTGGGCCCAGGCTCCTATTGGCTCTGCTCACTTCTGTCGAATTAACCAAACATCCTAATCGATGCCATCTCTGTATTTGGATGCCTGCTTCCCTTCCCCACAGATAGGGAGTGATGAGACAGATCCATATATGCTAGAAGAATGCCCTGCTCACAGCACTGCCACCTTGCTGTCAGGCTGGCTGGCACAAGGCACAGACACTCATCCCATCACCACCTTGGAGACCAGACAGAGTGGGGCCCTGGAGCTGAGCCGCTGACTGCGGAGGAAGGCCCTCTACTCTCCTCTAAGAAGCCGACCCTGCTTTCTTCCATCAGAGGGCCTTGACGACCCATGTTGACTCCTACTTCATGCCTCCACCCTGTCACCCTATCGGATGCCCTGAGGGAGCGCTGGGATCCAGCTGCCCGCCAGAGGACTCTTCAGAGTACACAGCCCTCCCGCCCAGCAAGCCTGGACAGACACTGGCTGTCCATCTGCATGTCTGTGGTCACTCTGAGTGTCTAGAAAGCAGGACCACACCTCAAGTCAGCCCAGTTGAGGGGTGACATGAAAGAGAGAAGCAGGGGCTGGATCCCCAACCCCTTAGGCCTTGGCTTTCCGCCCAGAGGTCTTGTGACCACAGTGCCCAGGGAGGTCCTTGCTGAGGGCCCAGGACAGAGTCTGGGTCCTCAGGTACAAAGGGCAGAGAAAGAGTAGACCTATTCCAAGCAAGGTGGCCTCAGCCTGAGGCTGATTCATGACCAGTGCCCATGGCCACTCTGACCTGACTGCTGCCAAGCCCCACAGAAACAGAGAGGAAGGCTCCAAAGGACGTGGCCCCTCCTGTGCATCCCTGCCTCCTGGCCATGTGAGAGCCCATGGCCACCCCACACCTCTGGAAACCTCAGTCATGTGAGAATAAAGTGGGGTGACATGAGTTTCAACATACAAACCAATTCTCGGTGTGGTTGCCCTGCCTTCATTTAGCTTGCTCTGCCTGGTTTGGCTCTGTGAGGTGCCTTCCATGTTCTGGAAGCTCTCTCTCTTTCTCCTTTTGGCCCTGGCTGTGACACTCTCTGCCTGGGGTCCCATGTTCCTCTCTGCCTATTGTGTTCATGATGGCCTTGTGCACTCTTGCTGTCTGAGGGCCCCCACTCCATCCACCTGCCCCCGCCCTGGGGGTGCCCTGGTGAGGTCCCACCAGCTGTACCGTAGCACAGGGCAACCAGTCAGGGTATGTGCTCTCCTGTGCCTGGTTGCTAAGGATTTTTCATATCGCAGCCTCTCTCCTGGTCTATTGCAATCACCCTCCCTGGTCTCCTTATCCTCTGCTGTGTGTCTCTTTATCTCCATGCTGGGTGTTTTTCAAGAACCCTTGACTGCAGGGGCCGTGTGGAGGTGAGGCAGGAGCAGGTGTGCTGGACCATGCGTGAGTGCGCAGAGGCCGACGGAGAGAAGGCGAGGAGCCAGCCCTGCAGGGAGTGGTGAGTGCACTGGGTGTGCATGGAGCTTTCAAGCCCTCAGTCTCTGACGTCCCAGCTCCCGGGGGATGCGTCTCTCTGAGAGCCTCTACCCATGGATGTCCGAGACCCATCTACTGACGATACCCCTGTCTCACCCCTGCCTCTTCTCCTGAGCCACCAGGGATGGCTGTCCGCTTCTTGAAAGCTAAATAGCCCTCTGGGTCCCACCTTGCATCCTCTAGGCCTACCACTTACGGCAGCCATTGCCATGGCAACCAGCTTTGGTGACTGTCACCTGGCCATGCCTCCCCTTGGCTGCCCCTTTGTGTCCAGAAGCTTTTTTGTCACCCCAGTGAGGGACCCTACAGGGCCCTTAATGTTCAGAAAGCTGGAGGTGGAAAGGGAGGCTTGAACAGATGCCCTGTGGAACCCCCCTTTCTGGGGGACAATTCTGAGACATCCCTTCTTCCTTGGCTGGCTGCCCATGTCTTCCACTCCTGTTCCCCAGAGTTACTGCCCTAAATAAAGCGCCTACACCATTGCCCATCTTAGCACAAAGCCTGCCGCACCCCCCCCCACAGCTCTGTCTCTATCCAGCACACCAGTATCGGATGACAATTAGGAGGAAGAGAACCATGTGGGAGGAGGAGAGGCCAGGCAACCATGGAGGTTTCAGTCTGTGCCCTTCCACTGCTCAGGGCCAACCCAGGGCTGCAAAGGATGTGGCCAGAGGTGAGGGGAAGGGAGCATCCCTAGCAGACCAAGCCCTCACTCAGAGCACATCCTGCGGTCACTCCCTTGCTACCCCAGGGGCCCACGGGATGCCCAGAAGCTGGCAGCCCATCCAAGGCCATGGCAGCCTCAGGGCTGATGGGCCTTCCTGTCCTTAAGGAGTCTTTGGCCCCTGTCAGAGTTCTCAGCTCCACCTAGAGCGAGAACAAGAGAAGGGCCTTCAAATGGACAGGTCCCCATGTCCCTTAGGAAGGCAGCAAGCCCAGTTTCCGTCTCCCCCACCAAATGCTCTCAGGGCTCTGAGATTTGTTTGAAACTTAAACTCTGTATCAAGCTTCCCAGGCCAGATTCCGAGCTTATATAACTCCCTGGGAATTCCCATGTGTTGGGCTGGCTGTTCCTAGAATCTTACTATGATTCCTAACTTGGTTCCGGACGCGAAGGCTCCGTGCAGCTCTGAGCGGGTAAATACGAGCCTCTGCCTGGGACTCAGGGAGCCATGCTCTAAAGCACAGACCAGACCTGTTAGGATGAGGTAGCCAGGGATGTCAGCTGCCCACAGACGCCCATCTGTCCCTGCCACCCCCAATTCAAGGGAATTAAGACTTGCAAACTCTGGCCTCTTCAGTGAAAGGCCAACATTCAGGGAACTGGATTATGTTCAGGATGTTTGGTGGTGTCTGGGGACCAGCCTGTATCCGGGCCAGCCAGGCAGCTGGGGGGAGAGTGTGGATCTTGAAGTCTGTCCCTTAAGGTGGACCCTTCCCCACCATGTACACTTCCCTCTACCCACAGGCCTTGGGCGTGGAATATACTTCCCATCCAGACCCAGAATCTGCACTCCCAGCCAGAGTGGACAACGCCGGTATCCCACAGTGGCCTTGTGCATGTCACAGCCAGACTGGCGTTTTCTTCCCCACATTTTCCACTTCCTGTCACTATAGGACCGATTGGCATCTGGAAGTCCCCTGCAGTGTTACTGCACCGTGTGACGTCCCAGCGGCGGCCTTGGGCCTGTGGGAGGAGGATGTCCCCTCCCGCCCCAGACCCCGGGCCTCCTGAGCCAGGCTGCCCGCAGAGATGCTGCAGTGAGTTCCTCAGCTGGCCTCTTCCTCTCCAGTCTTGGGACGTGCCCCTCCCTCCTCTCTGGTCCCCGATTCTCCTCCCTCTCACCTACAGCTTCTCCCAGAAACACCCAGAGCGCCGAGACGATCCCTTGTGGGTAGTTCCTGTGCGCCATGAACTGTCTGGGGCTAGAGTGTGAGTAGAGGGATGACACATGCCCTGCGAATCACGAGGGCCCCCAAGACGGGCTGCCTCTGCCCCTGGGCCGGGTTCTGCACTCAGCCTTGCTGCCTGACTTAGGTGGTGGCCTGAGGTGAGACATGTCCTCTAAGCTCGGGAAGCAGCCTTCATGGAAACCTGGCAGCGTGCAGCAGCCAGTGACGGCGAGCTTGGCACAACCTGTGACTCCACACTGTGTGCCTCAGACAATCCAGATGTAAAGAAGGTTTGGAGGCAATGGCTGAGAAAGGGCAGCTGATGCAGCTAGCAGGCATGGGGACGAATCTGGTGCCTTCTCCCTGGGCCTGGAATGGGCGCACATCCTGCCCATTGCTAACTCCCTGCACTGCGTGAGCTGCCATGCCCCCAGCACCGAGCAGAAGTGGAGACAGCCACTCCCAGATGCCAGGAGCAACTAGCAGCATGGCACACCCTTCTGGTCCTCTCCTGCAGCCCCGATCTCATGCTTAGGAAGGCCGGAGTCTGCCAAGAGGCCCCCTTGTCCCATCAGCCAGATTCCCAGCACCCCAACATGGCCATTAGCACCAGAGACATTCTTACACAGGGCAAGATATACTTCGGCCTAATCCCCTGTTTTCGTACTCAGCACCCTGAGCTCCAAGGTCTCTAGCTGAATAGAATGATTCTGATTTAGGGCCCTTCCCTGGGGCCAAGAGATATGGGAACAGCCCTCTGAGCCTCCTCCTCCCCCCTGCAGAGGAAGGCCAGCCTCTGGGGAGGCAGACTCTGAGCCACAGAGGCCCCCAGGCTGCTGAGCCCACTTGGCCTCCCAGCATCCCTACTGCACATGGGCTCTCGGCCTTACTGCAGGGCTCGTTCCACAGGGTTAGAAAGAGCCAAGTTCAAGTGCTGAGTCCCTACTGACAATGTGATCTCGGGTCAGGGATCCTTCATCCAGAAATGTAGATATGACAGACCTAATGTCAGGTTTAAGGATGAAGTGGCACAATCTTCGTAAAGTGCCTTCTGCAGAAGAGGCCTCCCAGACCCTTCTGGTTCTCTCCAGCACAAGGACCACAGGACCCCTGCTGGGGCTGAACAGAAATTCGGGAGCAGAACAGAAACTGGTCAGATGCAGATAATTAGGCTCACAGGCTATGGCCACTATGTGCACAGAGAGCCTGGCCCCTGCTCAGAAGAGACGACGCCCAGTGTCTGCTCCTGGGGACGGCAGCCTGCAGCTCGCAGCTCCTGCCCCCTGCCCCAGGGCCTGCCCTGAGACCGCTCAGGCGTGAGGCTTTCATTACTCACCACACTAAGGCAGCAGAAAGGAGGCAAAGTGGTCCTGGGATGAAAATCCTGGCTGGCCCCTACAGGAGCCTCCAAGCTTCGAATCGGGGCTGGGAGTGTGACATGCGGCCAACCGCACCACACCACAGAGCCGGCTCTCCGCTCACCAAGTAATTAATGCAAATTTCCTTGTCTCCTGCCTTCAGAGGACCATCTCCTCAACAATGGTTGCATTTTCCAAAACAGACAGTCCAATTATTTTCCCATAATAACTTCTTTCAGCGCAAAAAACAGTTGACCGTTGCTCCTCATCGGTCAAAACGGACCCCGGCTACTGTGGGTGGCGTGGGCGGTGTCCCTCGCCAAGTGCCTGGCCTCAGCTTAATGACTCACAGCCTGGCCCCTGACATTCATGATTCAGGGAACAATCAGGTGGTTCCCCAGCCTCCAGGAATGCCAGCCCCACCCCTGGCCCCCCAGGCCCAGAGCCAGCCAGAACAACTGTGCCCTGCCCTGGAAAAGGTCAACCTCGTGTACAAAGAGTTGCAGAGGCCCTGATGACCCCACCCTCCCTCTGGAAGCTGGTGCCCCCTGCAGCCCACCTGCCCTGCCCCAGAAGCTATCTGTGCCCCCTTTTGTTTCTGTGCCAGCCAGCTTCTTCAGCAGGGAGCACCCACCCCCTGGAATGTGGTTCATGCTCAGTAAAGCTTGATGGGGCCACTGACGACGAATGGGTCTACCTGAGGGCTCACGGGGACTTCCGCTGGAATGTTTCTCCTCACAGCTGCAGGCTGACCTCAGCAAGTAAGGCCAGACAGGTCAATGGAAACCGGAGACGGAAAACCTGCAGGTTTGGTGTCCACAGTGTGGAGGCCCCGGCCATTTGCTTTGTTGAAGTTGATTAGTGGGATGGGAGGAGGCGGGCTTTGACAGGGCCGCGGCTCTCTTCCTTCCCCAGCCCCACCTGTGGACTGGAAGGGTGCCCTTGGGACCTGGCCCCTGTCTGCTCACTCACCGATTCTGCACCTTGGCCATGCACTGGAATCACACGGAAGCTTCCCCAGGTCACAACACTGGGTCCCTGCCCAAGCTTCTGAAACTAGGGGTCTGGGTGGAAGCGTCCCGGATGACCTAATGTGCAACTCAGGGTGACGTCCTCTGCGTGTATACAGCAGCTCCAGGGACACACTCACAAACGGGTTTGGATGTTCCACACGAACTGTGCCATGTGTGGGGTGAACTCACGGGGGGGATTCTCAGGTTCTTTGGGGGTGGTTGCAGCTCCACAGTCTGCAAACGCTGGCCGAACATCTATGTGTCCCCGCGGGGAAGTCGAGGAAGCCTGGATCAAAGGACTGAGTCTCACGCTATGACTTCGGAGGCAAATGCAGTTAAAAATGGAGTGTGGCCTGACGCGCTGCGCTCCTGCTGCCAGGTGGGCTGCTCTGCTGAGCTGTGGATCCGCCACACCTGGTCTAGAAGCCCGCTCTCAGTCCGACAGGCTGTTTCTCTAACTGGCCTCATTAGAGTCCTTAAATGAAATTCCTAACAAATAACTTTCAGGATAGAAAAATAAATATGGGCAATTACCTATGGGCGATAGTGTTACTTTTCTAGTTTCGATCTATCCAGCATTCATTTGTTTCTAACCCTTATGCAAGAGCTGGTTGCATACAAGTCTATTTCTTCTGCTAAACAGTATGCCTCTAGAGGGAGGGAGCATTAGCTCCCCTCCCCTTTTTAGCATTACACACGATCTTAGGTGTCAGCGACTGTGCTCTGAGCATTTTACCAATTATCTCATTTAATTTTATTAGCTCTCTGCACACAAGTACTCTTGTGCTGTTTTACTGATGGGAAAGTGGAGACCGTCCTTGCAGCCTCCAGAACCCATGCATTCAGACCCCCCCACTGTGGATGTGCCCACAGTTCATCCACTCTGAGAGGGAAGGCGTCTGCTGTAAGAACCATCACTGTGATTTCTGATGGGCAGTCTCATGATTAACATTAGTAAGTGAATCGCACATCAAGTAAATACACTGAATGAAAATCTCCCACTAAACTTTGCTGGGATTTAAAAAATGCATTCTCACAGAGGGTGTTTTGTATTCCAATGAATATATGTTACTCTGCAAACCACCCAAAACTTTATTTGATCATTGACCCATATGCAATTTCTACTGTTAAAAGAACAGTCCTGGCATAAGAAACTGCCCAGGGCTCCACCACAGCTTAGTACCAGCTGGGCCCTTCCAGTACTTGGGGAGATGGCACTGGTCTCCAGGGTTGCTTTTGACCCAAAATGCTCTATTTGCACCCTTTTTTTTTTTAACAAGAACAGATGTGCCTCTCTCTTCCAGCCATCCAAGATGTCAAAAAGGAAGCAAGCTAAAGGGAAGGTGGCCCCAGCCCCTGCAGACATGAAGAAGCAGGAGGCCAAGGGGGTGATCAATCCCATGTTTGAGAAGAGGCCCAAGAATTTGGGCATCAGAGGGGGGATCCAACCCAAAAGAGACCTCACCCACCTTGTCAAATGGACCACTCCACCTGGCTGCAGCAGCAAAGGGCTATTCTCTATAAACATTTAAAAATGCCTCTCGTGCTTAACCAGTTCACCTGGGCCTTGGACCGCCAAACTACTGCTCAACTGCCCAAGCCGGCCCACAGATACAGACCGAAGACTGAGCAAGAGAAGCAGCCGAGATTGTTGCCCCAGGCTGAGATGAAAGCTGCCAGCAAAGGGCATGACCTCACTAAGAGGCCACCTATCCTTCAAGTGGGGGTGAACACTGTCACCACCTTGGTGGAAAACAAGAAGGCTCAGCGGGTAGTGATTGCACATGATGTGGATCCCAGAGAGCTGGCTCTCCTCCTGACTGCCCTGTGTCACAAGATGGGGGTCCCCTACTGCATTGTCAATGGGAAAGCCAGGCAGGGGTGTCTGGTCCCCGGGAAGAACTGCACCACTGTTGCCTTCACCCAGGTTAACTCAGAAGGGGCTCTGGCTAAGCTGGTGGAAGCTATCAGGACCAATTACAATGACAGATATGATGAGACCCACCATCACTGGGGAGGCAGGCCCTGGGTCCAAAGTCAGTGGCTCACATCACCAAATTGGGAAAGGCACAGGCTAAAGAAACGGCCACCAAACTGGGCTAAGTGGATGTTGTTGAATTTTCTGTACATTAAAGTAATAAAAAGTTCTTTCAGCCAGTGTCAAAAAAAAAACAGACATGCATTAAAAAACATATTAATCACACATGCATAGATGCCACCCAGTTATCATTTCGTTGACAGATGTCCCAGAACTCTGATATGTTGAAAACAGCTGGGTGTTCCACACATTTCCATCAAGGGTACAGGGCTGTTGCTCTCTGAATGCTCTTGTCTGCTCAGTAGCCCAGGCCAGGGCACTAACTACGCAGCCCCTTAACTCCCAGTAGACGGTCAGAGTCTGCAGGTGGGAGGAGGGGTGGGCATGCCTCCCAGCTCAGCAAGACCAGGCGTGGGGAATGGGGGTGGTGGGGAGCCTCCAGGAAGCCCCCGGCATCCCTCTTCCATCTTGAGGTCCCTTTCGAAAACCAGGTTCCACTGACCTGAGGGGAAAGGGAAGAAGTAGTTTAGTGTATGAACTGAATTCTTCACATGCCTGGGGCTTCGTGGCGCACCCACAGACTTGGGTGACGATGTGGGCAGTTTGGATCAGCTGCTCTCGGAGAGCACTGCGTTAGGTTCTCTGTGCTAGGTTATTTGGAGCTGGAGCCCTGAGACCCAGGTGCCCTCTCACATCAGCCGTGGCCAGCCACTCTCCTACGAGGAATGGAGGGATGACTGGCAACAGCCTGGGACACAGCTGGTTTGTGGCACGGGAGGGAGAAGAGAGCAGGCTGGGGGCAGCTGACCCTCAGGCACCTTGTTTGCCTCTCACAGAAGGGCCTCTAGAAGTGCACGCCAGGTCTGTCTTCTTGCCCAAGACAGTCAAGCTCTATGTGATGTGTATTCGTTATAATATGGAATTAGAGTAAGTTAGTCAAGGAGCACATCTCTCCACCTTCTGACTTCTCAGAGAGGATGAAATCTTTCCAAATGAGGTGGAGAAGCACATTGGGAAGCAAGTCAGAGGAAACGCCCTTCTGCAGCTGAGGGCACCAGAGAACCGACAGCCAGTGTGGAAGCGTGGCCTGGAGGGGACTGCCGCCCTAGCCCTGGACCAGCATCTGCCGCCTGGGTCAAAGCCCTGACTTGGGACATTTGCGGGACCTGGCTGAGTACGTCCGGAGGCCATCGGGGAGGAGGGAGGTGGATGACTCCTCTGGCTCAGTGGCCGGTGCTTTCTTGGCCGCCCGTTCCAGGAAGAGGTGTCAGGACACCAGAACCCTATCTCCTGTTGTCTCACAGAGATGAGGGAAGAATCTTCTGATCCTTCTTCCTGTGGGGTTCTTGCCCAGTTCATTCTGTCGCCAGCAAGATCTGCCCCGCATAAGCCACAAACTAGCCCTGTGCCCACATGGATGGGGCCACAGGGACGGCTGCAACAGGACACCTGGCACCCATCCTGAAGGCCCTTGCAGTCCTGGTGGGAGGGGACGGGGGGGTGAGGGTCACGTGGCACGGCATCCCTTCTGTCAGCGAGGATGGAGACAATGATGCAAGTGGTCAGCTGGCCACACGGGGCGCAGAGAGAGGGCTCTGCTGCTCTGGTCAGGGAGAGCATGCCCATTGGGCATCTCAGTAGCCCTGCAAGCAAATCCAGCTGCTGCGCCTTTTGCTGGGACACTTCCATCAGCACTGAGTCTGCCTTTTCTCATCTACAGCATGAGGGGAGAAGCAGGGTGTGTGTCTTGCCTGGCCCAGGGTGGATGGCCCCAAATATCACCGTCTGCGGAGTCTGCGGGGAGCCCTTATCAAGGACCGCCAGGGCCAGAGGCACGAGTTGTCACTGAGGCTTCTCAGCAGAGAAGCGGCATCATCAGGCCAAGATCGACAGACCTCTCTTTGAAGTTTATAACTGAGGAGGCTGCCAGGGAACCCAGGGATGGGGAGGAGGCTCCTGTCTCCCCAGCAGAGTGCCCCCACCACCCTAGGGCTCCCAGCCTCCTTTACCCACCCCCCCTTTCCCCCTGCGTCATCATAGCCTGGGTCCGTGGTCCAGTGAAGTTTCTGGGGATGGCGATGCGTTTATTCATCTTTTTCTGCCCCACCTCAGCAAAAGTCACAGAGTAGGATCAATAACACTGTGGGCGCCTGGGTGGCTCAGAGGGTTAAGCGTCTGCCTTCAGCTCAGGTCATGATCCCGCAGTCCTGGGATCGAGTCCCGCATCAGACTCCCTGCTTGGCGAGGAGTCTGCTTCTCCCCCTCCCCTTACTCCTTCCCCCTGCTTATGCTTTCTGTCTCCTCTCTCCGTCAAATAAATAAATAAAATCTAAAAATAAATAAATAAAAATAATCTTGCACTCCCTGGGAAAGGCCAGCCTGGCAAGCAGAGAAAGGGGCCAAGCCCCTGATGATGGACGGCCTCACAGGGAGAGAACCTGTTCCGGTGAAAACAAGGTTTCCTAGAGCAGAGGCCACTAGAGTCAGGGAGCAGGTGATCTCCAGAGCTCCGAGGTGGTTTCTATTTCCAGCATCCCAGTGCATGTCCCTGTTTTAGGGAGCCTGGGAGCCACGTACCTACAAGAGGTGCCTGAGAAGAACCAAGAAATCAGGTGGAGATTTGTTGGAAGTGCGCAGTGGGGCTCCTGTCTTAAGAAGGAGGTAAACACTGGTTTGCCACAAACTGCGGGTGGAGCTCCTGCCACATGCTCAGTCCCAGAAGCAAGGCTGCGGGAGAGGAGGGGATAGGGGCACACACTGGCCCGGCCACTGGGGTGCCCCCTGGGCTCACAGCCTGCTGAACCCTGGCATCCTCCTGCCTCTGGTGTGGATTGTGATGCAGGGCTGGGCGGAGCAGGCTAAAGCGGCTGAGAACAGGCAGGGTCTGATCCTGCTGGTGGAGGGAGAGGGCACAGCACGAGAGCCACTGCAAAGGGCATCAGGCAGCAGTGACGTGGAGACAGACAAAAGCCTCAAGCAAACTGAAGTTAAAGACAGCTTTGGTGGTTGTTTTTATAGGGGGAAAAGGGAGATAGCCAGCAAAGGAGTTGTATCTAGAATACATAAAGAAATCTCAACACTCAAGAATGAAAAACAAACAATTCAATTAGAAAATGGTCAAAAGGCACAAAGAGACATTTCACCAAAGAGGATATATGAATGGCACATAAGTGCATGAAAAGATGTTCAGTACCTTTAGCCATGAGGGAAATGCAACTTAAAATCCTACGATGCCGCTACACACCTAATAAACACCTGGATAAAATAAAAACTAGTCACAACAGCAAGTGCTGGTGAGGATGTGAGAAACTGAGTCTCTCACGCATTGCTGGTGAGAATGGAAAATGGTATGATGGCCCTGATAAACAGTTGATAGTTTCTTAAAAAATTAAACATGCGACTGCCATATGACCCAGACATTACACACTCTTATGCATTTATCCTGGAAAAATGCAAACTACATTCACACATAAAAGCCCTGTACACTAACGTTCATGGAAGCTTTACTCATAATAGCCCCAAACTGCAAAAGACCCAAATGTCCTTCAATGGATAGCGGTAAACAGACTGTGGTCCATCCATCCTATGTAATATTGGACAGCAGTAAAAAGCAAAATATTGACTAATATAGGCAACAACCTGAATGGATCTCAAAGGCATTGTGCTGATTGAAAAAAAAAAAAGACAAATTCAACAGGTCACACACTGTATGACTCCATTTATATAACAGGTTTGAAGTCATAAAATTACAGAGTTGAAGAACAGATCGGTGGTTGCAAGGGATGGGGAGTTACACGAGGGAGGTGGAGTGGCTACAAATGGCAGGGGGTCCTCATGGGGTTGGGGTGGGTTGTACTGTACCTTGGTGTTGGTCATATTAGTCTAAGCATGTAATTAAGCTCCACAGAATTAACTATGTGTGTACACACACCCTCGCACACTCACACAAGTGCCAAACAGGTGAAATCTGAATGAGGAGCCAATCTTGAGCTCCTGGCTGTAGTTTTGCAAGATGCCAGCGCTAGGGGAAAGTTTGGTGAGGGGTATATAGAATCTGCCGGTATTATTTCTTAAAATTGTGTGTGAATCTGCAGTTATCTCAAAATAAAAAAAAATTCTTAAAAGAAGGGGTGGAATTGGAACTGAGTTTAAAGCAAAAAGGTGAAGAAAGTGGGCAGGGGACAGCCCTGCTGCAGAATTGTGATGTTAAAGATGACAGATTGAAGGAGGGTGGGTGCTCTCAACACCTGCACCCCAACCTCACATCTCCTCTCTCTCAAGGACAGTAAATGTCAGATGAGGAGAAGGGGCCAAGGGAGGGAGGTGCCACCCCAGGAGCTAGCTGTGCAGCACTGTGCTAGGTGTGCTGAGGGTGCTTGGGAAAGGCCAGGGCTTCCTAAGCTTTGTTGGCGGCACCACCCAGCCAGGGAGTGGCTGCCAGGAGTCAGGGCAGCCCAATGCCTAGAAGTGTCTGAGCAGAGCTAGGGAGGCTTCATGCTGGGATGGATGACAATGGTGGTGCTGAGTCAGCCTTCAGTTTAGCTCTCGCTTAAGTCTACTCTGTTCCACTGTTCCATTTGCTCCCACCCCTTTTATTTGCATCCTGATTTTTTTTTTGCTTTATGCAGTTTTCTTTTTAATCAAATAAGAGAAAAAAAGAATTATAAAATTACATCATAAAATGTTTTAATATTTGCAAGGTAGTTACCTTTACCAGAATTCTTTATTTCTTCATCTTGATTTGTGTAACTGTCTACTGTACTTTTATTTCTTTTTTTAATAATAATATTTTTTATTATATTATGTTAGTCACCATATAGTACATCCCCAGTTTTTGATGTAAAGTTCCATGATTCATTACTTGCATATAACACCCAGTGCACCACGCAATACGTGCCCTCCTTACTACCCATCATCAGTCTATCCCATTCCCCCACCGCCCTCCCCTCTGAAGCCCTCAGTTTGTTTCCCAGAGTCCATAGTCTCTCATGCTTCATTCCCCCCTCTAACAGAAAGGAGGCTTCATTCCCCCCTCTAACAGAAAGGAGGCTTCATTCCCCCCTCTAACAGAAAGGAGGCTTCATTCCCCCTTCTAACAGAAAGGAGGCTTGCATCCACAGTGACAGGTGGTCCCCTTTAGCAGTCCCTCCCCTGCAGCTTAGCTCCTTGGGGGCCCCTGATGTTAGCACTTTTAATACAGATTAAATCAACTCATTACCTAAGTACTGCTAAAGTAGGTGTTAACTGAAGGTGACTTCTGCAGGGACAGGGCAGGCAGGACTCGCAGCAGCTGCCACTCCGCCTGTGGAGGAACCGGGCTCCAGAGCCAGGGGTCCTGCCGGGGCTGACTCTGCGCTGCTCAGCCAGGCAGCCGCGCTCCAAGATGGCAGCATTTTACTTGCCATGCTCAACATTTTAATGGAATTTTTCTTCAAAATTTAATTTAATTTTTTTAAATCTTTTTTTATTATATTATGTTAGTCACCATACAGTACATCCCTGGTTTTTGATGTAAAGTTCGATGATTCATTAGTTGCGTATAACACCCAGTGCACCATGCAATACGTGCCCTCCTTACTACCCATCACCAGCCTATTCAAAATTTAATTTTAAAAAAGAAACTGCTGAATGAGCATATGCTCAAGATGAATTGAGTCTCCTGCCCGTTGAGATCAGTAAAAGTTAGCCAAGTAAGTTTTGAGGGGGCATCTTTGTCTCTCCAGCTGTCTGTACCTGTGGTCCTCAGCCCCAGCCGCATAGGAGCAACCCTGCGAAAAACACCAGTGTCCAGCCCCACCCCATCAGTATGGTCCAGAGGGCCTGGGGTCAGCCCAGGCTTCAGCATCTTCTACAAGCTTCCCTGGGACGTTAACATGCTGCCAAGATTAAGAACCTTTGTTCAGTGCCTTCATTTCAGGCACAAGTGGCCCTCAGTGCTGCTAACGGAGAGGGATCAGGCCCCTGAGAGTGATGGAGAAGAGAGTGTTCAAACAGATGTGCACTTAGAGCTGCAGAAATTCCAGTTCCATTTATGAATTGTAGATTGCCCAAACTAGAGTAAATGCTAAAAGGAACAAATACATACTGATATGTAAATGAGCTGTCACTAAATTTCCTCTGGTAATGGATCTACACCCCTCAGACATTTGCTTCATTCACACCCTCCCACTGACAGGTTGCCTTGGCTCATTTTCATGATCGCTTGTTCCCTGTCCTCCAGCCTCTATTTTTTACAAAGTTTTATCAACCCCCTTTTCTGGGCACAGCTCTGGAGACACACAATATGTAAAATGCCATCTGTCCCCTAAAGCACTTGGCCCGGGGGCACTCTCGGGCCCTGAGTGCCGCCCTCTTGCCATCTGGAGTGTCAGGCCGTGCAGTTCCCGAGCATCTCACTAAGCCGTCTCTTGAAGCAGACAGGTCCTCTCTGTCTGAGAGCACCAGGGGAGGCCTGTCTTCGGAGGATCTCACCTGCACCATGCAGGACTCTAGCTGGGGTCTCTGAGAGACGCGAGACCGGTGGCTGGAGCCAGCAAGGATGGCTCCGTGACAGGTAGGACTTCCTGGAAAGATTGGCCGGTGACTCCAAAATTTCACCTTGTAAGGAGTGGCTTTAGAGTACAGCAAATTGTACCATGAACCTTGAGACGTTCATCCTCTTTGGCCTTTTGGGAAATCTAACAAAAGAAATAATCACAGTTGGGCACAAAAAAACTACGTCAAAGGGTATTTGCTGAAGCATTACCCATAATAATGAAAAAAATGATAAGGAACGTAGATGCCCAACCCCAAGTAATTGTTTAACTCATCTGTGATAGGCAAGAGTATCAGGCCTCCCCCAGACATTGTGTCTGCAGGGCCAGGTTCCAGATTAATAATAAGTGAACAGGCAGGTCAACTCTGTGATAGGCTGATAGAGAAAACCATGTTTAGAGTAAACTAAACAGAAGACAAACATCAAAATACTCACCCCTCAGCTTGAGGATCGCTTGTGGTTTTCATTTTCTTCTTGATTCTTTTTCCTTATTTTCCATATTTTCTATGAGTTTTTCTCTGATTTAGACACCTTTAATAATTTTTTAAAGATTTATTTATATTATTTTAGACGGAAAGAGCACATGAGGGGGGAGAGGGGCAGAGGGGAAAGGGAGAGAGAGACACTCCAAGACTTGCTGCTTAGTGCACAGCCCAACAGGGGGCTGGGTCCCAGGACCCCGAGATCATGACCTGAGCTGGAATCAAGAGTCAGACGCCCAACCGCCTGAGCCATCCAGGCGCCCTGAGAAACCCTTAATAATTTTAAAAGTAAATGGCATCTTCATCTAGTGTGGCAGTAATATGCTGGCCCCTAGACATGCCTGCTCAGAAAGCTGGCATCATTAAGCTACAGAGGGGATTCGCACAGGGGTAACCTTCAGGCAACCACAAGCAATTCGGCCATGTTATTTCTTGCTATAAGGAGTGTGGCCCATCCCCACAGTGGTGGCCAGTCACCCCCACCTCCCAGGACCACATCCAGCTTGGGGCTTGCCTAAGAAGACATCAGCCAATGTCATACAAGCAGAGGTTGAAAAGAGCTTGGTGTTTAGGGTACACCTTCTCTCTGCTGGCACCTCACCTGCCACCTGGTAAAAACCCTGCTGGGGACACACAGCCCAGCTGACAACTGGGGGCTATACCCCACGGGGGACCCCAGAGGCCAGCAGCATAACTGCAGCCTCGTGGGCCGATAAGTGGTAGACGTGTTTAGCTGTTGCTAAATTAGAGAAGTTGTGGTACCGCTGCTGTCTGCTGCAACTACAGTAGTGGATCTAAGCCTGCCACTTACTGGGGGTGAGGCTTCCTGCGCTGGGCCTGGGCACAGTGTAGGGGTGCAGAGGCACAGAGGCCCGGGAGGCTGGGCAGGTGCACATGGAAGAGCCCCAGCTCTTTGTCTCACTGTAAAGCAGGAGCTGGCCCATGTCCTTGGAGGGTGGGGACCTGTGCTGCCCCCAGCTCTTGCAGGTCAGCAGCTGGGATGGAAACAGCACCCCAGGCAGGGCCGTGTGCCACAGCTATTTACAGGCGCTGGATTAGTAGAAACTGCTGCCATTAGAGTAGAGAAGCAGCGCTGTGAGGCACAAATAGAAAAGTCTAAAGTAGGATAGATCTCCAGCTGAGTGGTAGCCCACGTCCCGGTCCCCAGGCATGAGCCACAGTGATGACATCGGTGCTTGCCAGCCCTGCCAGGAACATGCCCAGGCAGCTGAGAGACGGGAGGACTGGGTCAACATGGGCACTGGGGAGGACAGGAAGCTACATGGAGGAGGCAGCTGCGGTTTCCACCCCACAGGTCATTCTAAAGAGTTAATATGCTGATGGTTGTCAGATGCCCGCCATGGAGTAAGCGCTGACTAAGAGAAATCAACGGAACAGCATGTGTCTACACATAGCACATCTCCCGAGGAGGCCACCTGTGCATGGCCTGGTCGGTGCAGTCTCACGGGGGCGGGGGAGCCGTGTATGCCACTCCTTGGACCAGGTTCCCTGTGAAACTGGCCCTGCCCCCACTGGCCCCACAGGACCCTTCAAGCTATATAGGGGCCATATGGTGGGACTGGGCACCCTCGCCCCCATTCACTTTCCCTCTGGGACACAACACCTGGCACTTAACCTGGGAGCTATTCTGTGCTGCCCTCCTCCCTTGTTCCCACTTGCCCCCAGAGCCTTCCAGAAGGCCTTTTCTGGCCATGAGGTAAAGGAATGCCCACCTCCTGGAAGAGCTCAGCACCTCAGTAGCCCTGAGCCATGTCCTGGCCAGAGGGAGGCGGACCCCCAGGCCACACCAGATAGACCCACCTGTGGCCTCCTCACACCTACATCAAGATTGTCCCACCCCAGTTCACCCACCTGTCTACGCCCGCTCTGCAGATCCCTAATGTCCTCACAGACAGGCAGTGGCACCTCTTGGCCATTTGGTCCTCCAGCCTGGACAGTTCCCCCAGGACCTGCCTGAGACCTACAGGTGTGATACCGAAATCTTTCTGTACCAGTTGGTCAGCTCCACCTGCACGCTGGCTTCAGTTGCTTACTGAATTCGCAGCTCTCCCACCCCCAGCTCTGGGTCATCGGGGCCGCCTCTGGCCAGTCCTGAGAAATACCCTTTTAAGAAAAAGGCAAAGTGAAATCAACTTACCCCATTTTCTTGGGCCAGAATAGTCACAGGCTGCAAGAACATATGCCCCCAGTGGCCCTGGAGGGGCAGCAGCCTGTGCACATTCCAAGGTCCTCAATTCTAGGGGTTCTCTGGCAGGTGTCTGCTCTACCCACCCCCTAACTGAGCTCTTGCGGAAAATAAAAGAGTGTCTCCAGCTCTCTGCAACTGCTGCTCTCCACGTCTCCTCATGCCACCCAGCCCAGCTCTATACAAATGGCTAAAACTAACCATCCTCACTGCCAAATTGTCTTCTGGAAACAATGCACAGAGTTGGGTCTTGAGAGAGCCACAGGTGTATGCTGGTGGAAGAGTGGCTGGGCTGGCGATGTGGGCCCCACAATGTGCCCGGCCCCCAAGGAAGCCCAGTGTTGTTGGCATTCAGGGCACATTGTTTCCTGCAGTCAGAGGGATGGGAAGTCCCTCAGTGACTCCTGGGTCACTGTCGGAGTAGCTCAGGATGGCCTGCTTAAGGGCCCATTAGTCATAAAATGCTAGGGAGAAAGGTTACATGACTGACCATTGCTCTTATTATAAAAATCAGGCTCCCTTTCTAAAACCTAAACTCTTTTCATCCTCCACAGTCTTGCCTGCCAAATGCACACCTGAGTGCTCGGGGCTACAGCTGAATGTCTGAGTTACTGGCTCTACTTCCCTTCTTAGCTCAGTTATCTGGGCTCTCACTGGTCCTACCACTTGTCATCTGGAGCAGATGCTGCTTTTGCTAATTCACCCAGCTTAATCAGAAGCCTTGGTGGTAATTTCTTTTTTTTTTTTTTTTTTTTTTTTTTTTTTTTTTTTTTTTTTTTTTTTTTTTAA